>NW_026623359.1:2000443-2008822 GCF_030028575.1 Malurus melanocephalus
GTTCCCCCCCCAGGTAATTTCTAGCAGTAGTGCTGGCATTTATTAAGGTCTGAGCAGACTTTGTGAGTTTCACCCGCTGAGCAGTCCTGCAGGTTTTRCCAGTGTGGCCCATGATGCCTTGGTCCCAGAGAATGTTGGGATCCTCATGGGAAAGCTGGAGCACCACAGGGGTGTGCTTGAGGAGCCCTGCTATACCCTACAGCTGTCAGCAGGTGCCACAGGGGACTGGTGGTGACATGCCTGAAGGGAAGGCTGTGGACTTCCCTGCCAAGCGGCTCAGAAGCGTTCAAGAGCTCCTTTTAAATTGATTTAAATCACTCCTGCTTAAAAGTGAARTTCTTTTCTTACACATGGTTATCTTTAGCTCCCAGGTCTCCCCARGTGGGGCACAGCAGTGCTACAAAAGCCACTGTCCCCAAAGATCATGTTTCTCCAGCATGGTCAGAGTGTCTGGCAGCAGCATCTCCCTCGGGTGCAGTGGCACATGGTGCTGGTGAGACAGAGGATAGCGCCGTGCTGGGTAAACCCTGGCACCTGAAACCCATTTTGAGCAGTGGCAACATCCCCAGCATGCAGGCAGCCCTGCCCCTCAGTGTCACCACACACACAATGGCACTACCTGTGTCTTTTAGCAGACATCARACYTGCTTGTCATTAGCCTCACATGTGYTAATAATTCCTAAGGAAAGCAGCCAAGGAGTAACTACGGCTGTGCAACACTAACACCTGAATTAGGTTTATTTTATTTTCTCCAAGGAAAGCGTCTGCAATGTTTGTGTTTTGCTCCTGATCATTAATGGCATATTAAGGCACAGTCGGTGCACTCACCTTTTCTCTGAGGAACCAGCTGCCAGCACTGTGCTTGCTGCCCGTGGCATCCRCTCAGCAATGGAATTTGCCCTGAAAAGGGTCCAGGAAAATATTAATACAAAGAATAAAGAGGAAAAGCATGTGTGTTCAGTCATTGCTGCAGCCCCGAGCAGAGTTTGCTCACACCAGCTGTGTCTGCTGGGAGGAGGAAGGGCTTCTTCTCCCACCCGACTTTACCATGGCACCTTTTCTTTAGAGGGGGACAGTGATGGTCCCACACAGCAATCCACAGGGAGCTGGAGATTGGGASCCTGCAGCTCCTGTCAGCTGCAGCAAATGAGGGCTCAGTGTCCCCAAGAGGATGACGGTCCCCAGCTCCATGCTGAGATGTTTAGCACATTGCATTTCCCCTGGCTGCTTCCAAAACACTTTAAAAGCCACTCACAAAGACATCTTGCTYCCAAACAACCCAAATTCCAGCTTCACACAGAGGATTATCTGGTACCAGTTCCATTTCTCCCTAACCAGTTCTGTTTCTCCATAGGAGGGGATAAGCCGATATACTGAGTTAACTGGCATTCTCCTCTGAGCCTGGGCATCTCAGTGTTTCTTCAAACAAGCTTGATTTCTCTTATTGCCCATTATTTATTCACATTGGTAGGGAGCATCCCAGCCCTGCTCCAGAGATCTCCAGCACAGATTCATGGCCACGTGCAGAAAGTGTGGGATGGGCTGTCCCTGCAGCCACTGCCATGGCCAAGATGCAGCAGAAAAGTTCAAAGAGGCAGTAGAACGGTTCTCAGAAGCAACAAAGGGCCCTAGAGAGATGAAAAGGAAAGGCTGCCTGCCAGACACCTCCTCTGGAGTTCATGACCTCTGGTGCAGGCTCAGCACAGTCCTGGCTACAACCCAAACCCCATGTGGGAGGAACAAGGTGTTTCTTCTTGCATGTACCCACAATGGAGACACCAGGGAAATGCGGCAATTTGCATCTTCTTCACGTGCAAACAAGTCAAGGAAGGATCAGAGGTGCTTTAGTACACGGAAGAAATCCATGGCTGCTCTTGTCAGGGAGGACAGGCTGGAGCAGAGCCATGCACACCCACAGAACGGTCACAGAATTACACAATCATTTAGGTTGGAAAAGACCTATAAGATCATAGAGTCCAGCAAACCATGGCCACATCTACGTGCCTTTTACATACCTCCAGGGATGATGACTTGACCACTTCCTTGGACAGCCTGTTCCAATGCTTGATTAGCTTTTCTGTGAAGAAGTTCTTCCTAATACTCAGTCTAAGCCTCCCCTGGTTCAACYKGAGGCCATTTCCTCTCATCCTGTCACTTGTTACTCATCCCCACCTGGCTATAATCTTCTCTCAGGTAGTTGTAGAGAGCAATAAGGTCTCCTTTCAGGCTACTTTTATCCAAATGCTGCTRAAGAAAATCTGGATTCAATCCTGTCTCAGTGTACATATGCCCACATTAAGCTTTAAGGATAATACTTATTGAACTTGCAAACTAAAAAGCAAAATGCAAATAGTGACTGGAAAAATGTCTGTGTCCTGACTTGGGAAAAACAATGAAAGCTTACATTGTGGGTGACTTTGATATGATTGGACCCTTAGGCAGGAGTTGTCCATGCACCTGCTCTCTGCTGCAGTGCAACTCCATCCCCTGTGCTGGGAAAGAGCAGGTACAGACAAGTGCCAGGGAAAAAGGGCTCGCTTGCTTACACCTCATTTCCTGCAGAATAGGCTGGGTGACACTGCAGAGGCAAATTTCACCCAGGATGTAATTTGTCATATTTGCTGTAATATATCTGTGACCAACTTGGATTTAAGAGTGTCCTGGTTTTACTCRGTCYGATTTTTGGTSGTGGGGGSATGGGACCAAGAAACCACAAAGATGGCTCCTGTGAAGAAGTTCTAGAAGCTTTCTCCTTCTCCAGCAAAAGGAGCCCTGCCCCCTGTGTTTTAGAGCCAATCCATTATGGCTCTGAGGTTAATGGACAGGCTGCTGGTCAGGCCTGGGCCAATTTGCACAGGCTAGTTACACCTCTGTGATGACGTATGGTCTTGTACTTAAGAAGAATTCAAAACAAGATAGAGTGCGGCCACCATTTAGTTTTCAGGTTGTATTTAGTTTTAGTATCATGCACTGGGGAAAAACAGAGTAGGAGGGTGAGGAGACATAAGAAAAAAAAGGAGACCCAAGATCACAGTAAGAAGAACAAAAGTGCTGTGCCATTGCTGTGGTGCTCGAACATGGAGAAAACAAGCTGTTCTCGAAAGGACTGTTTCTTCAATGAGAGACCTGTATAGAAAAGGAGAGTGACCTTGCTCTAAGAAAAACCTGGCCTTTGAGGATTGGACTGATCAGGAGCCAAAAAGGGGGAAGAGGCTTGCCCCCCCCCCCTCATGTCTGAAGTGAGTTGATGCTTAGAAGAAATTGTGCCCTCCCCGCCTACCTCTGAAGCAAGTGGATGCTTAGAAGAAGCTGTGTTCTGCCAGGAGATTTGTGATAGCGGCCTTTCACTGCCAAAATAATACAGTTCGGCCTTGGAGAACATTCTTTCCTTTCTCCCACGAGGTAAAGAAAAGAATCCCTTGCCACCAGCAGTTATACACTGACTGTTTCTTGGGAAAAGACCTTCCACAGCTTGGAGCTGTAAGAACGCTTCTCCTATGATGCTGGATGACAACCGTAACGAGTAGTTTGATCCATGTTAGACTTTCATTCTTGCCCCCCTTTGTGTGTGGGAAGGCATGGGGGGGTGGAGAGGGACGACCTGAGAAAGAGATGGATCCCCGGAAAGAATAACAGGTGTCTTAAAATGTCCGTTTTTATTTTTCTTCTCCTTGTAAATTTTTCCCTATCTTTGTTCCCCTCCCTGCTGCAGTAGTATTCTTAGCAGTTTTTAGTAATAAATCTATTTTGCAACTTAAGYTATTCAGCCTGTCTGACCATTTTTGGGAGCATATATGTATCTTTCTCTCAATTATGTTATGCTATCTAAAAGCCATAAATTTTAGTGTTAATTAGGCTTTTTGCTCTCCCTTCTGCCTCTCCAGTGGAGGGGAGGGAATGTCGTTGGGTGCTTTTGGCTTTTGGCCCAGTTCAAACCACGACATTTTTGGTGCCGTGACTTGGATAAGGGAAAAACAGGTTTAAACCCATGACAAAGAGTG
This sequence comes from Malurus melanocephalus, assembly GCF_030028575.1. Taxonomy (NCBI): domain Eukaryota; kingdom Metazoa; phylum Chordata; class Aves; order Passeriformes; family Maluridae; genus Malurus; species Malurus melanocephalus. Next base: position 2,004,445 of record NW_026623359.1, read on the forward strand.
TGACCTGCCTTTTGTGTTAAGTTCCCATACTTCTGCATAGAACAGCTTATGCAAAGGAAAAAAAAGGTTGAGGCACAGGAAGCTGCCAAAGTCCCAGGCAAAACAGTTGCACTGTTTTGGAAAGGTAAAAAAATGCTGGGGTGGGAGCCCTGGGAGCATAGCTGTGAGCTGGCAGTGCCCAGAGATTTAGTGATGCAGCTCCCAGAGCCAGGTACAAGATACGAAAGACAGTAAAGATGTGCTCAAAGCTACAGTCCCACAGGCAGGAAGGGTTTGAGGGAGCTGAGTATGACCTGTGGTGTCAGTCCTGACCCATCCAAGCCATAGCAGCAKCAAACACCAAGGAGTGGGAATGTGCCTGAAGAGAAGGACGAGATCCTGCTTCTCACCTTCATGTGAGTTCCCTCTAGTGACAACCCAATCGATACAGATTGTCTTTGTGATAAATTGTTCCTCCACCAGGAAGAGCCAACTTGCTCTTAAAATAACCCACCCAGCTGGGGGTTGTGACCTTGCCCATCTGTCCCCAACGACACCAGGCAGCTGCCAGGACAGCTCCTTGCSTCCTCCTGTCTCCAGTGGCTTCTGACTCGTGTGGCATGGCTGAGAGCCTGGGATTGACCCCAGCCTCTGCACTGGCTGCCCTTCAGCCACAGTGAACACGGGACACTGCATCCAGTCGGCATCCAAACTGTCCCAGCAGATACAGGTGGCAACAGGGAAGGGCTGCTCACAGACACACTGCTCCCAGCGACCAGAGCATCTCCAAAGATCCTGCACAGAGAGATGCTCTGCACTCCCTCCTTTTCACCAAAGCATCTCTCCTCCCAAAAGAGATAACAGCAATTACCAGGTTCATCAGCACTGTCTGTGCCATGGTGCAGCCYGGGAGCTCCAAATGCCAGTCTGCCCACTGGACCATTAAAGTTGATGGCTGTTCCTAACCTTTAAATCTGAATAGAGGGTGTCCTGCATAAGGGATTGAGGACTATCCATGGAGACCATCTGTCCCGTGCTTGCAGAAATGCTCACGTTGTTCTTCACAGGAGTTTATTACTCAGAGGCTAATTCTAAAAATACATTGCAAAGGGTCTGGTATAAAAACAAAGGGCCAATTCAAACTTGGCAAGGGAGACACACAAGACCCAACCCAAGCACCCTGGTCACCCAGGTTGGGGTTAGGCTGCAACCAGACAGGCTTAAACTTAATTTAAAAGGCAACGACATAATTCTGAATTAGCTTAACAAGACCTGCAATTCATACAGAAAAGCCTGAATTTATGTAGTAATTAGCCAGAGCTTTCAGACTGCTAGATATCTCCATGGCAAGAAAATAATCACATAGGTTATTAAAGTGAAGCAAAAATGGACACACTGGTGRCATTTTTTTGTGCTAAACTACTTTTGCTAAGTTAGACTTCATTTTTTATTAAAAATACAATTCACCAAAATACTTAAGTCACTTACATTGTTTTCTATTAATCACTTGGACTTCATTTCCCAAGTGATTAGGCCCTCTACTCAACAGTCCCTCTATGAAACCCAATCCTGGGAGCCCAACAAGCAGTAAAGCTCTCTTAGCTTTTCATTGATTTCTCCATCAATTTTGAACTCTGCCTGTATSAACACTCAAACGAGCCCTGGAGAARGAGCCTGGAAATTGCTCTCCYCTCCAAGTCCTCATTACCAGTCAGGAAAGCAGAGACATCTGAGCAGGAGCTGCTCAAGCACAGCAAAGATGATCAAAGTTACCCAGTGACTGTGGATGCACAACCTCAGCCTCTGAAGCAGGTCTTGGCAGCAGCAGATAAAACCCTTTCCAGTATTTAACTGCCCTTTTAATTAAAAGGCTCCCCATACCAGAAGCCACCTTTGAAAAGCTCAGCCTGGTTGGGCTTCAGAGCATMTCTCATTTTCCCTGGGATGCCATGCACAACCACCTTTCCTCRGCATCTTCCTTCACTTCTCCCCGAAAGGCAAGCTGGGAACATCTTGCTCACATAATCATGCTAGTTCCAGTCTGAAATGCAATCATCCTGCCCTGAAAATAAGAAACTCCTTTAAAGCTATGAAAACAGTGAGGGATAACCTGAAAAACCCAAATCTGAGATTGGAAAGTTTGAAGAGGCAAAGAGAAAGACAGAAGAAATTGAGTCCAATGAAGCAGGACACAATCCCAGTTGTCTGTACAGGACTGTGCAGGGGCTTGTCAGACTGTGGCAGGCAGCAGCTCCATCATGGATACCTTGGCCCATTTAGGAGAAAAAAAATTGTAACATCAGTGAAATGGGAACTTTCTGACCTCTAAAAGTCAGATCCTTTCACTTTCTTTCTGCAAAAACAAGGTCAAAATAAGCTTCCGTAAGAAGATCTTTTTCCCAAATGAGAAGAGTTTGGCTTTGTTAAACGCTATTTAAACTTGCTGTTCACTACAGACAGCAGAGGAAACCAGAAGAAGTGAGATGCAAGGAAAAGGTAGTAATAGTTCCACTTAGAGAAGCAAATGAATGCACTGGAAGAATAGCTACATTTCTGAATGCTACAGCAAAACAGTTTTTACATCTTTGGTACCCAAGATATCAAGCCATGCTTGACCGAAAGTATGCCTGAGTCATTTTAAAATTGCACAAACAAGATTCAAATGTTGTGGTCCACCTCAGAGGTACCATGCCAGGACAAGGTCAGAGACATTTTTCCACACTCCTGAATACAGAAATGATAAAGCCCCTGGTGGCCAATTCACATCTAAAGAGCTGCTTTTGGACTCAGCCTATACAAGAGTCATTAGTGGAAGAATGTCTGTAGCATCTGTAACACCACAGCATCTTCTGGCAGACAGACTGACAGCAGGAACACAAACGCTGAAGATAGGCTATCAGCAATCATGGAATTACAATTTTTTCAATCGCTGTTTTTATTTTATTTTTTTTTTTTTTTTGCTGGGCTGGCCCTGGGAAAGCAGACAGGCTTCTGATTAACATCTTTCAGGGCTGCTTCATCAGCAGGGTGTTGTGGTTGAAAGGACTGTTGGTTTAATTGCTCAAATTTGAATTTCCAGGGGTAAAAATAGGAACACACTCTTTTGCTTGGCARCACTGACATAAGTTTGTATTGTAGACCAAGTCTGACTAAACGTATTTCCATTTTGATGTTGCAAYCATTTCTCTCTCTTTCTTTTAATATTGAAGTCTTATCACATAACCACTATTGGAACAATCTACACAGCAAAAATCCCTTCATTACATGCTCAGCATTTACCTCAGGCCAAATAATTTGTTGATACTTTATTCTGCAGAGAGAGCAGGCTTATGTAGCTACTTGCAGACCTCATGAATGTGGAGAAAACTGCTTTATCAATGTCAAACATTAGTCCAACAAGCAAGTACCTGGTACCTGACAGGAGTTTTATTTTGTAAAGCTGTGGTCACGGTAGCCCAGACAGCTAGGCCAGCAGCTTTTCCTGCTTTGTCTTGAGCTCCTCTGCGTCCAGCAGAAATTAAGCTGTCACCTTTCTGCAGTCTTTACCCCTGCAGACTACCTTCTGCAGTCTTTACTCAGCTGGGATGGAGCTGGATCTCACAGGCACCCACAGGCACKAACAGCACTGTGTTAACCCAGCCACCACAACCGGCTCCCAAAATCCRTACGTACTTACAAGGCCGGGTCTCGGGCAAAACCGGGAGATGGGCAGGGAGCCATCCTCGCGTCTCCCCAAACACCTGATGCTGGGAACTTGGTGCGTGGCTTAGACCAAGACAGGCAGTGACAAGAAAAGTAGTCTTTTATTTCAATTAATATTTCTTGGCATTAGGCAGATATTAAATAACACTGGAATGCACAAGACTATTAACATATTGACAGCAAAAGGGAGGAGGTGTAGCCAAGTCGAGAACAGCAGTGCCAGTCACATCACCTCGGGGCACTCAAAAGCCATTTAACGCAGCAACCACCAGAAAGTAGGACTCCACTGAGAAATACAAAATGAGGATGAACTCCTTTCAGGTCTTTTGTTAATACAGTAATGCTGGAATGACTGACAGTAAAAATGAACAAATATTTGCATTCAGGAATTAAACAGAGTGAAATATCCACAAACTGCTAGTCATGCATTTCTTTTGGAACAGCAATTTGCTAATGCATAAATATCACAAAAAAACAATCTCCAAGATTTGAATAAATCACAGACAACTAGAAGAAACAAAGCTTGAATTCTATTTTATGCCTTAAATAGATGACCTAAATATTTAAAATTTTACTTCACCATATATATATAATTTATATATATATTAAAAGAAAATAAAGACCATTAGATAAGTGCAAGCAATTTTCCTCAAAAAGAAAATTGGAACCATGCCCAGGAAAGCTGCTTTTTTTTTTT
>NW_026623360.1:0-766 GCF_030028575.1 Malurus melanocephalus
TTGTGAGCTCCTTCAGCAGCTCCCTCCGTAGCCATACGGGGAAGAATGGCACCTCCCTAGACTTGTGCATGTGTAGGCAGCACAGCGCCTCACTAACGACTTCCTGCTGCAGTGGGGGAACTTCATTCTGCTCCCTGTTTCTGTCTTCCAGCTCAGGGGGGCCAGATTTCTGAGGATAACTGGTGGTTTTGCTGAAAGACTGAGGTAAAGAAGGCTTTCAGTAGCTCAGCCTTTTTCTCATCTCTGGAGACCATGTTCCCACCACAGCATGCAATAAAGGATGGAGATTCTCCTTGGCCCTCTTCTTGTTATTCATGCKTTTGGAAAAACATTTTTTTCTTCACTTTTATGCCAGTGACCTGATTGAATTGTAGCTGTACTTTTCCCTTTCTAGTTTTCTCACTGAATAACCTCATGACATCCCTGTAGCCTTCCTCTGTTGCCTGAGCCTTCTTCCAGAAGGTGCTAAACCCTCTATTCTTCCCTGTGTCCCAGTGGAAGACTGCTGTTTATCCAGACCAGCCTTCCCTGGATGTGCTTAGGGYACATTGGGATGGGCTGCTCCTCTGTCTCTAAGACCTCACTCCTTCCCTGGGAATGTCCAGCTCTCCTTTGCGCCTTAGCCCCTCAGGACTGCCTCCCAAGGGTTTCATTCAACCAGCATCATGAACAGAGCAAAGGCTGTCYGCCAGGAATCCAAGGCAGTGGTTTTGCTGACCCACTTCTTCCTTCCTTTCTTCCGTTCTTCCATTCTTCCATTCTTCCA
>NW_026623360.1:2672-6542 GCF_030028575.1 Malurus melanocephalus
AAAGACACAAGTGACACTGTCCTCTGTGCAATGCAGAGATGGGATGAGACACAATGGGCACAAATTGAACTATGGGAAGTTAGAATGAAAGGAGTGGTGGTGAAACACTGGAGCAGGCAGCCCTGAGCAGCTGTAGAGCCTCTGAGGTAGGACAAGCGTTTTCATGGGTCCCTCCATGGTACATGGAAGGATTGAGGAAGAGTTCTAGAACTCTAAAGAGTAAAATTTGTTTCAGGCAGCTGAGGAGAACCTGCAGCAATCCCTAAATTTAGTGGCTCTTGCTGATAATGGTGGGATTTTTATGGAAGTGCTAGTTTTTCTCTTGAAGGGGAAGTCAGCCACCCTTGATCAAAAAGGCAAGGGGAAACTGTAATAGAATGAGCAACACCTGAATTTGGCAAAGTCCTTCAATGAGGTGTCTGCCATATAAGGGAATATTCCCAAAGAAAGAGTAAATTATTTGTTATAAAGAGTGTGTTTCTAAAGGAGCATTCTGTACTTAGACCTCGTGGAGGGAGCAGGCCGCTCTGGGGAAGGGTCAGCTCAGTTATCGTGGCAGCCCCAGAAGCAGCGTGAGCCCAGGGATTTCTTAGCAAAGGAGGAGAAATCAAAACCAATCATTTTCATGCCGCAGTCTAAAGCTAAAAGTGTAGCTACAGTGTGGTTCAATTTCCTCCTTTTTTCATGACTACTTTACTATTCCTTTACAGTAATACATAATCCCTTTTATGAGCTACTCATTAGATAAATGCCTGACGTCACATCCTCCTTCATTTATTGTGTTTTCCCACGTATCCACGCTTTCTCTCTTGCCACGTCTTTTCAGAAGGAGGAAGTTCCCAACCATAGAGTTGTAGTCGCTCTCACAGATKCCARTCTCATAAAGCTCTCCTCCAGCTGAGCAGTGGATCCTGTGGTGTCTTGAAAGCAGRGACAGGTGAGTAGTCTTTGCAGTTCCCGTGCAATGTGATTGCCCTTGTGCTTTCAGAGGAAGAGTGAGCCAGGCTTCCTGTATTTGTTTTGCAAAAGCAATGGACTGGCTAATGCAGTGTCTAAAGCGTTGCCTTATCTGCTGCATTATTTCTTAATGCAGAAATATATTTTGAATTTTATAAAAATGCAATGCTAGAAAAATTTGCCATTAACTAAAAATGCGCCGATAACCTTGCACCTTGCACATGGTTAGAGTGGTGTTTTCCTTCCTCCTGTGGAACACAGGAACTTCCTCCCAAGCCTGTACCTCTTTCTCTTCTACAGCTTGCAAGGCGAAAAATGATTTACAGGGTTCAACGAGCTGTGGTGTGGAGGGTGGGGAATGAAAAGGCTCTGTAAAAGGCAGGGTGGGTTGGTTTTACTGCCTGTAACACGGGCGGCACACGCAGGCATTTTTCTCTGGGAGGAGAAAATCTTCAGGAGATGCAGAGCTGATGGTTTGTATCTCAGCTGCCTCTCCTCTGTCCCCCAGCCCCAGTGCCTGGGAGCAGTGGCTCCATGCTCTGACATTTGRATATCTCCCAGTGCAGCTGACAAGTTGCTTTTGGCCAAAAGGGAAGCACMGTATGTTACCCAGGCACAGTGATCAAGGGGAATGACAAATAGGGCTGTGCCAGCTGTCTTCTCTGTCCTGTTCCCCGCCTCTTTGCTTACAGCTGCTGGATTRAAGCTTTTGCTGTTTCCTGAACCTTTCTGTCCTACAGCCTGGGGCTTTGGATTTGGAGCGCAGGGAGGCAGGAGAAATCAGTGGAATCCATTGGGATGGAAAAGATCTTTGAGATCCTTGGGTCCAACCCCAAACTCCCCTGTGCAAAATCCACCACTGAACAAATTTCGCATTTGCCGCCCCTGCATGTCTGTTAAATACCTCCAGGAATGGTGGCTCCACCACTTTCCTGTGCAGCCTGGGCCAATGCCTGATCTCTCTTCCAGGCAATGAATTTCTGAGTGGTATACATTCTAACCTCTGCTGGAACAAGCTGAGGCCATTTCCTCTGGTCCTAAATGCCGCAGCCTTCCTCGCTGTTTCTTCATGTGCTCATGACCTTTGGGGCCCAGCGGTGGCAATGGGAGTTCCGCCTTCGCTGGCCTTCACTTTTAGGAGAGACAAGGGCAGAAATGCTGATGCTAACGCTGAGGATGGAGCTGGAATGACTTAGCTGTTTGTTGCTGCCTCAGTAATAACCTCTTGGTCTCCATCCCTCCCTTTTGCCAGAAGAAGAGAGGTAGTAAGGGCAGGAGAGTAGAGGGATTGCATCATCTGGATCCACTGGGAGAGCTGAGCAGCTGAGAGCCAGCATGGCCTTTGCAGCGTTGGGAAGCAGCCTTGAAACTCCCTTTACCTAGGCAGTACTTGTCCTTATTGTCTTACTGCAGCTGCCTCCAGAGCTGCCTTGTATCAATCCCTTTCCCACTCTCCATCCCTCCATCCATCCATCCATCCATCCATCCATCCATCCATCCATGCATCCATCCTGCCATCCTGCCATCCATCCATCCATCCATCCATCCATCCATCCATCCATCCATCCATGCATCCATCCATTCATCCATCCATCCATCCATCCATCCATCCATCCATCCATCCATCCATCCCTCCATCCATCCATCCATCCATCCATCCATCCATCCATCCATCCGTCCTTCCATCCATCCATCCATCCTGCCAGGCTATGGTGCCATGAACAATGAGCCACATTCTGTCCAGGGTCAGGTGGTTGGTTTGGAAAGGCAGCAGCTGCTGGGTCCACGGCCTGGGAGGCTGAGGCTTGTGTTTGCTTTGGGGGAAGGACACGTTGKGTATCAGGAGAAGACACCTCCCCTCATGACAAACAGCTGCCGCTGGGCAGCAGGTGCACACAGGGTGTGTTGACAGGGCTCCAGCAATGGTCATCAGGTGCATTCCTACTTCCTCCTCCCAGGGGCTTTGCCTACGTGTCTCATGTCTYTTGTGCACAGTCACCTGAKGATCTTGAGGGTTTTAGATGTGATGTCTAATGTTCCCAGAGTGTGTTGTGCACTGCTATGAAGATGGCACACACCTTGAATGAAGGCTCCTGCTCTGCTGCCTTGTATCTCAGGTTTTTTCTCTTCTTCCCTTCAGATCATGATGGCTGTCTCCGAAGAGCAGGCTCTGATTGGAGAGAGAAGGCTCAGGATGCCCAGCTGCCTCCTAACGCTGACCAGAGTGGTGCTGAGCCACAAGCTCTGGGCTCTGTTTATCCTCATCTTTATGATCGTGTCCTTTGCCTACCACAAGTTTTACTGGAGGATCTGGGACACAGATCCATCATCAGTGTTGAAGACAGAGGTAAAGGGCACAGGCCACCCCTACACCTTGTCTGCTGAAAGCAGCTCTGCTTCCTCTGTGCCTTCTTCCCACAGCACTGCTGCTGGGCCCTCTCCTTCCCCAGAGAATGTTTTTTTTGTGGAGACCTCGGATCAAATTAACCCCAGTTACCTGTTCTCATGCTCTGTGGAGTCAGCGGCCAGGACACACCCAGGRTCAAGAGTTGTGGTGTTCATGCAAGGTTTGGCTGGAGGGAACACAACCTTACCCAGTCACTGGGCTTTTTCCTTGCTAAGCTCTTTCCCCAATGTGGAAATGGGGCCCCTTGACCCGACCGAGCTCTTTTCTGGAACACCTCTGGCACAATGGTACTTGAAGCCTCAGCTGCGTCAGGAGCCTCATTTTTTACATGTCCTAGCTGATGCCTGCAGGATTGTCCTCATGTGGAAGTTCGGTGGCATCTACCTGGATACAGACTTCATTGTACTTAAGAACTTGGAGAACCTCACCAATGCTATTGGGATTCAGAGTCATGATGAACTGAATCAAGCCTTTCTGTCCTTTAAGCCCAAACATGAATTCATGGA
>NW_026623360.1:7652-180661 GCF_030028575.1 Malurus melanocephalus
CCTCAGTCTCCTCCAGCTGAACAGACCAAGTGCCCTCAGCTGCTCCTTGTGTGGCTTCACCTCCAGACCTTTCCCCATCTTCATGTCCCTCCTTCAGACACTCGCTAAGAGCTTTAGATCTTTCTTACATTGTTGCACCCAAAACTACATACAATATTCTTGGTGAGGCCGCCCCAGCCCTGAGCAGGCCAAAACAGTTGTGTCCGTCCCCGCCCCCTCTCCAGCCCAGCCAGCAATGCTGGGTCTGGTGCCCCCAGGACAGGGATGTCCCTCGTGGCTCCAGGGCGCTGCTGACTCACATCCAACTGGCCATTGACCAGGACCTCCATGTCCCTTTCATGGCACGACTCTCCAGCATCTTATTCCCCASTTTGCTGGTACATCCAGAATTGTCCTGTCCCCGGTGCAGAATTCAGCCTTCATCTTTGTTAAATTTCACATAGTTGGTGATTGCCTAGCCCTGAAGGTCTCTCTGCAGGACCTCTCTGCCCCTGAGGGGACAGCTCCTCCCACTTTTGTATCATCTGCAAACTTACTTAGTATCCTTTCCAGTCCCGCCTTCAAGTCTTTAAAAGAGGATTTTTAAGAGAACTGTGCCTAAGATGGCACCCTGCAGAACTACACAAAGGACAGGCTGCCAATCTGATGTCACCCTAGCGACTGTCACCCTTTGTACCTAACCCATGAGCCAGTTGCTCACCCTTCACACGATGTGTTTATCCAGCTGTGGGCTGGACACTGAAATCCAAAAAGATTACATCTACTGACTTTTCTTAATCAGCTGGGTTAATAGGCATAAAAGGAAATTAGTATTGAGAAGCAGGATTTTCCTTTCATGAAGCTGAGCTGGCTGCTTGATAACCAATGACTGTGTTGTCCTTCAGGTGTTTTTCAGTACCTCCCAGAATAATCATCATCATCATCTCCATGATTTTACCAGGCACTGGAGTAAGACTGACAGGGCTTTAGCTTCCAGGATCAGCCTTCTTGCCCTCTTTGAAAACCAGGACCTCTCCAGATTCACAAGACTGTTCAAAAATCAAGAGAAGCCTCATGATAACATCAGCCAGCTCTTTATATATTCTCAGATGAATCCCATCAAATCCCATGGATTTATAGGGATGTGGCTAGAGCAGCAGATCCCTCACAAGTTCAGGGTTAACTGGGAGTTTATCATTCTAACAGTCACAGTCCTCCAGCTCAGGGTGCTGGGACCTCCTTAGTTCATCATCAGTGTTGAAGATAGGGGCAAAGAAAGCATTAAACATCTCTACCTTGTCCATGGCCCTGTTTGTGAGGTGACCATCCTCATCCTGTAAAGGGCTGATGTCATTTCAGCACTGCCTCTTGCCATTAATGTATTTTAAAAACCGTCTTTTTATTGTCCCCCCCCCATTTTTGGCAACTTCAATTGCAATGAGCTTTGGCCACATGAATTCTCTCCCTACAGTGGTGACCAGCATCTCCTTCCACATCACCTGACCTTGCTTCCACTGGGCATACACCTTCCTTCTTCACCTTACCTCCACTAGAAGATTCCTGTTCAGCCAAGGTGGCCTTCCACCTCATCTGCTTGACTTCTGATATTTAGGAGTTGTCTGCTCCTGTCCCCTCAGGAGCCGGTGCTTAAAAAGTAACGAGCACTGATGGGCCCCAGCACCTTCAAAAGGATTTTCCCAGGGGACTTTACTTACTGGTTCCCTGAGCAGCCTGAAGTTTGCTCTCCTCATGTCCGGGGTTGAAGTTTTGATGGTGCTTTTCCTCCTGGCACCAGAGATTTTAAACTCAATTACTTCAAGGTCGTTGTGGCAAAGATAGCTACCAATCCCCAACAAGCTCGTGAGATCTTCTATGCTGACGAGCAACAAATCAAGGAGGGCATCCTTCTGAGTCAGCTATCTTAGCAACTGTACCATGAAGTTGTCATTCAGGTGTTTCAGGAATACATAGGGAGTATATGAAAATTGTGTTAAGAAACAGAAAATAATTTAAAGCCTGCTGTAGATCTGATTACCATCTCCCCATGGAATGTGTTCCCTATGTGTCCAGGTCATTTTATTGTAATAATGCATTTGAAATTAACCTCTTATGAAATGAGAAGAGTAAAACATTCTGGGGTTCTGCCTGTGCCAAATCAAAGCTTCTGTCTGGAAGGTGAAATGTAAGCAATATGCGGTTATTGCTCTTTTAGACATGCAGTGACTAACAAATAAGAGAAACACAGTATATCAGTATATCAGTTTTAATACAACCTTTTCCTAAATGGCATTTTATGCTGGAAAGTGCAGTGCTACCATTCACAAGGGAAGACTTGTGAGTTAGATGTAAATTTAATGTGAGCAGGAGTACGTTTCATGGTTTCTCAGACACTGTCACAGCACACTACTGATTAAACACTACATTGCAGATCAAAAGAGATGGAGTCATCAATTTTTGTTGGAAATGGGTTGTATAAAACAACATATTAACTTTGCTGTCTGGTCCTGTCCACCCCCTGTTGCCTTGAAAGGGCCAGTTTTTAATGACACAGACACGGTTAAGGGGATAAAAAGGGTTTTACCTCGGTATTTGGGATCCCAGGTGCACAACTTGATGGCAAAATGCACACCCGTGTATAGCACAGATACAAGTTTTATAGGTTTCAGGAATTAGCATATCTACATAGGATTCCCTGATAAGAAATTTAACAAATGCAGTAATGTCCCCCTATTCTAATGAATCCCTCCCCAGATGAGGCCAGAGCTTAGTTTACACAAGATGTTCCAGAGAGAAGGCTTCACCTAAGGCTGGAGCCTCGAGTTTAAGATAGCACAGGGCATGATGACTCCTTCCTCAGGATGTTTGGTCTCTCTGCCCAGCAGAACTCCTAAACTAAGCTGGAATATCAGGTTCCAGGAATTACAAGCATGTGGGCTAAGGGGTACAGGTGGATGCATAGAGGGTACAGAAAGCGTAAAAAGGAAGAGCAAAAATCATCAGGCATCACCCCCATCCATTCCTCCTCTCTCCACCAGTCCTCCCTTCCCCTGATTTAAAAAGAAATGTTTCCTGCTCCCTCTACTAGTGTTCACTGGTGGTGCTGAGCAGTACTGGATATGCTGTTCCAATGTGGTGCCCGTGGCGCCAGACAACCAACTGTAGCTCATACTCATCTATCTTCACTCTTTCACGTGAGACTGTTTCTTCAGACAGCAGGAAAATGATGGTATAAATGGCAAATTCAAACTCCGGGCTGACACCAATAAAGGTGCTTCCAATTGGCTTGATTGAGTCCTTCCAGCTGAACTGGATGCTCAAAACTTGATCATCTCTGTCAGGCTGAAAGCATAAACAAAACAAAGAATAATCTCCAACACAGATGTGACGGCTACAATTCCTGATTCCAGATTTTTGAGAGCTTTGTACAATTCAGTTATCCTTGGTGTGCCTGGGTGCTATAGCCAGAGAGCACTTTTTTCCCTGACCTCTGGAGCATACATTACCATTTATCCCAACTAAGTCTCATCAGTGTTGCAATTCTGGAAACACCAGCACTTGCTTTTTTAAATAGTTTTTRCAAAAAAGCCACAAAGCATGTTAATATTCATTCTGTTTAAATACAATTACATACTGTATATAGTTATTACTACTCAAAAAACTGAGCTGATGATTGCATCATTACACCTTGTTCCATTACAACTTTTATCTCTGAATCTATTTGTCTTACTTGCAAAGGCCTCCTGCTTGTTCTTACCCTGGTTTTATTCTTCCGAGCCACATATCCCTTGTAATCAATCTGGCTGCGCTTTTCCTGAAGGTAAAATTGCACCCAGTTGTGCAAACCTAAAATCTCTTTACCACGCCTTGTTTCTCCTACAAAAACATGCTCAAAGCCACAAGAATCAGGCCTGTAATTAAGGGGGGAAAAAAAAAGAAGAAGAAAGAATTATGTGTAGGTCTTTCATAGGTTTCATAGAGTCATAAAATGCTTTGGGAAGAGAAGTGAAAAGTTATCTAGTTCCCTCCCCTGACAGGGGCAGGAACACCTTCCACTATCCCAGACTGCTCCAAGCCCCATGCAACTTGGTCTTGGACACTGYCAGGGATGGGGCAGTGACAGCTTCTCTGGGCAACCTGTGCCAGGGCCTCTCCACCCTCACAGGGAACAATTTCTTCCCAATATCCAATCTAAACCTCTTCTCTGTCAATGTGACACCATTCTGAAGCTGTCTTCCACTTCTGTGTGTAACAGATGGTACTCGGGTTTATATTTACCCAGATCAGAATAGCACAGAGATTATCAGTGTCTATATCCATCAAACATACCTGTCTCCTTCTTTCCTGGCATAGAGCTGGAACCAGATGTCATAAAGCTGATGCTTGAAATCGGCAAGGGTTGGCTTTGCTAGTTTTTTTTTCAGCAGATAGTCATGAGCTAGCTGAAGGATAGAAAATTAAAATATATACACAGTTTACTTTTGTAATTCAGTGTTTTCAACAACAAAAAAAAAATCTGTGTTACTCACTTTCATGACTTGTGTTGCTAAAATTGCATCAAGAAAACAATTGTTTTCAACTATTTCTTCTGGAGTCACTACTTCTGCTACACCAGTTGATGTCTCATAGTTGTCCAATAAGGAGATAAAGGCTGCAGAAAAAAGAGAAACTTTCAGCCTGCTCATATGCCTGATCCAGGCATTAGAGTGCTATCATAAAAAGACACCATAGGATATGCCTTGGCAGCCCTTAGAGAAAGCCATTCCTTTATATGTCAGATTCCACTCTCAGGTACACTGTGAGGCGTAGGGCTGGAGGTGACTGTAGCCAGATCATTGCTGTACTTTTTTAAGATGTTTTTTAAGATAGACAGCCACTGAACTTCCTTATGGAGCCAAGTGCTGAAGTAATAATGAGTTTCTACCAAAATTAATCATATCTGACCACCACAATTACAGACACAGGCGAAGGAACTTGAGCTATACTGGCAGAAGGTTTTGTGGGCATTATTTCAGTAGAGGAATAGTACAGCATAAAGCTACATGCGATGGTTTGAGCTTGAGAAAAATTAGGGAAGGAAACATACATTCCTAGACATGGCTGAAGTTCAGCCCCCAACAGAAATGCAAGAACTAGCTGTGGATCTAGTACCACTACTGAAAGGGCTTGGAAGCTCTTTGTGAGTACAGGAGTAAATATTTGGTGTCTTTTTCATTACATAGAATCATAGAATGCTTTGGGTTGGAAAGACTGTAAAGATCAGCCAGTTCCAACACCCTGCCATAGGCAGGGACACCTTCCACTATTCCAGGTTGCTCAGAGCCCCATCCAGCCTTGCCTAGAACACTGCCAGGGATGGGACTGCCACAGCTTCTCTGGACAAACTCTGTCTCAACCACCATCACCGGAAAGAATTTCTTTCTAAATTTTAATCTTAACCTACTCTCTGTCAGTGTGAAGCCATTCCCTCATGTCCTGTCACCCTTGTCAAGAGTCTCTCTCCATCTTTCTTGTAGGCTCCCTTCAGGCACTGAAAAGCCACAATGAGTCATCCCAAAGCCTTCTCTTGTCTAGGCTGAACAATCCCAACTCTCTCAGCCTTTCCTCCCAGCAGAGCTGCTCCATCCCTCTGATCCCCTCGGTGTCCCTGCTCYGGACTGGCTCCAGCAGCTCCCTGTCCTTGCTGTGCTGGGCCCAGGGCTGGATGCAGCTCTGCAGGGGGGGCTCAGCAGAGCAGAGGGGCAGAATCCCCCCCTCCCCTGCTGCCCACAGGGCTCTGGGCGCAGCCCAGCACAGGGTTGGTTCTGGGTCCCAGCATACATGGCCAGGGCAGGGCCAGCTGTCACCCACAGCACTCCCAAGTCCTTCTCTCAGGGCTGCTCCGTCTGCTCATACAGCCAGGACTGATCCCAGGGATTGTCCAGACCCAGGTACAGCACTAATAGTTGGTCTTGTAAAACCCCATGAGATCCCCTTGGGCCACTCCTCGAGCTTGTGGTAAGTGTCTCATCCTTTTTACTTTCTAGTGGCAAAACCAGAGAATTCAGATTTTGCCTACAGCATAAAAGAATGTTCCTCCTGAGGTTCAGGTACATGTAAGCTCCATGCAACTCTTATGAAAATTCCCTTCAAATGACCGGCAGCCTGATGATCCTCACCGCCATTCAAAATATATATAATGTTATATTTTAGGTAAAAACGTAAAAACCAGCACAGATTTTTTTTATATCACGTCCACTATTAACAAAAGAGCAGGTCTCACTTGCAAAAGTTTTTATGCTCTTCAGGCGTTCTTCATTTACATTTTGAAACAGATGTCTGGCTGCATTGTCCTGGACAGCACTGTCACCTTGCTGTGCTGGACCTGCTTTTCCCTAGGAGAAAACCAGAGGAAAACAATGTAAGGAATAAGATGCCCTTGAAAGAGAGAGTGCCTGCCCCTGTAATAAAAACCTCAAATCAAACCTCATAATGCTATCAGAATTCTTTGTTAGGCATTGTCTTCCTGTCAAACAAGAGCAGACATTACAAAACTGCCAGCATAAAGAAAAAACAGATGATCTCTGACTCTGTAAGAGCCTGAAATCTCCCTGTTGACTCAGAGATGATTGTGATAGCCCATGTGATAGTTCAGTAGTGCTCAGTAACCAGCTGTGCTATTATGCTATATACATCCCAAATGGTAAATAGAAGTAATGTAGAGCAAGGGCTCCCTCCCACCACAAATAAATAAAAGGGAGATTTGGGTACCTTCTGTCTCTGCAGTTATAAGGAGGCCTTCCTGATAATTTTCAAATTTCTATTTCATAAAGGGCATTCTCAAGGAAAGAAGATAGAAGATGAGTAGCAGTTTGTTAACATGAGCTTTGTTCTGACAAATGGAAAAATCATATGGGAGAAGTTTTCCCTACACATTTTGGCTTGAGGTAGGTACCCCTATTTTGAGTTTATCACCAACAGAAAATTATATGTTATAATATGAAGCAACATTAGAATAAAGTGTTTGAGTAACATCAGAATAAAGTGAGTTCTTGTGGAGTACAAAACTGGATTCTGAATATTCTGGCCGGTTGCAATTTGTGGCCAAAACACATGGTCATGTTTGCACTGCATTGAGCTAGCAAAATGTGAAATGGCTGCTTATCAAATCTCTCACTCTTCTCCCACAGTTCCCTGGGACTGAAACCAACACTCCTGAAATCTTCTTCACTCACACCTCTGTGCTACTCTCTACTCTTCCAGGAATTCCTCAAATTCCTCCCTTATTCCCCTAAGAATGACATGGGACCTCTCTCCCCTTCTCTCTTGCTGCAAGTCACCCAGACCACACACACAAGCTACCATTCACCACTGAAACACTCAGGGTGGAGGGGGCCCCAGCACATCTGTAGTGCTGCTCAGAGTGTAGTTAACACTGAATTCAGACTATATTTCCCAGGGTGTCATCTTGTTGGCTCCTGAAAACCTCAGGAGATGGAGATTTCATAGCTTCTCTGGGCATCCTGTTCCTTTGCTGCTGTTGAATTTCATCATGTTCCTTCCTTAGCCTATTCCTCCAGCCTGCCTATGACCAGCAGAAGAGAAGCCCTGCACTTGTACAAACCAACATCATCACCACAGTTGCTGTCATCTACAAAAGTGGATGTCATCTACAAAAGTGCACTTGAATTCCTCCTCCAGCTCACAGACAGAGATATGAAATATTGCAGGGCCCAAAATAGACACCTGAGAGACTCCATTTATATCCAAAGGCCAGGTAAGTGGGAACTATTTGTGTTCTGCCATTCCGTCCCTTAAGGGATGCTCCTTCACTGGATGTGACAAAGCACAGGCAACTTTTTTAGCAAAAGGCACTTTTGCAGGCACCTTTTCCTGCAGCACCACACTCTTAATCCTTAATCCTTACTTAGCAATTGGTTACCTGCACATCAATGGTGTAGTCTTTCCCAGGTGTGAGGCGGTGAACATCTGCATCCCACATTTCATTGAAAAGCTTAGAAAGTTCAGGATTTAAGGCCTTCCTGTCAATTAATACAGAGGAATACACGTGTTAAACAAAGGCACATGCTGTTATTTCTGCAAGTCACTTCGAGAGTCTTCTAATGTCACTCCATGTTCTAGATATCAGCTTGTCATCAAGTTTTTCTTTCTCCCCACACCTTCCTGTCAGTGCCACTGTAAAAACCCCAACACTTATGGTGCACATTCCTTTTTAAAGAATGCAGATAACCTGTAAGGAAACCTGAGCTTTCCCTAAGGTTTCGTCAGAGTATATTTCAACAAGTTCTTGTTGATAAGTCTTCCTGTGGTTTACCATGCAATGAAACAAAAAGGAAGATGGTGGTGTTTCATTCCTCAGGATTCTGCACACAAACCAGAGGCAAGTGGGAGATTGTTACCAGTGTGCAGTAACACTGCCAACAGAACAGGAAGCAAAGAGTTCTCTATGATGCTTTTCTAGCAGCAATCATTTAAACTCATCCTACCCCTTTTCCTTCAAGGAAGATTCCACACTAGAATGCTTTTCTTTGCCATGTGATTATCCCGGCATAAAGGCAGCATGACAAAGGGTGAGTAAGGCTCTAAACACAGGGTCTGCCTACAATAAATATCCCTCATGCACTGATCTCTGATGCCCATACAGACCTACCCAAGCCTCTCCTTCTCTTATTTTTAATGGAATCTTGTCCTGCATAATAGTGTAAAGTTTTCAGAAGTCTATCCATTCATCGATTAACAAGATTTAGGAAGGGTTGTTATTGTGATGAAGTATTCRGAGGTAGCTCTAGTTTCAAGTACATTATGTTCACACCAAGAGGAGATCAAGACAACAGAGTGGAGAAGAAGAGAAGTGGATTAACCTTTACATGACTGATATCGGCATCAATCAGTTACAAACCAGCAGATGCATCAAAGCCCAGAGAAGAACCACTTGATAATTTTGAATTCTCTTCCAAAAGAGATGTTTTCCAGAAAAAGAAGAACAGTAAAGAAATGTGACAACAATTGGCATTTCTTTTATCTTTTTGGGCAACTTGCCATAATTTTAACAACTGGTTCTCCCAGAATAAACTAAGGCACCTTCAAGCCCAGCTCTGAACCTCTGGTTATTGTTATGTCTTCTCCTTCTGTTCTGGCCAGGATGGCAATAACTCACTGCATCCTCCTGCGAATGTCAAATTCCACGCTCTCTAGCAGAAAGAGCAAACAAAGATTGTGGCAAGGGCTCAAGGGCAGGGCAGATAACCATAACTACTGCAGCTGCCACACCTCAGTCTGCCTGTAACCGTGGATCTGAGCCCTCATGTTCCTGTGCAATGCTGGAGACACTGACAGTCGATTTTCCCTTGGGTTCTCTGGTACTTTGGGATAGTTGTGGATGGGAAATCTACAAGATCACTTGAATTTTTAACTGGGCTTGAACAGATGCCAATACCTGAAAAAAGGAAAAGGACGAAAAATTCTAGTCTATAGGAGCCAAAGTTTATGTTAGTCCGAACGTGAAGGGAAGATTTCTGCTTGGAACAGGTACTTGCATGGATCTCACCGTGGAGAAGGAGGCTATCACAAAGGAGCTGTATTCAGCCCCTGCCCAAAATGCAGGCTCTGCTTGTACAACAGAAGTGGGGTTTGTGGCATCACATTATTGACACTGGCTGGGCAGCCCAAGTGAGGCCCCTGCTCAATGTCCCAGGGAGCTGCCTTGTGGCTTAACTCACCAACAGCAGCAGTTTTATTTATTTCCAGCCATACCTCCATATTCTTTCCAGAGCCTTAAGAGCAAACCCTTCTCAAAAGAGCTTACAAACCAAAACCAAACAGAAAACTGCTCATCTCAGCAGCTCAGCTGAAGTCCCAAGAACAGGACTGGTGAGTTCACAGAACAGTATTAGAGATGTTTTTCAGACCTCCAAACCTTTACCTTGGACTGCCCTAATTTCATTGGATCACTTTTGTCCTAGGTTCTGGACCCTTCTGCTTTCTGTTCCTTTGCACCAGCTGATCCTGTTTGAGGATCATCATATTATGTTTAAGAGAGTTTTTACTTAGGAAGTAACTGCTAGTGGTGGAGAGGAGTCTGTTGCCTGCTGAATATCCAAGGTATGTGAAACATTAGGGAGGGTCTCAGTTGGGTTTTGTTATAATATTTTGTGCCACAGATGCAGTATTTTATAGACATATATTTTAGTATGTGTGTATTTTGGTAAAAGTCACATATCTAGGAGAGATATGTCATCCCTTTAATACCCACTGCTTGTTCTCAGTTCTTGGCAGATTAGTCCTGTATTTATAAAACAGTGTAGGGCTCTGTTTGACCTTTCCTCCTTTAGAAATATTGTGGAATATCTCATGAGCTCAAGGTGTCTGCTCAGGAGAGGGTTACAGCAAGAGTGTACCTACACATTTCAATTCTCATTTTTGTTTAATAAGTATACTTCAACTAAATTTATTCCCAAAACTGAAATCACTAGATTTTACACAATAAAAATCTTTACTCTCCTTTTCTCTGCTACCACAATATCATCATGGACTTTTCCTCTCCTTTTCATTTTCCCTTTAGTTTCCAAACAGACAGAGCACCTGTATATGCTGTAACTGAAGATTTTTAAAACATACCCTTGCCAAAGCAAAAAACTTGTCTAGCAACTTACACAGTCATCTTGTAAAAACTCTTTCTGGATGATATTTCTTTAAAAAGGGCCATAAACTTAGCTTACACATACAAGGTGAGACAACTTCAATGAGAAGAATGAGAAGATGCCCAACACCTTCATGCAAATCCATGACACACCAGYATTTAGGTAAGGTTGTCTTGGAAAAGAGTATTGTGTATTTACTCGCTGGTTTTCAACACAGTGGTATGCGTGACTCAAAACAGAGATTTTTATCATCAATGCTCAATCCCCTCCCTATGGTGAAAGCTCTGAGTTGTTAGATTTATGCTTTCACATAGAATAAATTATTTCTGTGCGAGAAGTCTGGCCAATTGGATTTCRTCCAGTTGGAGCCTTGCTTGGATGTGCTTACGTGAGCAAAGCACCAGCCCAACAACAACACTCAGTCTGCACTTTTAAGAGCTGAGAAAACTTTTGGGGGACGCTCTTTGCAATAGTAATTGATACACAAGCTGTGGTTAGAGCAGAAGAATCTAACATTTTCATTTGATTTTTCATTCTACCCAAAACAATGCTCCAAGAAGAAAACTTTATTGCTATAAATCAGAAATTACTCAAGATATGAAGAGTATTAAAGGTCACTGGCARATAATGTGAGCAAGTCAACAGTGTCAGAGCAAGAAAAACATGTATTGCAAATGTGTCACATGAAGCGCTGCAAAGAAGGTATGAACATCTTCTCCAAAGTAAATTTACCTTCAGAGATCCTTTCAACAACATGCAATTTGATACATCCTTTAACCTTTACATAGAGAAGAAAAGGATTTAGAATACCTGATGAACAGCCATTTACAAGAAGTTTCCAATCATTTAAAAAACTTGATTCAAAGTTGTGAAATACATGCAACAGCTAATATGGCTTACAGAAGATAGAAGCAATTCTCTAGATTTTCATCTTATGCCAGTGTCTATGTCTTTTATTTGAGTCAAGTGATTTTTTTTTTTCATTAAAAGCTGGTATTTGAAATACCAAAGGATAAATAAGGGAGGTTTTGTAGGTGGAAAGGAAAAGACAGTGTCAAGGGGCAAACATAAGAGTAGGCACCTACCAGCAAACAATCTGTCAAAGTGATATTTGAAGAACTGATTCTAAGCTATGTTTAAGCACAATCTGATCTTAGCATTGCCTTTATTTTAAACTAATGGTTCAGTAGCCTAACGATGTTTTACACTGTGGTGAGTTTGTAAAACAGAATAGAAAGAGGAAGAGGGTTCTTGTGCAGCATATCACATAATATTCRCCCTTTTACAGATAAATATATCCCATCCCCACTACCCTTCCTGTTAGAGAAGAATTGGTATGATTGTCTCTTACCCACTTGCCATGCCAGGAAGAAGTTTTTTCTTAGCAGATGCTCTGAGCAGTACTGAAGCTCAGCAATCCTCCTGAAGTCCAAGGCACRGAGCTGTGCTCCTCTTATACTCCTCCTGCCTGCTGACAACTGTCACTCAGCCTGACAGGAAGGCACGGGAGAGGCAGGAGGTGCCAACTGTCACAAGAGTCTAAGGCCAACACCACAACTCATGCCTCTCTCAGTGCAGGAACACTCACACCAGGAAGTCAGAGCCAACTGTAATAGGCTCCTGCCTCTCCTTATCTTGCAGTTTGGATTATTTGCCAAACAGATTTTACATCTCTGAGTGAAGCTTGAGCCCAGAAATAAGCACTGCAAGTCTGAAAGCCTTGAGACAGATGGGACATTGTTATTCTGTATCCAGTTATTATTTGACAATAGAAGGGAAGCTTTTAATCTCAGATGATTAATCTGAAATTAAAAAAATACATAGGTGGGGAAGAAAAAAACCCCAACAAATGCTTCTCTATTTACAGCTGAAACTGCCAATTGTGATCTTGTGAATACTAGGAGATATTATAACCAGGAAAAGTTTTAGAAAGGCAGAACTTTGTATGTGCCACTGGAAGCAAGTGGTGGCAGGTGCTGGTAGGTGCAGGTACCCACTCCAGTACCTGTCCTGGGAAACTTGCACTTATTATGTGGCTAAATTAACCTTCAGATAGTTTAAAGCTTACTGTTAGTCACTTGGTACCTGTAGCATTATCTTCATAATAATAATTACAATAATTAATTACTGAAAAGCATCACTTTAGTCCAAACTATATATATATGTACATACAGAAGCCAAAATGGCTTGAAGTTAGCTACCAYTCATACAAATGGTTCTGCACTCCTGGTCCATGTACCCCTTCAAAGAATCAATTCAGAGCCAAATAGCACTCCTGGTAAYTGAAGACACCTGRCACATAGAACTGCACAGGGAACAAYGCATCTGCCCACTTAAAACTCWTRAAAGCAAAACTTCCTTCTGACACTGGCAAGGGAAATTAAAGTATMTCAAAATTGAATATCCTTAATTTTAACAGAAATTTTCTTTACCATTTTTGGTTAATATTTATTGGAGTTAGGGTAAACAAGGTAAATGACAAATATCCAATGCCCTGGATTAGTCAACTGCCCYAGTTTATCAACTGAATGCAGGAACTCTTTTTCCTATGCTTTCATTTAAAACAGAAAAGCCTTTGGGCATATTCTGTCTATAAGAAAGTTGTGACTTCTTTAGTCACATTAGCAGAAAGAGCCCAGATGGGAGCCCAGGAAATTTTTGCATACAAGCATCTTCACTGGAGTCAGCGGTTTTGAGTCAATCTTTAATAAAATTACAGCTCRGTCAGTAACATCACCAGCAATGTCACAACTGTGTACTTAATTTTTTTTTAAAACTTCTGTCTTTTGATTTAGACACTGAGCTAAGAAAAACACAAAGATCCTGAAGAGAGTGAAAGGGTGTGTTTGCCAACAGAAACAAAGCACTGATCAAAGGCAAATTAGATCAGCACGGAATCTGCGTAATTTCTGGGTCTAATGCAGGAAAAAAAAGAGTGCAGAGAGCAGTTTTGTTGTCTACATTGGTTGGCTTCCTCCACAGCAGAGCCCAGCCAGTGCTTTGTCAAACCCATTGCAAAGAGCAGTGGATGTGGATTTTGTGCAMGAGTTGAGGCCAGGCTGCCCCAGTGCTCTGTTCCTCTTTATCTGTCACAA
The DNA here is from genome assembly GCF_030028575.1 of Malurus melanocephalus. Classification (NCBI taxonomy): domain Eukaryota; kingdom Metazoa; phylum Chordata; class Aves; order Passeriformes; family Maluridae; genus Malurus; species Malurus melanocephalus. The sequence continues at coordinate 21,364 of NW_026623360.1, forward strand.
GGGAGTGGGGAGAGTCTTTGGTGCTGTCTCACTCACATGTGACCAACATTTCCAAAGGAGTGGAGCAAGAAACTTGTGGAAGGTGTTCTACCTGACAAAACTACCACCTCAAGCATCAGATGCTGACCTTTGCCAAGGTTAAGGATCAAGGATATCCTGGGAATAAAACATATTTCTAAAGCATGTAGGCATCTCTGCATTTYCAGACTAAATATTTTGCTTTTCCAACCAAGGTGACCAATGAATAAGTGTTGGTTTGTCACCTCTAGTGTGGTGCCTACATTTCCCTGAAGGAAGAAGGGGCTTGTGCAGAGTTAATTTAAACCTCTTTGGCAGATCAAGAGTGGTTTGAGTGAGAACACTGAGTTTTACAGGCTTCTAGAGCAAAGCAGCCAGGACTCACACCTACACAAAGGGCACATTTGGGTTGAACAGGCTTGCTCAGGGAGGCTGAGTAAAAGCTGCCAGCTGGAACAAGCACCCTGCAGATTGAYAGTAGGCTCAGTCCTTCCCCAGAAAAAGGCAGACTAAGTCTTTGAGTCATGCTTTGCATGTGGATGTAAAGAAGAGGAAAGTTTCTAAGACACTGAGGATGCTGGACATTCCTAAGGGAGCTTTGGCTATTGCTGCCAAGTCCCCACAAGCTGACCCACACTGAAAAACAGCGAAGACACAGTCTGGGCTGGTCAGTGGGAATCCAGCCAGGACAGAGCTCACTGAGAGCAGAGCATGGGGACACCGAGGTGTCCACCCTTCCTTAAATATTAATATTCAAGTTGGAGCCTCTCCTACCAGATTGTTTCCCACCAAACTCCAGGGTCCTTATGCCTGTCTCAGTTATCTCCCTTCTCCTAAGCCTAAGCCTCACCTTCTTTATCCTGGAGTCCTTCTCTCAAACCAGTGGTGTTACAAACCCTCCACTTACTGAGGARTTTCTGGTGCAGCAGCAGTCATCCTCAAAGAGAAAAGTAAGAGGATTACACAGAAATTCCAGGAATAAATAAGTCCATCCCTGCAGCTAAATGTGTGTACCTAGACTGTGACACAACCTCTTCACCTTTAGATTGGTCTGCTAACATTCTTCCACTTACCAGTGCTAATTCCCAGGTTTAATAAGTAAATCATGACTGACGTAAGTTCTCACTGCTAGATCAGCCAGCTACGTACTCAGCAAACCTCCAAGAGGCTGAAAGAAAATATTTACTTAGGCACACAGGGGAAGGAAGGAAGGAAGAAATCTTTTTTACTACATTTTAGGGCTGCCAAGCATGTCTCTTTCTTGATTTTGTAAGGAAAAATGGTGTCTAGGAATCATTGAAGACATATTAGGAAGACACGGTATGTAAAGACATATTAATTAAAGAGCATTGAAGTGTTTAACTTTTAACACAAAGATACATTTGCTTATTAGTCACTAATTTTCACACATGGGTGTAAACCAAAATTTTAGGCAGCCCAGCTCAAACATCCTACCTTGTTGCACAGCTCAGTTCTGGTGCTTTTTGGATAAACATTGCCATTAATGAATTTTTAAGGCTGAGAGAACTGGGATTGTTCACCTGGAGACGAGCAGGCTTTGGGGTGACCTCACTGTGGCCTTGCAGTGCCTGAAGGGARCCCACAGGAAAGATGGAGAGAGATCCTTGTCAAGGACCTGGARTGACAGGACAAGGGGGAATGGCTTCAGACTGACAGAGAGCAGGTTTGAATTGGATATGAGGAAGAAATCATTCCCTGTGAGGGTGGARAGGCCCTGGCACAGGTTGCCCAGAGAAGCTGTGGCTGCCACATCCCTGGCAGTTCCAGGTCAGGTTGGATGAGGCTTGGAGCAGTCTGGGATAGTGGAAGGTGACCCTGCTCGTGGCAGAGGTGGCACTGGGTGATCKTTAAGGTCCCTTCCAACCAAGTGCATTCTGTGACTAATTACGCAGTCAATAAAGCGCACAAGGGCGCTCGGGAAGCGGTCACACGGAACAGGGGGCCCGCGGAAGGGTCCGGCCAGCACCGCGCCCATTGGCGGGACCCGCAGTGACGTCACGAGGCGGGGCGGGGTAAGCAGCTGTGCGCGGTGTGTGGCGTCACGGGGCGGAGCGGGACCGGCGCGGATCATCGCGTGTGTGACGTCACGGGGCGGAGCGGGACCGGCGCGGATCATCGCGGTGTGTGACGTCACGGGGCGGAGCGGGACCGGCGCGGATCATCGCGGTGTGTGACGTCACGGGGCGGAGCGGGACCGGCGCGGATCATCGCGGTGTGTGRCGKCACGGGGCGGAGCGGGRCCGGCGCGGATCATCGCGGTGTGTGGCGGCACGGGGCGGAGCGGGGCGGTGCCCGCGGTGTGTCGGGGTAGCCATGGGGGCGCCGCTCAGCACGGTGAGTGCCGGGGGGCGGCCGGGAGAAGGGGTCCCTTCCTGTTCTCCTCCTGCTCCGCCCGCAGCGCTCCGGGGCGTGGCGCTGTCTCKGGTGTCCTGGGGTGTCCCCGCTATCTCCCACTGTGCCGGGAGCCCCGCGGGTCCCCCCGCGGCACGGCGGAGGCTCCGGGGCCGTTCCGCGGCTCCTGCGCCCGGGGCAGTGTTGGTGCCTGTGCTGGCTGCCTGSCCCGGGGGTTTTGCGCTCCCAGCTCCGCGGATAACTGTTGTTGTTATTGTTGTTACTGTTGTCATTGTTGCTTTATTGTTGAGGGCCCGCGCTGATGGCTCTGAACGCTTGTGGTGTTTTCCTCCGTAGAAATAATTTTAGACTGGAGCAGCGTAGGTTTAAGGTGGAAATATCAGGAAGAAATTCTTCCCCGTGAGGGTGCTGAGGCCCTGGCACCGATTTCCCGAAGTTGTGGCTGCCCCATCCCTGGCAGTGTCCAAGGCCAGGCTGGATGGGGCTCKGAGCAGCCTGGGATAGTGGAAGGTGTCCCTGCCTACGGTGGTGGAACGAGATGATCTTTAAGTTGCTTCCAGTCCAAACCATCCTACTATTCAGTGATCATGTCTGCTGAGCAGTGTGTCTGCAGCACTGTAATCTCTGCTATGCATCGTTGCCCTCTTTTCTCAGCTGCCTGTTACRCTTCTTTGTTCTGGTGCTCAAACACTTCTGTCTGTGCGTTTGTGAGAGGAGCAGGATGGAGGTGGATTCAGCRTGCTCGTTTGGGTACAGCTGCTCGTAAGGTGCACTGAACAGAGACGATGAAGCTAAAGCTGTAGAAGTGAAGAAATCCCTTTAGCGTCTCGTTGGTTTCTGAAAGACTTGAGAAGAATGTTTGAGATTACCTCAAAAACGGGTTTTGAAGCTATGGGTACAAAGTTTCTCATGCCAAAGGAGGGTTTGGTTTTTGTGTTTGTAGGGCAGGGCGGTGCTGGAGTGTGGAGCCGTGAGCTTCTGTGTTTGACTGCTCTGCTCACCACGCCCCAGCAGTGCAGTCTCCACAGCTTTTCTCTTTGTTATCACACGGAGGCCTGTTTCCATTAATAAAAATTCCTGCTCAGTTACTAATTCTGCCGTCTCTGTTAGCAAAGAATGGTGCAGCTGGAAATGATGAGTCACGAGGTCCCTGTTTAGTGATTCCCAGGCCTTTTGGTCAGCCTGTTGCTCTCTGTGGCTCCAGACCTGATGCTGTGCAATTATCTTCATTAATATCTTGGTCTGCCGTGTGGTGAGAGAATATGAGTCACTTTTAACCCAGAGAATGCTTTTCTTAGCAACCATGACTTTTTGAAATCATTTGGCCTTCATTTCTTCCCCTTTTTTCCTTCCCACCTGCTGATAGATCTAAGTAAGGAACTAATATAGCTTTCTGAATTAGTGGGTGTGCTGTTTCTTTCCAGGCCAAATCCCATGAGACTTTTGCGCTAATTGACTATGAATAACAAAATGCTTTCCACGAGGTTAATGCTAAAATTATGTTAAAATTATTTGTCATTGCCTGACAACAGCAACGCTATTTTTTGTTCCTTTTAGATGACCACATTTATAAGTGAAACTATTTTAATATACTAATGTCTCATTTGAAACACTTGCTGCAGAGTCAGCTTGCTCTTGCCACAAAGCCTCAATCACATKTTAATTTCTCATTAAGGAGTTTATTTGCTGCTCTGTCACCTTGAACAACTTCCCTCCCTTTCCTCTTTTTTGTGATTCAATAACAAAAATACTTCCCAGAGCTGCAGTAATCTGGTGGCTCGGTGAGAGTTAAAGAATAATATTCCTGGAAACTTCAGCTTCTTCAGAAATAGTCTGTGTGGAGCCATTTCAGTATTCCCAAATAAAAGTGGAAAATGCAGTGTGTGTATATGGTGTGTGTGCCCTCWGGCTGTACACAGTGATCATACATTTGAAACCTGTACAGCAGGATTTTAAGGAGAGTTTATGCTGTCCCACAGTTTTATTATTAATAATGTGGGAAGTTTTTATAGCCTTCTGACAGACTATCCCACTTRCACAAATGCCATTCTAAAATACTGGGTCAGGTCGCTTTAAAATAAAGTGAAAGTGAAAGCTATTAGGCAGGACTTTGAGCTCAGGTTTTTTATTTTTTTGCTATAGTCATGCTTTTCCTCTCTCCTTTATTGAAGCGTTGAATAATAAATTACAGAGTCAAAGGGGATTTTTATTCTTAGTTGTTCAGTTTATTCTCTTGCCCTAGTGTGGAGAGGGTGATGTGGTATCAGAGCATAACCTGTGCCTGTCTTGTAGAGCTTCAGATGTGGGGAAAATGAAATTATAAAAGGACGAAAGGGGCTGCCCTTTGGGTGTGTCCTGCAACTTCGTTGCTTTCCCAAGGAAGGGGTGCTGCTCTGCGTGCATGAATCTGTGTGGTGGTGGAAGTGCCAGTGCCTGCCCCCACGCACTGAGCTGGAGGGTGTGTACATGGTGCCAGCACCCAGCAGCAGTGTGGGATGGCTGGCAAAGTCCTGGGCAGCTGCCAGAGAGAGCATGGGGTCTGTGGTCAAGTGTGAGACCCCAAATTACAGGGGCTCCTCGGTGTGGGGGATGGCATGTGGAGGGGTCTGTGCAGCAGTGGCCTGTGTGTCCTGATGGCAGGAGCTGGGAACCCTGAGTGTGGGCACTCTGCTGCCAGGGCAAAGCCAGTTGCTGGGGGATCCACCTTGTACATGTGTGTGTATATGGAATTCCCACTCATGGACCTTCATCCCGAYTGGCTGGGGAGGGGAGCAGGATGGGCCCATTGGTGCTGTTTGTGTGAGCATCAGTGCTGTGTTGATCAGTGTGGTCAGCCACATGTTTAGGATGGATATTAGGAAATTAGGTTGGATATTTCCCCTAGAAGGTGGCGGGGCACTGAACAGGCACCCCAGGGAATAGTCACAGCACCAAGCCTGACAGAGTGAAAGGATCATTTGGACAAAGCTCTCAGGCACAGGATGGAAGTGTTGGGGTGTGCAGGGTCAGGAGCTGGACTCAGTCCTGGTGGGTCCTTCTAGTTCAGGATATTCTGTGGTTCTGTGGGTATGTGGACGTGTGTCCCTATGCCTGTTGGAGACTGGGATTCAGTGTCCCTAACCTGGGGATGGAGACCTGTGACAGCCTYGCTTCACAGTGTGTCCAGCTGCCACACGTGCTGGTGTGCAAGTGCCTCAGCACTCAGGAGTGACATCAGGTCTTCATGAAGCAAATCTGTTGGTTTGGGATTTTTTTTTTTTTTTTTTTGTAATAATGCTTTCTCTTCACGCTTTCAGTCTAGTTTTCATGTTGTCCAGAAAATGAAACACTGTTTACTTCTTTCTCTAGTTTTTTTTTTTTTTTTTTTTTTCTTTTGTAATAATGCTTTCTCTTCTGGCTCAAAGAAGCACATTCTTTATTGGTGGGTACATTGTAATGTCATAGTACCATGTTCCTTGTCAGCTGAAAACTATGTTTAATTTGCACACTTCTAACGCTGTTTCTGTGCTGCTGCAGCTGCGTCAGGTGGTGACATACCCAATATGGCTGATCTACACCACCATCATGAGGATTTTCAGGAATCCCCAGCCTGCAATTACCCTGAAAGACCCTGAAGTGAAGTATGCACTGAGGCTGATTGATAAGGAGGTAGGTGCATGTGCAGTGCTGAGCATGACCTCTCCATGGAAACTGTGAAATGCTTACAGCTTCTGAAGTCTTCTGATGATCCAACAGGGTGAATACTTTTGTCTTGAGAAAAGGACTTTATAAAAGCTCTTTGTGTAGTATTACTGAGTCCTGCAGTTCTGAAGGCAGCTTGTTTCCAAGCAGTTTAGAGTGGAGAATGCTGCTTTAGAAATTATCAAACTCACAGTCACGTGTGTCTCATGTTGTGGGACACATCAGCAGAAATTCCCAAACTGCACACTGCTGGCTGGGCTAAGGGACACGAGTCCTGCTGTCAGGCAGCTTTTTCATGGTCAGTACCATTCAACAGCAGCTGTCAGAACTATGTTGATACTGGTTCCTGTTACTGGATTGATGCACTTTAATGTGTTGCAGGAAGAAGGGTGTTTAAGTCAYGTAGTCCTAGCACCCGAGCTGTCTCAGCTTCTCTTTCTCTCTGTTAAAAGTAAAGCCCCTCTGTGTCTCCAGGTACAAAATKAAATTCTTGCTCAAGCGAGATATCAGAGGAAAACCATGGCACTTTCAGGGGTGGATCTTGCCATCAGAAGTTGGTAACTTTTGGGAAGTGAGCCAAAGCCACCAAAGTTGAAAAGTTCAGTTTTCCTTTGGTAAAGCCACCATCARAAGCATGAGAGAGAAACTTGGCTTTTCAGATGTAAAGTCACACCTGAGCATATTTTAAGTCTAAACTTTTTAGTGCTATGAGCTAGTCAGAAATTTATCAGAGGACTTTGGACTAGAACAGCGCTTTGTTTGAGGATTGGAGGGTGCACTGATAGCTTGGCTTTCATGGTTCTCTGTCAAAGGAAACAGTCACTGTCATTCTGAATCCTGCGTTCGTGGGAACTGAAAGCTTCCTGATGGCTTGGGCTGGGCTGCATTGCTGAATTTAATTCCCATGTGTACTTGCTGAATTTATTTCCCATATGTACTGCAACCACACTATTATTGTAGACTCCCTGGTTTCTCATGAGGTTGGGAGCATGTGGTTACAAGGAAAGGCTGTGGGTATTGGTATCGTGCATCCTGGAGAAGGCCTTCGGGGTGATCTCATTGTGGCCTTGCAGTGCCTGAAGGGAGCCCACAGGAAAGATGGAGAGATCCTTGACAAGGGCCTGGAGTGACAAGACAAGGGGGAATGGCTTCACACTGGCAGAGAGCAGGTTTAGATTGGATATGAGGAAGAAATTACTCCCTGTGAGGGTGGTGAAGCCCTGGCAGTGGCTGTCCCATCCCTGGAAATGTCCAAGGCCAGGCTGAATGGGKCTTGGAGSAATCTGGGTTAGTGGAAGGTGTCCCTCCCCATGGCAGGAGGGTTGTAACAAGATGATCTTTAAGGTCCCTTCTACCCAAATCCTATGAATCTGTGATGTGCCCAAATTGAGTCTGCCACACCTCCTGTCTTTTGAACAGAGAAATTTTGAGGCTGTTTCCTAGTGCATAGCATGGGAGAAATCTTTTGTAATATAGTTAGATGTGCTTGTTTAGTTTATGCCTTAATAAAAGCCAACAGCTTCACTTTGGTTGGTTGGTTGGTTTTGTAATGGTGAGCATTATTAATTTGTTGCCTTTCAGTGGTTTCAGCAAAGCACCAACCTGCARAAACTGTTTTCCAGCTTTGCATTTGACAAGGGTGGAAAACTTGCACTGCAGTTTGAGACAGGAGGGTGTGGCCAAGGGCTTCTGGGTGCTTAGAGCAGTGCCAAAGGGGAGTGATGGTGCGAGGTGACCCCATGCTGGAAATGCATCCCAATCCAAAGCTGTCTGCAATCCAGCCTTGACTAACACCTTGCAGTGGCAGGCTCAGTGTCCTGGCTGTGTGACAGAGAGAGACACGGGCATTCTGATCTAGGTATTAAGGTTTTCCTGAGCCTCTTAGTTTCTCACAGTTGCCCCATGATGCACCAAAATATGTTGAGTCACCTTCAGCTAAACTTTAATTGGTGAGATGAATAGGTGGGAATTCAGAGCTGTGTTCTTTCTGCATGCTGTTAAAGACACCATAATAAAAATGCAGCAAAATGGCAAMATCCAGTGAAGCTGGTGCTGAAATTTCCATACAGAAGCAGCAGCAGAGTGAGAGCAGCAGTGTTAAGTCCACAYTAGTTGTCTTTCTGAAGGAATTTTCAATTCAGTTGAATTCAGTTACTGCTCCTGAATAGATACAAGTACAGAGAAGCCCTTTTGAGACTGCCAATCAGTTCCCTTCTTCCTCAGGATTTGCCTTAAAATGAGTTAGTGTGAAGAAAATTTCATCAGTATGACCATGGTAAGGGAAGATGAGGCAAACTGTGATGAGGAAGAAACTTGTCTCCATTGGTTACTTTAAAAACAGTTAAGCCAACAATAAGGGTTACAAAACCCTTAAAAAAACAGAAGTCATTGGATGAGGCATTAAGCTGTATGTTTCTTTCTGTCTTTTCTTTGCTGTGTTTTTTATTCCCATGAATATGACCTGATTTTTAAACCATGAAACTTACATAAGAAATAATATTTAATTACTTACTGCCAAAATTTTATTCAAGGTATGAATTTCCTAGTAAAGACTAGAATAAATTATCCCAGCAGGACAGCATATATTGTCATAATTTTGTAATGAAGTTGATATCTAAATAGAGTGCTCTTTTCAATTTTATTTACAGATTAATCCACTTTTTACAAGGAAAATATGTTCAAGGATCTTAGCATAGCTAAAGGAACCAGCTTGCTACTTTCTGGTCTTAACAGCCATTGGTGTCTTCCAAAATCATCTTCATTGAAATGATTAATTCATCTGATTTTGAGAAATGAAAATCATAATACTTTGGCCTTGAACTGCTGCATATTTAAACTTGAAATGAGAAYTGAAGAAGTAATTCATTTTTATCTTGTGGCTTCTCACAGAAGGCAGTGTAAATGTTGATTATATTTGGAAAGTTATCACTTAGTCTTGATCTGCACACAAGTATCATTAAGTATCATTAATYCTTAATCCTGCAGGAAGCCAGACTTGCCTTGTTTTACAAGTGAAATCACAAACATCCCAATGACACAACTGACTGTTCTTTTAATTTTCCTCTTTCAGGATATTAGTCATGACACAAGGAGATTTCGATTTGCTCTCCCTTCCATGGAGCATGTTCTGGGTCTCCCTCTAGGTACGTTTCTTATGAAGAATCCAAGTTTTGCTTGGATTATTTATAGTATAAGAGATTTTGGGGGGATTTTTTCTCTATGTTTTGAATTTGGAATACTGCCCATGTAGCTGGAGCTGTTATTGAGAACTCTGCAAGATCATCCTTGTGCTGTGAGTAATGTGCAGGCTCTGAAATGTAGGGTACTTGAGTGAACATCCAGCTTGTTTCTATGAAGAGAGTAGAAACAAACACAGGTCTTCACTTGTACTTTTCCAGTCACAGCTTTCCAGTATGTGTTTTCCTGTGGGGCTAAATCCCTGCAGTCCCTTTYCATGCCCTGAGGCACCACTCCCATCCACTTCTCCTCTAACACATGTGGTTTACCGGATGATCTGCTCACTTCTGAATTTCATGGAACTTTTTAATCACTGGGGGTAGTTGTTTCCAAAGGCCTGCCACGTGGTGTGTTGCCTTCCATAACAGCTTAGTGCCATTGTTTCCTCCTGCTTCTATAAARAGCATTTAATTGTGGCTTGTGTTTAATAGGACTTCTGCTTTAACAAGATGCCACAGTGATCCGTGGCACAGGTGCTTCGTGGTTGTTGTCAGCTTCTTTTCCATGTGTTAAGTTCCCTCTTGTTTGGGATGTTATAAATCTCCTGATTTTTTAAAGTAGCCATGACAGCAAAGTTTGTTTCCCTTGCTTGCCCATAATGARCATTGAGGAGTGGTTTAGTGGGTGACACTTGGGAAGCAGAGAGAGCTGAAAGCTGCTGAGGTAGGAAAAGCAGCTGGGAGCAGCAGAGCTGCAGTTGTGGGGTATACTCTTTAGTCCAGCACCAGCATTTGGCTTTTATCACCAAAAGCACTGAAAGGTTCATTCTGAGAGAGAGGGTTGTGTGGCCCCATGGAGCAGCTGCCAATTTGTGTGGGGTGAAGCTCTACYAGGTGAGGGCATAAGGCATGTTTTTTTCTCTGGGAGGGGCTCATTTTCTGGCTTTGTACCAGTTCCTGTGAGATTGCCCCAGTAACAGCCCCACTGCAGGCTGACAGTCTGCAGTGGTCACCAGAGCTCTGTGAGTCTGTGCCTGCAGGAGTCTCTTCAGAATGCTGGAATTTGATAGGAAAATATTTCATAGAAGTTAATTCTTTTTTTTCCCCTGAAAAAAAAAATGCAGACACTGACAAGAGAAACTGTTACAGAGTTCAGAGAATGTATGACAGATGGAAATATGATTGCTACATTCATGGCTTAAGGAGGAGGAATAGCAGGATTAGAAAAGTGCTTTGTGTCTAGTCAGCCTTAGCAAGGCAGCTGGAGACCTCCTGGAAAGTGTGAGGGATCTGTGGTCAAAGCAAGAGCAGTTAAAATCTCAGCTTTAACTAAACTGTGGCAGTTTACAACTAATATGTTAATAAAGATGTGTGAACAGCATTGGACAGTTTTCCCCTCCTGTGTCCTTTTTATTTGTTTGTACAGGAGAGACAAATCCCATCTTTTGCAATATCTCAGATACAGTTTAGGCYTTGGTAAATATAAATGCATGAAGTTATGATTGACACACAATTAGCAGTGGAGTTGTCTGTCCTTCCAGGTAGATCTCTGCGTGGTTAACAACTCTGGCAAACTGTTGCAGTGTCAGGAAAATAAGAAAGGAAAAAGTGATGTTCCAAAATGAGGCAGTTGGAACTCTGAAGCTGAGTTTCAGTCTGTGCCGACTCAATACATTCACTGAAAGAAAAATCTTCTGAAAGRAAAATAGTTTTTGTTTTTTCTTGCCTGCAACAGGACAGCACATCTACCTGTCTGCWCGGATTGATGGAGCTCTGGTTGTCAGACCTTACACTCCAGTTTCCAGTGATGATGACAAGGGCTTTGTGGATCTTGTTGTCAAGGTGAGAATGTCCCATTCTGTTCCCAGGCTGGGCAACTTCTGAGCCACCTTTACAGTGCCTTTATGTGAAGTCTGATGTTCTGACTTCTCTTCAGGAATGTGCCATTACCTACAATCCACATGGCATTGTGCAGGCATTTCTTTAGTGAGTGTGTCTCACAAGATGCTGCGTCATTTTCCAAGGTCTGTGTAACCTGCAGATGTTCATACACTTTTTAATCCTGCTGGAATAAGGAATTAACCTTGCCTAAATGGTCAGCTCCTTCTGRAGATAATATAATTTGGTCATTATGATCACTGAGAGTGGTGATYATTATCATTACTCATCTGGGCAGTGTGGATGACTGATTTAATTGAATTGGTATTTTAAGTCTTGTAATAATGTACTTTCGTTTTGTCCCTTGGTAGCTAAACTACCTGTCATTTAAAGCTGTTAGGAGTTTAAAATGTGGATATCTGCCCTGGATTTCCTCTCAGAATGTTACTGTTTGGAATCAAAGTATTTTGGGTTTTTTCTTTATTTTTCTAACCCTTTTAGAACTTAGGTGTAAATCATGTTGATTATTATCAATATTTTCTGCAGAACCACACTGCAGAACTACAATGGAGAAATCACCAGTCTCTGTCCAAAAATTGGGGCAGGAATAGCATTTTAATCTTTTATCAGTCAGACATGACATTTCTTTATGGAGTAATTGTGTTTTTTGCGTGAGTATTTGTATGTAAAAATTTGAAGGGCAGATGCTTATCTCTGAGCTGTGAGACATAACTGATTCCTTGTTGTTTTTAACAGGTCTACTTCAGAGGTGTCCACCCCAAGTTTCCTGATGGGGGGAAGATGTCTCAATACTTAAACAGCCTGAAAATAGGGGACACCATTGACTTCAGAGGACCAAGTGGCCTCCTTGTGTACAAAGGAAAAGGTAAGACTGGTTTGGAAGACAGAATTTATCCAGAGTAAATAGTACAGGAGAAATGTCTTATTATTATAGAAGTGMTTTTTATTGATGCAGTTCTCAATTAAGGGATGGGTTTTTTCCATGCTTATAAGGACATAGTTTCTGCACTGATAAAAACACTGGGAATTTGCACTGCCCAGTGCTGATTTCCCAAGTGAAAATTAACTTTATGATTAGGCAGTACTTTTAAGTCAGTGTAAAATATCTCACTTTATTATCATGCAGCCACAAAGGTGCCGCAAAAACCTTCTGGCAGTTTTGTGTGAAGCAGAGCTCTGACACGTGATTTTCCAGAGCTTTGTATGTAGCATTCATGTTTTTCTGGATGAAGAGAGCTGTGAATACAACACAACATTTTTGGGAGTTTCARGCTCTGTTGGGTTTGGATGAAATGGGCAAATTGTCTGTTTTTCTCTTTTTTGAGTAAAAAAAAAAAAAAAAAGCATGCTGCATATTTTATGTTTTCCCTTAAAATAATCTGCAGAGGGGAAATAAACTCTCTGAGGAGATCAGTTCTTATGTGTAGAACTCCATGATCTGGGCTTCTGAATGTCACTGAGGGAATGGGATGCAAATAGAACTACAGGTAGTGTGTATGTAGGCTGCTCAGCAACAAGTAATAACCCCTGTCAGTGTCTGATGTTACCACCTCATGTCTTAAATTCTTCTTTCAGGATTGCTTTAATTCAGGACATCTTCACCTTTTCTGTTCCCTGGGAGGGAGGGGTGACAGGGCTGAAACAAAGTSAGTTTAGCTGGATGTGCTGGAAAGGGATAACAGGAGGTGTTTCCTGCCTGCTTCAGTGTTTTCCATCTCATTGTCTCTCCAGGCAAGTTTGATATTCGTCCAGAAAAGAAAGCTGAACCAGTTACCAAGACAGTGAAATACGTGGGGATGATTGCAGGAGGTACTGGTAGGTGTCTGCAACGATTCATCTGTAGTTTCTGACAGCTGGTAGATGCATTTACCCACATTATCCCACTTGTCCCTTCTTTTATTCCCCATCCTCACATCACTGACCTGCCTCTCTCTTCCAGGGATAACACCRATGCTGCAGATCATTCGAGCAATCATAAAGGACAAAGATGACCCCACCATTTGCCAGCTGCTGTTTGCTAATCAGGTAATGTTGTCCTTTTTTTCTGTTTGTAGAGTTTTACTTACCTAGCAGAACTCCACTCAGCAAATGAAATCCTCTCTGAGGAAGCCTGGTACAGTGATACAAACCCTGAGGGGAAAAGCGAACTCAAATGTTGGAAACCTCCCATATAAAAACATTTGTAATAAATTGAGGGTTTGGCATTACTACAGAAATGATTGCTAATGTTTGCTTTCCTGTGACTCATTGCTCTGTTTCTAATCCAGTTTATGGATGTTTGAAAGGGCTGCATTCCTTTGTGCAAGTTGKTCATGTTTTGGGCAGACTTTCAGAGCTGTCTTTCTTAGTGGAAACATGAAGGAGGTGGACATTTGTCTCCTCCAGCAATTGTAACTCCCCCTCTTTACAGCTGGGTTTGTCTATGGAATCTTTCTGTCTGAGGACACCTTGGGTGAGRCTAAAATTAACTGGTCTGCAGCAGGTTCCTCAGTTACAGAGCTGTGGTTCTGCTTTGCTTCTGCTTTTATTACCATCCCCTCTGTCAGTGCTTCATGTGTTTCTCTTGCACCTTAAAGTGTGGCACCCTCCATGCTGGCCAAAGGGAAGCCCTTTCATCCATAGAATCCCTGCAACAGAGATTTCTTGGATAACCCAAATGCTGGTGTGCTGCTGGRCAAACCCCCTTCTTTTCCTGATGTTCTTCTGCTGTGAATCTTTTCTGCTTTTCAATTTTTCCTTCTAAAGAATATTTGTTTCTGGATTATGAGTCATTATTTGTGGTGAGCTTCACTTCATGCTTGTGGTTTTTAGCTTCTTTAGGCACTCCTCTGTTTTTCTTCTCATATTCAGTGTGTCTTCATTTCATTTGTGCCATACCTAAGCCTGTAGGAAAGGTGGGGAGAGACTCTTGACAAGGGCCTGGAATGACAGGACAAGGGGGGAATKGCTTCACACTGACAGAGAGGAGCTTTAGATTGGATATGGGGAAGAAATTGTTCCCTGTGAGGGTGGTGAGGCCCTGGCACAGGTTGCCCAGAGAAGCTGTGGCTGCCCCATCCCTGGCAGTGTCCAAGGCCAGGCTGGATGGGGCTCTGAGCAGCCTGGAATAGTGGAAGGTGTCCCTGCCCATGACCATGGCAGGGGTTTGGAACTGGATAATCTTTATGGTCCTTTCCACCCAGGCAGTTCTACGACACCTGAGTTACAACCTGAGATTTTTCTGTCCAGGAGCTATGATCCAAGTGCCAAGATTCCCCGTTCTGGGAAGCCCTGCCAGTGCTCTCTGCTGCTGGCTGGAGCCCTTGGATTTTGCATAAAGTACAGTGGTATTGGGGCAGGAGGGTCAAGATTTGCTAGGAGTGATTTAGAATGACTAACACAGGGCTGGAGCTTCTTTATCAGCATTGAAAATCCACTGCAGCTTGGAGAGAGAGCTTAAGGAACAATTCCCTGCATGTTAGCAACAGCCTATGGAAACATAAGCCTTTGGCTTTAAAGCATCCTTGCACCCAGTAAYTGCACAAATAGAAAGCAGTTTTTAAAAATATTTTAAAATGGGCTCCTGCTGTGCTTCTGGCTGGCATGTTTAGAGTTGGCCAGCCCCAGTAGGAGCTTTTCTGGAGCACCCACAGCTGTAGGTCCCAGAATAGGCGCCTTCTCTGGAATAGCTGCTGCACATTCCTTCTTACCCCCGCAGTTACAGACTTAGTGCTGACCTCAGTGCCAAATTACTGAGGCTGCAGGAGATGGCACYACTTTTAGTCTTTACCCTTTTCCTTCGGGCCCATACTGCAGCTGCTCTTAGGGAAATAAGATTTTCCTTTGGCCATCAGTGATGCTGCATCACAGAGGAGCAAAACCTGATACCCTGAGTCATGTTTGTTGTTCCAGCCACAACTTGATACCCTTTTGATTGTTTGTTTCACATCCTTTTAAAATGCCAAGCAGTCTCCATATGGCAGTGCTGATGATACTTGAATTGGCACAGGTGAAAACTTGGCATTTTCTTGGCTGGATGCTACAGGAAGGGGTAGGGAGATATTTCTGTCATGATTAGTTTTTTGAATGCAAATTGCTTTTTGTAATAGTGCTAAAAATAAGGCTTTATTCTTCTGATTTCTTGATTAAGTGACGGTTCAGCTTTGTTTTATTTTTAGAGAGAAGGCATTGCATAGTCAGGATTTGGGAAAGTTATGAGCCTTTTTATTAGCTCTGCCACAGGATTGACATGGAAATAACTTGGGTTTGGTCTCGTCAGCCTGTAAAACAGAGTTGAATAATCTGTTTCAGCTCTCAGGGCTGTGCAGTAGCTGGTGCTCCGTGACCATCTGAGGGCTACATTCCCATGCAGGGTGTGATCATTGTTTTGCTTCTCCTGCAGACTGAGAAGGATATCCTGTTACGTTCCGAGCTCGATGAGATCCAGGCYCAGAATCCCAGCCGCTTCAAGTGTTGGTACACGCTGGACACAGCACCTGAAAGTAAGACCTAAACTGCCACTTYATGTGACACTCATGAGTATTAATGTGTTTTACAGGAGACATKCTATGTAATGTGTGTATTTCTGAGCTTAACGATTCATTTCTTGCTTAATGAGTGTCTGAGTGCATCCAGTAGCATTGTTCTCCACACAGGATGCACAGAGGCTCAGGTGTAAGCAGATAAGTGTTTCCAAAGCTCACCTCAGGTCAGTGGCAGTGCAATCTTCCTCCCATGGCTACACCTGAATATTTACCATTGTCTTCTGGGGAAGGTGACCTTTTCTCCTTCCCCTCATGCATAAATATGACATGTTACCCATGGGTTTGGAGCCTGCACTGAGCAGCTGCAGTGCCACAGGTACCATGTAGCTCACGGACACAGATCTCTGCCTGGCTGAGAGTGTTTGGCAATCCATGGCAGCAGATCCTCTTACTAGGCAATGGGATCACCTCTGGGTTAGCAGCACTCCTCAATGAAAATACWGCTCCAGCTTGGTGCAGTCCAGCTTTAGAGAGAGCGTGACACAGCTGGCTGGGTGAGAGGATGAGCTTCCTGAACAGGCTTCAGGAAAAGAAGGCTAAACTGTGTCATTCCTTGTGGTTTTTCTTTGTTACCGTTGTCGTGCCCACCCACGTCAGGATAGATTCACACTCGTATTCAGTGGGAGTTTGGGGCAGAAAGGAAGAGCCATGTGCTTCCTCTTCCCTTGTGACCAAGAATACACCTCTGGTACAGTGAGGGGAGGGTCTTGTCCTCCCCACAGTTTGTTGCTGTTGTGTCATCCACTGCAATTAGTGTTCTCCTGAATTTCTGATCACCGTTCCTTTTTTGGGGGAATTGTGAATTGATCTTAGCTGTTAGGATAMAAGTTCCTCCTTAGGCCTCCTCAAGACTGTTCTGCAGACCTGGCCAAAAATTTGATAAAAAAATATGTCAGTATTACGGTGCCCAAAAGTTTGGGTCAGCAGCAGCAAAAGTTTGTTCTGCATCCAGGGCTGGGGATGTGATGGTTAAACCTGAATCCCAATAAAGCCGATTGTCACTGTGAATGTTCCAACTGGGAACAACTTCATCAGCTCTATTTCTGCTTTCTAAAGTGACTTGTGTYTCTCTTCTTGTCCTTTTAACCTCATTCCCTTTCCCCTACTTTCATTTTCTTTTTAACAGATTGGGAATACAGCCAAGGATTTGTGAACCAAGAGATGATCAGAGACCACCTGCCCCCACCGCAGAACGATGTTCTGATCCTCATGTGTGGACCTCCTCCAATGATCCAGTATGCTTGCATTCCCAATCTGGACAAACTGGGCTATGCCAAGGACATGAGGTTCTCCTTCTAAACACGATTGGTAATTMAGGAATCTTGTGTAGAAAGGCAGAAAATAAACCCATTTAACGGGGAACAGGACAAAGTTACAGAGGTGGCTAATGCACAGTGCTGGGAAACTACATTTACATTAAAAATGCTTCATATTTTCAGACTCTCTGGCAAGTAAGACACGTAACTGTGCTAAACCTGTGTGTGGAGAGGTGGTGATGCCTCGTGCTCTGTGTTGTGTGCTCCATGTCCAGGGAGGACAGTGCAGCTGCTCAGGGCAGCACACACTCATTTATGCTTTTTCTTAKTGCTGTAATCAAGTGGCAGTAATATCCTACTTCCTAACACTGTGCATACCCAGGATTTTATTCAGTATGAACTACGAAAATAATGAAAAGTGTTGGATTATTCGTCTTGCTTATGCCAAATTGTAATCCTTACAGAGCTCTGAGGGCCAGGAGTGWTTGCCTTGTATCCATAACCTTTGCAACATCAGCTGAAAGATGCTTGTTGAGTTGAAGGATGCCAGTTAACAATTTATGACTGAAGTTGTTGCAGCTGCCTTGTTAATGAGAACAGAGAGGTAGGCAGGTAAAATATGGGTTTCCTTTGTATTTTGGAATAGCCTCTCATAAGTGCAAACACTTTTCCAGCTGGTCACTGTTCTCATCCCTGGGCAATGAAAGAAACTACAGAAGGTGGCTTTGGGTACTGTTCCACAAGTACCTTGAATTTTTACTTGTAAGTTRTGTGGAATACTGAAAAAAGTACTAAATTTTGTATTTACTCCTAAATACTGGGCAATGCCCTAGGAGTACAAGAGCAGTTGTTTTGCATATCCTGTGCAGTGAAAAAAAAATGCTTGGTGAAAAGTGGATCAAATTTTTTTGTTAATTGTTTCCCAGAGATGGATTTGGACTGAAGGGAGCCCAGGTTTCATTGCCAGGGTGGGTTTTGGCAGATAGCCCAGCTGTGAGTGCAGCAGCACCCGATTGCCTCTGTCTCAATCAGGCAAAGCTACCAAGGGTTTGCTTGGTAAGGATGCACAGGAACAGCCTTAAATCACCAAACTGACAGCAAATTCAAATGTCTGAGTCTAAAACTGTTTCTTAGAAGCTGTTTACTACAGCTTCAATTTTTATTTTTTGATAYCCATTTTTTACAGCAGCATTTTACCTAGTTTTTTAGGACACATCAGGCATCTTGCCCAAGCTTCTGCTTCTGACCAGCAGAGATGCTGCTGAAGTTGGAGGTGTCCTGCAAGGCACCTGGGAAACTAAAAAACTTGTTCTGGTGATGACATCAGAGTGACTGAAAGGATGTTTAGTCATGTGTGAAGTACTGTGGGTGCTAAGGTAGCTACAGGTGTCAATGTACAATAGCAATTTTTAAAGAGTGGGTAGGAATTTGAGATYATAGCTCACTGTGTTTCCTTTTGTACCTGTACAGCAGGTGGGTAYTGTCTATTTAAAAGGTTCATTTTTCATCAAGAATTAAAAGGCAAAGATACTACAGTTAATTTAAGGAACCTCAACTAGATAATACTGTTATTAATTTTATTAATTTGATGTTTGCCTCAAGTCTTGAATTTTTGGTGTGTACTTCTGAAACTTGTTCTTTACTACTATGCTCCAAAGTTGGAATACTACTCAAGTTTTGAAGTTTTAGTCCCTTTTTTTTGGAAAGTAAAAAGCAGAAATATAGGAGAAGTGATCTTGCTGCTGGTCTGTATCACTGTGGGATATGCATAGATTTTTTTCGTTATTGTATTTGCCAAGGTCATTCCCATCTTTTTTTATCCTGAATAAAGTTTTGGAAAGCTGAGTTTCATGAGATCTGGTTCATATTTGGGTTATCCATAACCTGGAGTTTCCCTTATCATCAAAATCACTGGGTAAACACAACGTGTCCTTGAAGGGCCATGAGATCCCAGATATCCAATCCCCAGTTTGCTCAGGATTTGTACATTGAAGCTTTTCAGGATTAATTTAACACACTGAAAGGTTTTGGCGATTTCATGATTGAAGCAACAATAAATCAGTGAAAAAGAAACTTAACTAAAGCTGGCTAAAAATGGTCCCTGCTTATGACTAATTAAAATAACTCATTAAAAAGGAGATAGGATTGATTAAATGCCAATTATCCACAACCGAGAAATTAAAAAAAGGGATAAGAAGGAAGACCAATTAATTCTGATGTAAGACATGTTGATCATTCCAACACACCTGAATGTTTTTCCAGGTGAAAAAACATTCCTGCCACCCTGACAAATCCACTTTATATTGTCTCAATTCAGTATTAATTATTTAAATCCTGTATCAAGAATCTTWAGGACACAAAGCTTGGAATCCTCAGAAACGGTTTAGTTTTGCTACTTCAAGGACTTGCACATCCAGGGAGATGAGTGGTCCCAGATATAAACACCACATTTAAATTTATATCAAATTTGATATTGTTTGGCTACTAAGATTTTCCAAAAGCTGTGGAGTCAAGGCTGGAAATCTTCAGTGAGGCTTTTCCAGGTGTCACATCTGGGTTTATCCTTGGGAAAACCCTGTTCTGAGGACTTGGGGTTTAAAGAAGTTGTACTTGATGTTACAGACACAGGATTCCTTTGGGATTTGGCATTTCCTAAACCTCCAAACACATTGAAAGAATGCAGAGCAGAGTCCTGAGGCTCAGTTATTCCCATTCTCCTCACATTCCTATCCTTGTGGATTTATGCCTCCTCTGAAGGTCTGGAAAGGAATTTGGGAATCCCCTTCAGTTTGTTTGGTTTCCAGGATTTTCTCAGAGGTGGCCTAAAAGGCAAACAGAAGAAAACCTCAGAACAGCACAGAATCCCAGCCCCTCCCAAGATGCAGCTCCTCACCCTAAATYTTGGGAGAATCCATGGTGGTTCCAGTGCTGCTCCAATCCCCCCCTCACTCTGAGCTTCCAGAGTGCTCYTGCCTAATCCACATTCAAGACCGGMTAGCCTAAAGCCCACTGGAAAGAGGAGTCAAAGGGGAGAGGGGAAAAAAGGGAGTTTTGGGGTTTTTCCTCTGTGTGCAACAGGATTGAATGGCAGGAYRGAATTCCCTTGGGAAGCTTCTCTGGAAAGTGGAACTCTGCTGAGTTTTGGAGTTTCTGCAGGGAGGAGCCCACAGAATAAGGATGTTTTGTTGAAGTTGGACTCTGGGATGTGGAATTTATGGATCACAGGATGTTTTTCCAGAAACCAGCAGATAAAGAAGACTTCCAAGGACTCGATACGTCTGTTGAAAAATCCCTCCCTGGGAAAAATAGTACTTAAAACCCCTAAAAATAAGGACTAATAAGGAAAGGGAAARAAGCCAGCCCCAGTAGGAGACAGAAAGTGAATTAATGAAAGAGAATGATGTGCCAAAGAAGCAGGGAACATTAATTTTTTTGTTTGCTAAAATGTATCAATTGTTTGCATTCGGGTCTGTGTGGAAGCCTGGACTTTCTCAGCCATACCCAGAGCCCAGCCCAATGCTGGGAATAAAGTAATTCTTGGCTTTCCAACCCTAAAAATGCAGTACCTGAGGGTTCTGTTATCCCAAGGATTTGGGGGATAGTTGGCAAAAGTTTGTGGTGGCCCAGGTTGGACTAAGCTTTTAACACTCCATGGATTCACAGGATCAGGGATTCCAGTGTGCATTGTTTTTTCAAGAAAATCCCTTGATCCCCAGGTCTCTGGGAGTTCAAAGCAAAAATCCCTGGAAGTTGAAGGCAACTGGATGTTTCTTGGAAATTTTGAAGTATTTGGTGTGTCCTACCTGTTAGGTTCGAATGAACACAAATTGTCAGGGTTTGTGTGTTCAGAGTTGCTGGTTTAGGAATGGCAGGGTCTGGGTTTGGCTTTGTGGGCACCGAGTGCTSCTTGTGTCAGCTTTAGGTCTGGATTGATGGGAATTGTCAGAGAGAAGAGAAGGGAATTGAAATGCACAGATCTGTTCTTGGAGAAATGATCAGCATGGGAGAAAAGAGGGTGTGGAGCTGCTGGGAGCTCCTGGAGTGAGGGAAAGGATCCAGTGATGGGAAGGAAAAGCTGTGGRACGAAGCTCGAAAAAGGGCGGGAGTACACTGCAGGAAAAGAGGGAAAGAATCCCTGATCCAGGAATCCAGCAGGGGCCAGTAAAGGATCATTTTCTGTCTACCAGCTCTTGGTGGAATCCTAATAATGAAGGTCAAAGGAAATGATTCGTTTGTTATGAGGTTTGGAATGAAAGGTGGTATTCCAGAGAGGAATATTCATTCACCTGTTAAAATTAGGTTGGATAAAGGTGAAGAGGGAGGAGCCAGCTGGGCAATGAGCAGGTGATTTTTGGTGGAGCTAGGGAAACACATGGGAAGGTGCTCTTAGGTAAAATACACCTCACATGTACCACCAGGAAAAGCCCAAACTGCCCAATTCTCCAACCTCTTATATTCCAGAGGGGTAAACAGTGGTTGCCACATCCATTTCTATATTCCTTGGATGCCCAGTCCTTTGCTGGGAAGAGCTAATATTTGGAAATTATCAAATCCAGGGACATAATTCCTGACTGTAATGCCCTGGAGGCCCAGGGTTTGTATTCTTTGTTTTGGATTCTTCCAGCAACCAAACGCAACAGAGGGAATCCTGGAGGAGGTGGAAAACACTGTCACTCTCTTGGTGGAATTCCTGGGAAATGGAAAGCAGCAGAAGCATTAAGAACAGAGCTGTAACCAAACTCCAGCTGGGTAAGGCAGACACAAAATCTTTGGAATTATAACTGGGCAGGGGTTAGGAGAATCAATTGCTAAATTTGTACCACATGGATCCTAAGCAGGATCCCAACTGGGAAGACTGGAGGGATATTCCATGAGAAGATCTAGGAGCTATTCCCATATGGGAGCAACAAGCCTTGGAATTGTCTGAAGGGAAGAAAGAGGGATCCTTTCAGCACAAGGATCAGCTGTCAACCATGGAGATGTTATCAGACAATTCCTTGGCAATGTTTAGTTCCCAACCCAAGTCAAYCTCCTGCATTGTGAAGCTCAGAAATATGGGAAGACCCCAAGTAAAGCTGGCTAAAGGTGGTCCATGCTGATGACTTAATTAAAACAACTCATTAAAAAGGAGGTRGGATTAATTAAATACTCACAAATCCATCTTGCTGTGATCAGAGTTCTCTGCCCACCAAGGACACAGTGACCAGGAGGGACATTGCTCCCACTCTTCAGCAGAGACCTCCTTCCTTCACATCCAGGGAACTGCAGCCACTCAAGGAGCACCAGCTTAGTCCTGGGCTGGGAGCAAGAGAGGGATGAGGAATATTTTTAAGTCATTCCTACTTCAACAGTGTCCAGACCTGGGAGAAAGCACTTCCCACCACCCTTGGAATTTTCTTCTCTGTCCCTTCCAGCTTTGGAAGGTTTCTGTGGGAGCCTGAAATATTAGTGCACTTCAGAAGCTTCACATCCCTAAGGCGTTGCCTTGGGAACATGAAGCTTCCTTTGTGTGTTTCATTTATTCATCCCAAATATTTTCCCCAGTTATCCAGTCTAGAAAGAAAAAAATCCCCTACTTTTCCACCATTGRTTCCCTCATTTTAACTTSGAAGTATTTATTTAATACCATGGAGCTTTTCTCAAGATTCGCCCCCACAACTTTCCCTACATGCCCACTACCCATCACCTTCTTTCTCCCTCAAAGTGTTCATTCTCTACCCCAGAGATTTTGTCAAGTTTTGCCTCCAAAATTTTCCCTACCCACTACTGTGTCCACTACTGTGTTCCTCATTTCCACCCCCCCACCCCCCAAAAAAAAATATTCATTCTGTCACTTCCAGATATATGTACAGCTCTGTTCCCTTTGGTCTTGTCACTGGTCACCAGAGAGGGAAGATCACTGTCTGCCCCTCTATTTCCCTTGGGCCTTATGTACATTTCATTTGCCAGGTTTTTAAGAATACTTYTTTTTTTTTTTAAATCTGCAAATGCCGTTCCAGTATCAGATACAGTTTTCATTATCATTGAAGGATAAATCTCTTAACAAACCAAAAGGCAGGTGAGCTATTTCAGCAAGACACAATCAGCGTTTAAAAATTTACTYTGAAGAGCTGTGGGCTGCCTGCACTTCATTCTCCATGGAATTTGTGTTCCAGCCCCYCTGGTGTTCAGGATACCCATTCTGCTGGAGGCAGCAATGGACACAAACTGACTCCTAAGAAAATTGTTGCAGAAAATGCTGCTTCTCCTCTTTTGGGCTCCTGTTAGTCTCATTTGCAGATTACTGTTTGATTTGTGGATTCTGGAGATTCTGGTGCTGGAGGAGCCAGCAAAGAGTTGTTTCTTATCTTCTGTCTCTCTGTTACTCATGACCACTTAGATTCTTGTGACAGTGWCCCTTTATGAACCCCCAGCCTTAAAACTTTTAAAATCACAGYAGTTTTCTGAAATCTTTATGTCTCACTTGTGGCTTATTACAGTGAATTACTGCCTGCTCCTGGATTGTCTTTAAAAAAAYGAAAACAATGTATTTAGTCTCCTGGGGTAACTTTTATATATTTTGTATCCAAGTTCTGTAAGGAATGTGAAGTTTCCAGTATAAAGACACGTGTTGTGTATCTCAGAAATCAAAGGTCATTATTGCAGGATTCTTACAGTTGCTTTGGTAGAGAGCCATGGGAAACACTCCTGTGTTGTGGGAGTTTGCAGATAAACAAAGCAATCAAATGGAATGAAACACCAAATGCAGCTGCAAGAAAAATACGGTTTTTTTACCAAAAAAAGGGGAGGGGGAGAGTGGCACAAAATCAGGACAACTACTTATATAAAAAAAATCTAAAATACAAATCTGACCCATGTTGCAAGCAAGATACTTGTATGAGTGTGTGGCATGCTGCTCCCTCAGCTCCTTTGGGATAAAGCAAAAGGGAATGAATTGTTTGTTCTTCTCTCTCTCCATCTTTGCTGCATTTAAACCAAGTATTTACTGATTCTGGTAAGCTTTCTTATCATGGTCACTTTTCTGGTGTTTCAGATTTGGTGATAAGCATAAGGGTTAATAACTTCTAAAATGGGGAAGAGGATTCCTGAGAGCAGTTGGAGGGGAAGGTCTTTCCAAGTGGATTATTTTCCCACTTAGYCTGTTATGCAACTGCTATGGCTGCCCCATCCCTGGCAATGTTCCAGGCCAGGCTGGATGGGGCTCTGAGCAGCCTGGGATAGTGGAAGGTGTCCCTGCCCATGGCAGGGGGTGGAACTGCATGTTCTATAAGGTCCTGTCCAACTCAAGCCATTCTGTGATCCTAAGAGGGAGTAAGTCTTTAAAAATTCYGAGTTGAGACATTTCAGTCTTATGGCAGGAATGCTTTTCATAGGACAGAACTTCTAACCTGTTCCAGTAGTCCTAAATCAGTCCATTACATGTCTCTGGACATGGCACTTAGGCACATGGTGGACTTGGCAGAATTAGGTTTCCAGTTGAACTCAACAATCTTGAAGGTCTTTTCTAACCTGAATGATTCTAAAGGTGTGGGATGGCCAGATTGTCTTTTTCACCCAAGTGATCCGGCCTTCACAGGTAATTCATTTGGTCACTGATAGGCAAAGAACTTTACGGCACTGTTATCTGTAGTTCTGTGAAATGCCCAGTTTAATCTTGTGTACACCTGTGAATGATTACACACTTCCTTGTCATAATCCAAGTGGAGAATGAGCTTTTGTTTCTTCTGAAAGTTGAGTTTCACTGAAAATGTAGACCAGAATTTACACGATTTTTAGTGTGTCCCAAGTGAACTTGAACATTTTGATTGATTTATGCTAACAAAAACTGAGTGCAAACTTGACCCCACTGCAGTCAACAAGAATCTTTGCCTTCAGCATGGCCAAGATCAATATTAAGAATAATTGCAAGGTGGCTGTTAAAATGGAAGTTCAAAGTAGAAAAATGGGCTGGGTATAAATCCTTGCTGCAGATAGGCTGCGTTTTTTTCCTTTTTCTTCCTCTGCAGTTATCRTTGCACAGATTTATGGGCATTTAGATATATAAATCAATATATATTTAATTCACACAGACTGCAGATGAGATCATTGTAACAGAGCTAGCTTTGTCACTTGTAGGCACAGTAATGCATCTCTTCATAATCTGAAATTTCTAAATGTTGAGCTTCTTAGGAACTGTGGGATTAAAGTCACATACAGCAGTTAATGAAGAAGCAAAAAAAAAAAATGCAGCAATGCTTATGTAGAGCACTCAAGGCTAGTGCCACAGGTAATGGCACAGAGAACAAGTCAGATTCAAAACCAGCATTTGGACAAGAAGTTTGTGTCAAAATAATGAAGTCAGTTCACATTTCACATGGTTTATTTCACATAGCTGGAAAGGGTATAACCAATATTTTTTATAAACAAGTGGTTAAAAATTACATGCTGTGAATGGAAGGATGTTGTTATTTTTTGAAATGATAGAGCATTTTCTTGCAGAAGGACCCCTGCTTTACTGATGCCACTAATGATGTGATAATGCTGTGCAGCACAGCTTTGGGAAGCCCAGGGCTGGTTCAAACCAGGCTGTTTGTATCTGGCACAGCACAGCACGGCAGTGAATCCCAGAAATAATCCAGTTACAGGAGCAAAGCCCACCAGACCAACCTAATTGGCTTCTCTTCCACCACCTACCTCCAGATCCAGCTTGGGATTCTCCACACAGCACTCTCAGGATGGTGTWAACATTGTCTAGAAGCTTAATCTGGCAGATATTTTAATGTAAGTAGCTTTTATTCTGGACTAGCTCTGTTTAGAATTATCCCCATGTTTAAATAAATATTTGCACTTGGAGTGTACAAGGTAGAATTAAACTCCGCAATTAAATTGCTGCTTTAGCTGGTGGTTAAGTGGAAACTCGTGGCAGCACAGTAATTCTGCACTGAAAGTAAAAAAAAAAGACACAAAATAAGAAAAACAGGTGGAGCCACAGGCAAAAAAAATTAATGATTTTGTAGCAAATGTTTGCAGCATCTTAACTACATAGAGATATTAATAAAAATATAGTTAAAACTTAAATAGAAGTGATTTGCACCTCAATTTTAAACTTA
Organism: Malurus melanocephalus; assembly: GCF_030028575.1. NCBI lineage: Eukaryota > Metazoa > Chordata > Aves > Passeriformes > Maluridae > Malurus > Malurus melanocephalus. Next base: position 47,379 of record NW_026623360.1, read on the forward strand.
CTTCAATTTTTAATGCAACTATTTTAGCTGAAATATTTCTCTAAGAAACACACAGRATCATTAACATTAGGAAAATATTAGTAACATTTTCTTAAGAATGTGTAAACACAAACGAATTGCTGAGTTCTTTCTGCATCGGAGACAGCACTTGGGAGTTCAAGGACCTTTTGCTGWAATTCCAGGACAAATATTAATGATGAGCTGAGCAGAGCTTCTACTCTGGAAATAGGAAACTTGGCTGAAGAGCAAAGCCAGGATAAACATGTGGATTCAGCCATCATTTAGCTTAAGCAAAGCCACACAGAAATAACTGCAAACTTTACTGAGCAGATGTGATTCCCCCTCTGTAAATTTGGGATACCACTTTCAGTTTTTTAACTTTGCCTCTTGGTTCTCATTGTTACAGTTATTCCTATGATTGTTGTGTATTTTTAGCAATGAATTTACTTTCCCAAAGCCCACAAAGCAAAATCAAAGATGTTGTTTTAGTCTTGCTTGTTGAAACTGTCACTGTGTGTAGGAATAAGGGAAAGATTGCTGGGGCCAGAAGGAGACTGAGGAAGGGAGCACACTCCTGTTCACGAGGAGGAATGAATGAGGCTCTCCACAGAGTGAAAACTGATCACTCTGAAGTTGGTGGGGTTTTTTTTCCAAATAGGTGAGATGTTTACGTACRTGTGAATTGTGAGGAAAATTCAGACTAATTGTAGGTTGAGATTTGGGTCTCGCAGCTGGGATTGCTCCACACATTCCTCAAGCCTTTCTGTGGGAAAGGACTGAATGTAGTACTCCCCCTTGGCTTGTGTTTTCAGTGTTTAATGGAGTGAGGTGCTGCCTCTGGCTGCAGTTCCATGAGAAGTGAGAGCCTGATCTCTCACCCCTGATAAATATCCGCTCTCCAGTCACTTGCATGTACCTGTGTTACTCCATATGCAGCAACTCTTGGTGTAAAAATGAGTCCTGATTGTAACAGACACATACTCAACAAGACCAACACCTTCATGTCAGAGTGTTGTGTCCTACCCCCAGTCTCACTGTGWGGTGTAGCAGTGGTAACTCAGTCTCTCACCTCATCTGCCTTCTGAAATAAGGAGGATTCCAGCAGGTTTCTACTTAGTTTTCATAATGAGAAACCTGGAGTGGGACTGACTTAATCTGCAAAATCTCATTATCTGGGTTTTCATTTGRGGTGATTTGTCAGTGCTGTGGCAGAATTACATCACTTAAATGGGTTTAATGCTGACAATAGGAATTAGGCCATCAAATCTGAAACCCTGCTAAGATAGCGTGGGTGTTACTGCTGTTTGGAGCTCACTGAATCCCAGTGATGTGTGATTTACCTAGAGTTTGGGAAAGGAAGGTTTTTGCTTCTTAATCTGTTACTAATGCTGAACTAACTTTGATATCAAAAACTTACATATCAGGTTGGTAGTCAAAGGTGCTGTGCAGAGGAGCAATTTGTAATTCTTGGTTCTGAGACTCTCCAGACAAAGGATGATCGCTGCCATCAGTGCTTCTGAGAGCAAGCAGGAAAGAAAAATGCTGAGCTGAGACAAAACAAGCTAGGAAAACTTTTGGGACTGGAATTCYTTAGATTTTTGTTTGAAAACCAGTCAGGACCCTGGAGCTAAAGTCAAAAACCCATTTGAGATTTTCAGTGGCATGATAAGGCTGAAATCACCAACCATGTAAAACTCTATTGCTCATAAAATCCCATTATTTTGGGTATGGGGTGTGAGTGAACTGTTCTGACTGCAGGAGCTTTTCTTCTTGGCAGTGCCTGGGGAGATGGATGCACTTCAGTGGTTTAACACTAGTGTCAACATCATCATTTGCCTCACAGTGGCTACTGAGAGCTGTTCCTCAGCCTCACAAGGAGCTGGAGCAGGCTCCTCAGGCACACTTTGCATGCARGGATGGATGTTGGTGCAGATGCTTTTGTAAACCCATGAAAGAAAAGGAAAACAGGAGGGAGCTCTTTGCACTGCTATTTTTATTCTACTTTATATCACATACACGAGGATACTGAGTTCAGCCATTGTGCATTTTAAACGACGAGCCTGGTGCTCGGGATCTCTGTGTTTAGTGTTTCAGCTTTGCATCCTGGGTGACCTTTGGACTCCAGACCGTTGTCTCTGGGTCCCACCTGTGAAAACACAGCTCAAAGCACTCCACACTTCAAAGGCYTTTCCTCAAGAAGAATCACTTCACTGTTACAGTAGGGACAATCATAAAGTGCTCAAAGCTGAGGGAAGGCTTCTCCTACCTGGAAGGCTGCACAGATGGAGAGTTAATAATTGCCAGATGTAATTATTATCAAGCTGAGGCTGCATTTCTGAGCATTGTACAGGGCAGGCGGTTAATGCCATAAGGAAAYCAGCATTATAGCTAGTACTGTAGCTCAGGTATGGGATGGAAAATTCTTGCCAATATRTTAATGAATTGGTGAATACCATTAGGTTAAAAAATAACAAGGAATATCAGAGAGCCTAGGGGTGGCTGGACATCAAGGCCTGGAGAAGTTTGTTGTCTCCTGCTGCTGGCTCTCCTTGGCTGACAAGAAATGCTGCTGCAGCCTCAAAGTGATCATATTGTTGGTAGTTCYTCCTGAAAAGCAAAATAAGCATGATGAACCAAACTTGAGTCTGAGAAGCTGAACTTGCAAGCAGGGACACCCTTTTTCATCTTGATTAATTAAAATTTAATCAATAGCTGGGACACAGCTGCTGACTAGAAAACAGCATATGGAGCTGATCTGTGATCGTCTGAAGAAAATAAGAACTTGTGCACACATTGGCCCTGCACTGCTGTTACATCAATTGCTGTTTATATTTAAATCTCATCAGATTGACAGTGAGTCTGAGTTCTTACTGTGACTTGACTTTTGAAGGTTTTTTGGAGAATGAGCTTTGTGCTATCTATAGGATTTCCTGTCTCACAATAGCCCACCCAGCTGTCTTCTCTATAGCTGAATATTCATCCCCAAGTAATGATGCACAGAAGATGTAATTCTGCAATACAGCAGAGTGCCAATGGCAGCTGTAGATTTGCTCTTCCCCCACATTAGTACAGAATACAGAGGCCTTAGTGTTCCCCTACAAAGAATTGTGTGGCCAAAGCACCCTTCTTGCAGGTGTACCTGGGGCATTGCTGGGTTTGTACYTGGAATTGTTCCCTGGGTGATTTTAGCACGTTCCTTGTGGTGTGCAGAGTGTAAATTGATGTTATTCCCTCAGGCTGAGAGAGGTTTGAARTCTCTAGGAGAAGGTTGTATGTAGAAATAGCTGATTCTACACACTTCTCTCAGTGGGATGGAGCTAACCTCTATTTTGCTTCWGACCTTGATGATCACAGAATGAGTGGAGCTGGAAGGGACCTCTGGRGATCACCCAGTCCAAGCCCCCTGCTCAGGCAGGTTCACCTGGAGCAGATTGCACAGGATCACATCCAGGCGAGTTTTGACTCTCTCTAGAGAAAGTATTTTCTAGAGAAATATTCCATACCCTCTCTGGGCAGCCTTCTCCTGTGCTTTTGTCACCCTCACCGTAACAATTTTTCCTCACTTTCATGTGGAACTTTCTGTGTTCCAGTTTGTGCCCATTGCCCCTTGTCACTGAGCACCACTGTAAAGAGCCTGTCCCCCTCTTCTTGACACACATCCTTAAAATATTTGGATATTATAAAATATATATCAATATATTGATAATACCCCATCTCAAGTGTCTCTTCTTCATTCTTCCTCATCAGCTATTGCTGTCCAGACAGCTACAGTGAGATAGATCTCAGATTAAGAGATTCTTTTAAAAAACCCCAGCTTTTATTAAATGAGATTCCTGAAGTCAGGACTTCCAGTGCCTTGCTTACAGCCAGTCACTGAGCTGAGCAGTGCCACCCTTGAAAGAGATGTCCAGAACATTCCCACCAGGCAGAGCTCAGATTAGAGTAGGTGTTGGTCCTGGTTACCAGAGGTAGGTAGGAACAGAAGATGCACCATGGTGTGTGTAGCAGAGGCTGGGAATGTGCAAGGARCCCAAATGTCCCAGAGAGAGATCGTCCCTGGGTGCTGCACCTGCTCCCCAGCTTGCAGAGCCACAGAGAATTGCAGCAATGGCATTGTCTTCCTCARCATCTGGCCTGGTATTGTCAGCATGGGGAATCTCTGATTTGACTGACTGGCAGGGATGGCCAGAGAGACAGGTGAATCCCCAGTGAGTGCACCAGTGCACAGGCAGGCAAATGTTATTGCAGAGTTTGTCCTGGCTCCGGTTCAGAAACATCCCCTGCAGACCTGCCTGCTCTGCCGGGTAATGCTTCTCTTTAAATATCATTCTGTGTTAGTTTGACATTTCTCCCTCCTGCCAGCCACAGAGCTGGTCTAGAAAGCTGGAGGGGCTTTTTTTGTGAAGTGGGAGCATTCAAGCAGAGAGGCAGATCTGCTGCAGGGCACCAACAAATAAATGATACCAGCCCTCACCGAACAGAGTGCAGATGGAAATTTCAGCTGTCAGAGATGTTCCTCCTGCACCAGCACGGTATTTACCTCAGCAGAGAGGCACTCTGGTGTCCTGCAGCTGTAGGTTCTTCCCTTCAGAAGCTGTAGGTTTCAAACACTGACATACAGGTTAAAAAAGTGATGGAGGGGAAAGACMAGGATAATATGACTGGAAGTTGCTGTTGTGTCTCTTGGCATCTCTTCTCGCTGAGATTTGTTTCTGGGTTTTGTTCAAAATTACATCACCCTTGTGCCCTCAATTACCCCTCCTTATCCTGCCCTGCTGGAGGAGCTGCTGCCCCTGGCTCAGGCATTGTGAGGGACATCAGGACATGTAAACCAATTTTTCCCAGAGTGTTGGAGTCACCAGAAAGGGTGTGTGTCCATTTGAGGTGTATGTGAGCACAGCCCTTCCCAGTCTGGAAGTGTGCTGTGCTTGTCCTCCCTCACTGGCTTCCTCATTCTTACCTTCCCCRTAGCAATAGCCTGTGGAGTCTCATTCAGCCATTTCTCAATAACACTTTATTGATGCTGGAAGTTCAGATCATTATTTACAGAGATTACTTCCCCCTGTGACACTCCAAAGCTGCTGATGGGCCTGCACAGTGCCAGCTGCTTTCCCAAGGAAAGCAAATTCCAGGTTGAMTCAATCTTGAGACCTAGGGCAGAGAAGGGGGTGTGAGCTCTGAGCAGAGCAAGAGCACACTTGTGACTCCCTCCCCTTTTTGGGAATCTGTGGCTGCCTTTGGGTTGGATGAGAGAAATGTTTTGAAACTGCCTGAAACTCGTGTTGGTTGAAGTCACTGGGGGCCCRTGTCATTCTCCCAGCTCTCCTTTGATGTGTGTCTCCCAGCTTGTTAATGCAGGAGCAATCAGCTGCATAATTTTAATGGGAAGCAGGAGGGCTGCTTGCCTTAATGCCTTCCTATGTGCAAAATAGAAYGTTTGATTTAAAATAGCCCTACACATTTAATGTAGCTTTGGTRGCTCACTGCTGGCCCACACTGATCACTGCAGCCCATGGGGATTCTGGGGGCTGAGTGACAATGGGGGACATGAAAGGCTTGTGATTTTTAAGTCCTTTTCCCATCATACTTTATCATAAGAAATGCAGCAGTTTGTTCTGTGTTACTGGAACATTCCCATGATCTCTTGTGTTTGCAGGAGAAGGGGACCTCAGTTTRTCCCCTGCAGGGACATGCCTCTGTGTCACATGTTTATTTATTATATCTCACTAACCTGCCAGACCATTACAGGCATGCTGTAGTGACAGCTCAGTGACTACTCTGTACTTCTTCCACCAAAGAATCCATGCAAAGCTCATCACTATGTATTTTTTCATAAAATTTAGCTGATTCAGGCAGATCGTTTACAGCTGGTGGCTCAAAGTGCTTGCTGCAGGTCAGTATCCCTCAAAATGTAATCCTGAAGAGAGGTGGCACTTCCATTCCCTGCTTTCATTCACATTTTAGCCAGGAACACAAGCTTTTTGTGGGTAGTCCCCCGTTAGTTTCTCAGCTTTGAACTTACTGCTATTTCTGTTTCAGATTATTCAGCTTGTTCAGCTCCAATATCCTTTCTGCACATGTAGAAAAATCCCTTTTATCAAAAGCTGGTTCACTTCAGCCAATTCTTGTTCCAGATGTTCAGATGGTAATTCCATCAGCTGGGTGATTTTATGTTCTTTAAAACTCATTTAGTAGCAAACGTTCGCAATTTTCACCTTGAATTTTATTTCATTCATTTTGAAAARATATATATTAAACTTATGTTTTAATAYTCAGTATAAKAATTTCATGCTTTATTTTAAATAGGCCTACATCTTAATAGGCTATTGAATTATTAATGAATCCAGCTTAAGTGTTTACTTATGTATATGTAAACGTAAAGGCATATACTTTAAAAGGAGACAAGGTTTTTAAATATCATCCAGTCTAAAGCCCTGATTCCCAAACATTAAAGGGACTTTTGTGTTTGAGAAACACTTAMCAGAAGATAATGGTTACTTCTGACTTCTGTTTTATCTTAAATGTGAAAACATCATTCCTCGGATGCCTGAGATGGACTGAAACATCTTCTAATGAGCCCTGCACGTGTTTTGTGTATAAATTGGAGGCCTCGTATCTGAATTTACTGCCTTTTTTGTTTTTAATTTTTGGGTGGTTTGTGTACAAATATAGCAGTGTTGTATGTAAGTACACAAGAATTAATCTGAGTAAGGGAAAGTGGAGACTAAGACTAAACTATTTGGAAATGCTGAAATAGTTCTTTCCAGAACCCAGGATTAGAAGAAACATCCGCAGTAATGACTTTGATCACTTACATTTGAAATTTCTTTGAGCAACCTCTGCAAGAGAAAGTAATTCTTTTAGGAGCAGAAGATGCTTTTCTAGAAGATGGACATAGCAGCTCTCTGAAACTGAACACCTTCCTCACTCAGAGGCCTTGGTGCACCTGCTTGGTGCACTCTTACCTGAGTTAGGGGAGAGCTGTCTCTTTAAAGATCCTTCAGAAGTTTTTGGCATGAAGACAAAACATGCCAGGGCCGCTGATGCAGGATCCCTCCCTCATGCCTGTGCATTAGCAAATTGGGCATTAATGAGCTGATAGGGCTTGTAAAACGGCAGGCAGGAGGCATTTAGCCAGGCAGACATGACAGCTGCAGGTATTGCTGTGAAGCCGAACTGCCGGAGAAGATGTTGCTCACATCCTCAGCAAGGTCAGACTTGGGATGTCATTAATCTCATCTGAGATGCATATTTGCTTGTCTACCCTTACRCTGTGCTCACCTGCTTTCTGTGCCTTGCTTGTTGTGCTGCACGTGTTTGACCTTTTATCACCCATGATCCTACTCACTCCTGCAGTGTGTGTTGCATCCTGACTGCCTGTCTTGTTCCTRTGCATGAGCTGCAGTGGCAACAGGACATAGAAAATGGATGTAGAAGGTACAGCTGAACAAGACAGAGCGACCCTGCAGAACTGGCAGAACTCCTGTGCTCTTTGTCCCAGCCTTCRTCTCCTGTCTTGGTCTCTACCACCTTTTCCAGGCTAATCCATGGATGAGCACATGAGCATTGCCATGAAAAAGCTTGATGTTTACATTGTGATTTTCATATTATTTTGTCTAGCTGCTGTTCTTGGAATATTTCCTTTCATGAAAATCGTAAATATTCATTTCTTCATCCCAAATCCATTGCTCTGTTTCTCTCAAAATGTCAAAATCAATGCTTTGTCTGGGCTGGAAGTTAAAATRTTTGACCAGCTTTAACAGGGAGATTGTTGACTAAGTGCAATCTGAAAAACCTGAAGAAATTCTTCCCTGTAAGGGTGGTGAGGCCCTGGCACAGGTTTCCCAGAGAAGCTGTGGCTGCCCCATCCCTGGCAGTGTCCAAGGCCAGGTTGGATGGGGCTCTGAGCAACCTGGGGTAYTGGAAGGTGTTCCTGCCCATGGCAGGGGGTTAGAAATGGGCGATATTTAAGGTCCTTTCCAACCCAAACCATTCTGTGATTCTGTGATATCCAGATTTCAATTGTGTTATGATTTCAATGAGAGATTTGGGCTCTTTTGCAATGGGAAGAGGCAACTACTCCTCCAATTCACCAACAGACAACTGAAATTCAGTCCATCCTGCATACCTTCTGGCAGGAATGCTGAAGGGTGATTTTAGTTTTTGCCCCCTCATTTGTATCATGGATGGTCCTCAAATTGTATGTTTTAGGTAAATAAGGTAAAAACTTTAATTTTGCAGGTTTAGTGGAGTTCTATTTATAAATTCTTCTATCAGACACACTCACTCAGACATGACTTACTCCCCACTTTAACAAAATCCCTTTGTCTCATCTTCTACTTATCCTTAACACAAGARGACAGGGCTTACAAGTGAAGTGGAGAATAAAGATCATTTTGATGTCTTTTCTAACCTAAAAAATGGGTATCTTCCATGAATGAAAGCTTTATTCTCCACATTCCTAAGGCTTCCACATCTGTGGAGAGGGAGGGAAAGAGAGGAAGATCAAAACCAGTAGTACCTAAATTGATCGCCGCCTCTTTGTGCTCCTTCGGAGCTGTATTTTCCATGTCTCCCCCTTCTTTGAGGACAAAATAATCCCTGTTTTATGGCTGTCTGTCACTTGCTTGGAGCATGGCAAGTACCGTGCTGACTGATGCATTGAGACAGCTCAGTGACTACTCCAGTCAGCCCCTAAGACTTTCCTTATCACTTCTTGTCTGTCCAGAGMAGAAGATTCCACTAATCTCAAGTGATTAACTTGCTTGGATTCTGCCACCTGATTGACTCAGTCGGGGAGCCTGGTCTGGCTTCCCACCTCAGTGAGTCACAAGCAAAAGGCATTTCCAGAGAGGTCAGTCCAGGAACGAGCGGTGTGAGCGCATCTCTGGGAAATGGGAAGCAAACGCAGTTCCTGCTCCCGTCTGGGCAGGATGCTGTCGCCTTCCTGCGCGGCCCTCTCAGCCCTGATATTTCAGGAATGTGTGAAGCGCGTTGTTTTCCGCTCCCAAAGGCCCCTAAAGCCTGAGCCCAGGGCCGGGCTGGCCCAGCCAGCTGTGACACTGCCCCATTGTGTGAGCAGCAGTGAGTGGCTGCGCTTGTGTCACAGTGTGCTGGGCAGCGACATCCGTGCACAGCGAGCGGGGCTGGCACCGCTGCACGGCTGCTCCTGCAGGGAATGCATGGGGGGAATGAACCCTTTGGCTGCTCCCCACCCTGGTATTCACTGAGATTCTCTTAAGAAAGGCACTTTATGGCTGTTCCAGTGCTGGAGAGCCCTGCTGGAGGGATTTGGGGTATGTCTATCAGCCTGGTCCTGTCAGGACTGTGAAAAGACCACCTTTTCTGGTGCTTCTTCTTTACTAGCCAGACGCTGATGCCAAGAACAAACCAAGAGATGTGCTTGTGTATCTGAGAAACTTGAAGAAAATTTTAAGGAAAACATTCACACAATTCCCCAGGCAATGGGAATGTGAAAGTAGTTTTGAAAGGAATGAAAGCAATACACACAATTAGGGGGAAGTGAAAAGTGAGAGTTATCCCAGTGGCTGGGGAGGAAAGCTTAGGTGTAGGATGTCATCAGCAGCCAGGCATGGATGAAGGGTGAGGTCAGCTGTGATTAACAGCATGAGTTGTGCAAGGGATGAGTTTGGCTGTGGCTAGAGGGAAAGTCTCCTCCAGATTAGGCAGATACTACAAACGGAGGTTCTGGTAGAGTTGTTATGTCCTGCTGCATCCACCACGCMTGCTTTGCTCTGATAACACTTCGCAGTGTTTCACAGGCTCGGGTATGTGCCTTGCTTTGCCAGCCACGCGTGTGTATTTCAGTGGAGAGGTGCTTATCTGGGACATTCCAATGTGAGCTCTACCAGGAAAAGTTATTGCTGGTACCTCTATGCCAATTCCTGACTCCTCTGGTAAATATTTTGTCCTGTGTGTGAAATTAAATACTTTGAATATCCAAAGGGCTTCTCTTCAGCTCCATCGAGCACTGACTATACCAGAAAGCCTCTCCTGAGTGCTTGTAGCAATTATCTGCTGATACTGAAATTGAGAGAATGCTGTTCTAAGTTACATGTATGTGAACCTAATGAGGATTTCAGCACAGTTAAGGTACTCTTATACGTAAATTATTGGGTAAAAAACCTCCAGGGARAGGAAGAAAAATGTTTGGTAGGCCTGCAGAAATTTAAGAATGTAAAACTTTCTTGAGGGGTAACCTTTCCTTTCCTGCTTTTAATAACAGCAATCATTCAKAATAATGGGAAGACAGTGGTCTGGAACACCCAATCTTTTCAAGCAGCTGTGCTGTTGCCGTGGCATGGATTTCTCCAGCTGAGCCCGATGGGATKCCTGCTCTTGTCAGGAGGTTTTCTCATGCTCAAAAATCACATAAAAAATGCAGCATCTTCTGCTTTGTAATACTAATTTTTGTGATTTYCAGATACACACTGACACATCTCTGAGGTGCATCTCAGTGTTTATGATGGAGAGGTTTCTGCAGCTAATTACTTTTTCACCCTCACRGGTATGTGAAATTTTATGGAAAGCTTTCTTGTCCGCTTAAAAAGGAACTGGAGTTTGTTTTTCCTTGATTTTCAGAGACTAATTTCACGAGGTTCCAGATAAACTAAACAAGACAGATCATCTGAAACTGGGCACCTGAAACAATCCCAGTCGCTGGGGTGGATTGGTCATTTTTTAAATGATCTGCTTTTTAGGGGGTTTAAGCCAGAAACTTCAGGACAGAAAAACTTTAGACCCAAAACTTTGCAGCAGAGCCAAGACAGGAGAGCATCTCTTCCATCAATTCAGCAGCAGGTCCAGGGTTCAGGGCACTTCTTGGTGTTTCCAACTTCTATGGGAAGACACAGGGATGGGACAGTGAGGTCAGAAGTTTGACTGTTTCAGGGGGTACAGCTTGGGAGCATTTTGTACTTCAGCTGCTGTGGATTATGAATCCTTTGGGCACTGAATTTCACTTCTCCTTTTTAGGAAGGGAATTTAAACATGAGGAGAAAGGTTCAATTATGGATTTGACAGCTAGAATTTGTTTGTGCAGTGCTTTGTCCCAGGCCTGAACATGGTGTCATACCGAAGCTCAAGGCTTTGGCTAAAACAGTTTGCTCTGTTGAGCATTTAACAATCAGGATATTTCAGGTAGCTGAGAGCCAGGACAGCTTTGACAGCCCAGCTACAAGGGTTGGTCAGGAGAGCAAACATTTCCAAGATAATGGCTTCTAACAGTAAAACTCTGCTGCTGAAAGAATGAATTCCAGCTCCCTCAAGTGAAATAAGCTCSCAGTACAAAAATACCATTTTCTCTGCTTAAACCTCCATTTACACAAGGTGCTTTTGCTGGCACAGCTCTGCCTTCTGAGGATCTCATCCCATCACAGCTCTGACTGACACAACYGTGCCAGGAGAGTCGGTGGTGGAGCCCTGACCTGAAAGCACCCTGGATCAACTGCAGGGTTAATAACCAGCTGGGGATAAAAAGAGGGACTCACTCAATCCACCTTCTAAGTTGTCCTGAAGTGAAAGCCATTCACAGCCTGGGTGGGAAACCATTGTCCTTTGGGAAGGACATCCCTTGGTTCTTTCAGCTGATGTATTTTGGGGAGTGAGTTTGGTCTAAAAGAAAACCTTTGGGGCTCAACAAATTTATTTACAAATTTATTTACAAAAAAAATATTAAAAATTGGCTGTTATGTACATGGTTTGTTATTGTATTTCAGTGCCTGTCAGCTAGTATTGATACAATCATAGAATTACAGCACAGTTTGGGTTGTAAGGGACCTCAAGCATCATCCATTTCCAAACCCCTTCCCCGGGGGGTTTGGGGTTGTAAGGGACCTCAAGCATCATCCATTTCCAAACCCCTCTCCCCGGGCAGAGACACCTTCCACTATACCAAATTGCTCCAAGCCTGTCTAACCTGGCCTTGGGCACTCCCAGGGATGGGGCAGCCACAGCTTCTCTSGGCAATCTGTGCCAGAGCCTCCCTGCCGTCACAAGGAAGAATTTTTTCTTTATATCACCTGCTTTGTGACAGGGATCTTGGAGCTCATCTGCTCACCCCACTGATTGAGCTGAAAATTAACTGCACTAGGACACCACCCCTGGCCATACCACACTGTGAGTGTGTGGGAGATGGGACATACTGCCCAAGGAATATCCTGTAAGAAAGTGCACACTGCTCCTTCAAAATGACAGCTCTGACAGCTCTGAAAATACTGGGCTTAATGCCATTTATTGATTTGTAACCATAGAGATGGTGCATTTTCYCAATGCAGAGTGAGGGAAAAGCTCTATTCCTTCACCTCCTCAAAGAGTGAACAATGCCRGAAAATGCTTTTACTCCTTGAAACCTCCCCAAGCCTTCACAGGAGGGGCGAGCAAGTTGTTTGCCTTCTCAGAGGCTGCTGCATTTTCATGAAGGTGGAGAAAATCACCCATTTCTTGCAAACCAGCCTGGAGCAAAAAGGGCTAAACTATTCTCRGAGATGAGAGATAAGTACACCAGAAAGCCTTATCAGAGATTTGTCTTAACTTGCAAAGGTATTTTCTTTGATGAAAGAATCCAAACAGTTGTTCTGTCTGCTCAGATTTGTTTTCAGAGACATCTCTCACGCCATCCTAACAAATGAAGCCCTTCTGCATTAAGTTGTTCAGGGAAGGTCTTCACTTTCTGAATCAGAAATTCAAAGTGCAAAAAAAGAAATCAACAGGACATTCAATTAAAAAAATAAAGGCTGAAGGATAGTGGATCAATATTTGTTCCTAGTGCTTGTTATTGGGCAAGTCCAAGTCCAGCCATTCCAGGAAGGATGGATGGAGTGGGATCCCAGTGGTTCAGCCTGGTGACCTGGGCTGTGATCAGCACTTACCCATCAGCCGACAGAAAACTGGTAACATTTGTGGAGAACTGATAAAGATTTGAGGAAAATGGGCAAAAAGACCAACTGCAGAGCAGCAGAACCATAGTTAGACACAAAAGTTTTGAAACAGAGGTACTAGAAATAGAACAGAGGTACTAGAAATAGAAGATACCAAGGAAACCCAGGTGTTTTTAAGCTGGCTTTCTTTTCTCGTAGTCTAAAACTCAGTCCTGCTGTTTAACCTGAGACACACTGGAGCTGTGTGGCCAAAGGGACAGGCTGGTGACTTGGCAGAAAAAGAAGTGTTTTGGATTGACTTGTCCTCTTTGCAAACTGTTCTTTAAAAGCAAATGGTGTCTTCCCACTTTTGTTGTGAATTCAAAATGTTAGCTTTCAACATGTCAGCAATACTTTCCATTTTGARTGGAAACTTCTACTTTTTTACTTGTTATGGTCAGAAACAGAGTACAAGGAAATTGCTTTTTCCATGTACAAAACATCACAAGTTTTCTTTAACACAGCTTTTAGAGAGGGGGTGCAAAGAAGAACTCTGAGTCAACTCCAAACAAAATTAAGAGTTAGTTGGCTGGACCTGGCCAAAYCTCTTGGTCTGTTGTGACTCCACTCCTGAAAGAGCAGCATCTCAGGCCTTTGAAGACCTTTCTGCCATGGAGGTGGTAAAGTTAAGGCTGGTTTTTGGCAGGGGCTGTGATGCAGTTGATGGAGTGCAGTGAGTTCCATACACTGTGTAACTAAGAGAGTAATGCTTGTGAGAATGTAGCAAGGAAAGTACATTAAAACCTGCACCATGTTTATCCTCAGCACCGAGGCAAGCCCCTGGCATGGGTGCAGATTTCACCAGGCTCTCACACGTTGCTGCTGCGCTCGGCGGTGGGGGTGGTGTCTCCTGCAGCACCGGGCTCGCTGCTCGGGGGCCGYGCCCACACAGACCCCTGTCCTTCCCTTCCCGAGCAGCGATTCCAGGGCATCTCGGACGGCTTCAGCCCAGCGCAGATCTGGGACAGTCGGCCGGGTCCCGAGGTGGTGCCGGGGAGAGCACCCTGGGCTGTTCCCAGGGAGTTGGCCGAGTCCCTGGCGGTGTTTTAAGCCTGGACACGTCGCTCGGTACCAGGGTGAGGTTGGCACGGCAGTGCTCGGTCACAGCCTGGACTCGATGTTCTCTGAGGTCTCTTCAGCSTCAGTGATGCTGTGATTCCCCGTGAGGAGCACTGGCAACTCGTGGGCTCACAGATCTTCACTGGTTCCCGCGAGCCGGGCCCGGGAGCGGCTGAGGGCGGTGCCTCGGCCGGGCGGGGCAGAGCGGGGGATCGGGGCTGTCCCGGGGCGGATCGGGGCGGGGCAGAGCGGATCGGGGCCGATCCAGGGGCGGATCGGGGCGGGGCGGGACGGTTCGGGGCCGGTCCCGGGGCGGGGCGGGGCAGAGCGGAGCGGCGCGGGCGGGACGGCGGAGGGGGCTGCCCGGAGCCGGCTGAGGCGCGGCCGCCCCGGGAGGGCTCTGCGCGGTTCGGCCGCAGGTAAGGGAAGTTTCCGGGACCCGCTCCGAGACCGCTCGGAGCAGCCTGCGGCAGTTTGGTGTCCCGGCGGGATGAGCCCCGCCGTGCCCTGCCCCGGCCGCTCCTCCTCTGCCGCCGCCATGGCCCGGGGCCCCCCGGCAGCGGGGCCGGGGCGGGAGCGCCGCGTGTGCCCGGAGCGGGGGGGCTGCCCGCCACATCCCGCCGGCCTCTGTCCCCCTGCGTGTCCCTGTGCCTCCTCCGTGTCCCTGTCCCCCCTCCGTGTCCCTGCCCCCTCTCCGTGTCCCTGTTCCCGTGCCCCACCACATCCCTCCGGCCGCTGTTCCCCTTGCGTGTCTGTGCTCCCGTGCCCCGCCAGCTGGGAGGGCAAGGAGAGCGCTTKCGGCACTCCCGACCTTCTGTGCCTTGTTTTTGTGCCTTGTTTCTGTGTTGGACCTGACATAACTTTAAGGGAAGTTTTGGGGAGAGGTTGGCAGTCTCCGGTTTGATCTTTTTACGCTCTGGTAGGGCGCTTCAGGCACTGGTAGTGTGAAACTGCAGTTACGGGTTTTATCTAGAGTTAACAAATGTGGTTTGATTTAAGGCCTGGGGTTCTTACATCCTGTAATTATTTTTTTCGAGGTCTGTTTCTGTTAGATSCRTGACTTCTAAAGCTGAAATAGCTGTGYTTGCTCACGCCCTGGCTGGGGTGCAGCTGGAGCTGTAAAAAGGTGCTTTACACTGTAKTTATTTCTGGGGGGGAGGTAATTTTCGGTGTTAAACGCTTGCCTGTGGTGTTAACACGTGTGTGCTCCCTCGTGTGAGTGAGGAGCGCCGATGAAGAGTTTCAGGCTGGGGCTTGGCTGTGCCTGAGCCTTCAGAGGCTCTGCTGGCTCTCCTCGTTGTGGCCCAAGCACAGGCGCTGCCAGCAGCACCGTGTGTCGGCTCTGGCGTGTATTGCAATGGCAGCGTGTTGAGCAATGCGAGTGTCGCGGCGTTCCGAAAAGTAAACAGCATAAATGGGTCACTGAGTGGGGGTATTCTCCATGCTCACACCATGGACCACCGGGGAGGAAGATGTCACAGGGGTCCGCTCAGGATTTATTGCTTCTGTTAAAGGTATCGACTCTATCTTGAGGATTTGCGTTTGTGAAGGATGTAAGTAGGGGTTTCAGTAAAACTGGTGCCCTCAGTGAGGCAGCATGGCAGGTTGGTTTGAGAGGCATTCTGGAAAGTAGACAAGCAGAAATCTGCTTAAACTCTCTGTTTCAAGTGCAGCAAAGATTGTGGCCTCTTAACTTCTTCCAATCAGTAAGAAATGAAGAGCCAGAGCACTCCCTAGCTTAGCTCAGTACCCATCCCAGTGGGGTTTGGATTTAGCGCAGCTTCTTGCAAAGCTGTATCGGAGAGATCAGCTCCGCAGTGGCAATGACTGTCGGTGCCTCCCGTAGTGCTCACTCGTTAAGATCGATGTTCCCATGTCAGGAGGGTGAAGCTGATGTTTCTCTCCTCCCTGAGGGCGGTGGGAGCCCCACCTGTTTGCCTGGCAGTGGAGGGGGACCCTGGGGAGCGGGTTCCCCCTTTGGCAGCCCATCTCCTGCTTTGAGCCCTGGGATTTCATCCATTTGCTGCATCTGCGTATAAGGGTTGTGCTGAGGAATGTTTAAGTTGGTTTGTCTTGTGCACAAAATCTCTGTAACCTTTCTGTTTGTCCCTGAAACGCAGGGTGGAGCGCCTTGAAATCAGGGATGTCACATGGGGCAGGGAACCGTGGTGAATTTAATCTTTTTTTACTGCTCAGATGCAAGTCCTGTCTCCTTTTTGGGTTGTTCCCAACGCAGTGTGACATACATTGCAGGAGGGAGTGGGGTGCTGGTGGAAATGTCTGTGGGGGTGCGTGCCTGTGACTCGTGGCAGCACGAGGATAATTGGTAACATTCCTGAAATGACAGCCATTCCCAGGAGACTGAGGTTCCCAGGTGGTGCTGCCAGCCTGTCTGGTCCCATCGCTCAGCGGTGAAGAGCAGGACAGTGTGGTCACTGCTCCGTGCTCAGGTCAGGGTGGCCCGAGGACAGGCTGGGCTGTGTGTTAGGAGGTGCTCGGTGCGGTGTCCTTTGGGAGATTTTGTCTCTAATCCATCCAAGTGCGGGTTCTCTGATGTTTCTTTCACCTAAAGGAACACTTCAATGAGTGTGAAGCGGAAATCCTTCCCCTGAAGAGCTTTGAAATGAACCAAGGTTTAGTCACTTTCTTGTCAGTGGTGTGATTGCATCAAACCAGGCCTTTGGCTTCCTGAGCCCAAGGGAGGGTTGCTGTGAGCTCCTTGGTGTAATTGACTCATTTTCTTTGTTGCGTTTTGCATTCTGTGTTTCTCTGTGAAGGTGGAGGGAGCACGGAGAGGTTGCTCGATCTCATATCTCSTACAGATGTTCCAAACACATATCCCTGACTGCTGTGGTGGTTCAAAAGGAGTGCAGGAATGCCAAAATTCCTCTGACTGGGGAGTCTGCTGTTTGGCAGTAGTTTTCAACAGAGGAAGTAGGAGCCCAAATATTAGGCAGGATTTGGGGAGGTGATAAAGCATCCTGTGGTGTTAGAGGTGGTCAGTAAAGCCCCTGTCCCTCTGCTGAATTTGCACGCCCTTCCTTAAGGAGATGCTGGTAACTYTTGCCTCAGCTGATAAATGGTGATGTGGAAGTTAGGCTGGTATATCTGAGACAGCTTCTTCTCATACTTACCTTGGTTATTTTCGGGGCTTCAACGCAGAACTGAAGTTATGTGCCTGTTTTAAAGTGTGCAGTTATGATCTGACCTATTTCTGCCTGGCCAAACCACATCTGTGAACTTGCAAATACAAGGAACAGGTTTATTGGAAGGTTCAGACAGGTTTTGTTGTGTTCACTCCTCTTGTGTGGAGCGTGTGCATGCAGCTGTACTTTAAGGATGCATAAAAACACTTAATACCTTCGTAAATAAAACCACTTAATATCTTCCTGTACTTAGGCTGAATTGTGAACCCCTTCCCCCATTTGTAATTGTGAGATCCCATTAGTCATCCCATTAGTCATCCCATTAGTGACTTTGCTTTTGGATCCAGCCCAGCAGAGGCGAACTGCGTTGCCTTGTCTCATGCTTATTGCTAGTGTTTGTGCCCACATGTTTATTTAGCATTTATTATAAATCCCCACCCTGGCTGAATGAAGACAGGGTGGTCATTTAATGACAGTTTCAGAAATCACAGATAGCTCTTTGAATGTTTCTGGTTTTCAAGCATTAACTTATGCATCACACAGAAAAGGCTCTATGCTATTCCTCAGAGATTACATCTCTTGCTCTGTGACTGGAAAAGTCAGCATCTAATCCAGAATGAAATTATTGTGGTCCTCTTGGAGGCCAGTGTTTGTTATCTGCAGTTGTGTCTTTCCAAGTTGAGGCAACTTCAGTAAGAGATCACAGTAAGTCCTGGTGTATCTCAGTGGGTTTCTGGTGGGATCTTTGCTTTGGATCTCCCTCTCCCTAGGGAGGGTGCTCRGCTGAGAGCACACCTTGAGGCATAGGCAATGATGCATTCTTCTTTTCCCTCCTTTTTATTCTCCCACCTCTGTCTCACAAATTGAYCTGTGTCTTGGCTTAGCTTTTGCTGAAGGCAGTGGCGATTTGTTACTTTTCTGGTAGTGTTTACTGTGAAAATAGTACTTTATTTGTGCTTAAAAGTTGGAATTTTCCATTAATAATTTAGTCATCACAGTGGATTCACAGTTGCTTGCCCATGCTGTGTRCTGCCCTTGCTATGGGCACATACAATTTCCTGGTGTCCTTTGGCTTCCAGAGCACTCTGTTCCTCTGTGACTTCTGCTGTAGACAGGAAAAGTGTGGTGGGTTAAAGCTTTCTCCTTTTTGCATTGGCTGTGCTTCTGTTTCTGTTAAAAGGCCAAGATAAACCAATTGTGTGAAAAGCTGATTTCTTTCCYCAGTGGAACTATATTTAGATACAGATTTTGCAGCCCATTGTAGCTAAAGCCATTCTGTTCCCTGCCCCTGCCTGGGTCATCTTTATCATAATCATAAATTAATCATTAATCAAATCTGTTAGGTTTGAAATGACCTCCARGATCATCGAGCCCAACCTCAGACCAATCCCCACCTTGACAGCCAGCCCAGAGCATTGAGTGCCATGTTCAATCCTTGCTTGGACCTTCAGGGAYGGGGACTCCAGTACCTCCCTGGGCAACTCCTTCCAATGCCTGGCCACGTTTTCAGTGAAGAAATTCCTCTTGATGTCCAGCCTGAGTCTCCCCTGGCACAGTTTGAGTCCATTTCCCCTTGTGCTGTCTCTTGTTCTCTGAGGGCAGAGCCTGACCCGCCCTGGCTGCCCCTCCTGTCAGGGAGTTGTGCAGAGCGAGAAGGTTCCCCCTGAGCCCCCTTTTCTCCAGGCTGAGCCCCCCCAGCTCCCTCAGCTGCTCCTCATTGGACTTGTGCTCCAGCCCCTTCCTCAGCTCCGTTCCCTTCCCTGGACACGCTCCAGCCCCTCAATGTCCATCCTGCAGTGACAGGCCCAGAACTGGACACAGCACTTGAGGTGCGGCCTCACCAGTGCCCACGACACAGGGACAGTCACTGCCCTGGTCCTGCTGGCCACAGCATTGCTGACCCAGGCCAGGTGCCATCGTCCTTCTTGCCCACCTGGGCAAATGTTGAATCATGTTCAGGCACTGGTGACCAGCACCTCCGGGTCTTTTTCTGCTGGGCACTTCCCAGCTGCTGTGCCCCAGCCTGGAGCAATGCAGTCAGGGAGACAGGTGGAGAACTTGAGAAGAGGTTGGGCTATGTARTCCAGCCTTGACAAACCAATATATTTGCTGGGTGAGAGTTCTGTGAGCCCTTGCAGTGTGGATTCCTTGGTCCCTTTGTGCTGATACTTTAGGAGAGGTGCTGGTTGGGAGGAATTGTTTGCAGTATGGCGATGATGCTCCTGTTCCCTTCTGTGGCTCTGCATTATTGAGTAGTACAAGTTGTGTCAAAGAACAGGACCAGAGGCCACTTGAGCAGTCTCTGGCTTATGRTGTTTGAGGGGACATAAAAAATAACAAAAGCAGTGACTTTAAGCAGCCATTTGCATGGATTTTGATGGTAATCTGTGTTCCAGCAGGCACAATGTTGTAACTYTTGCATGAATAAAATCCCCATGTCAAATGGTACCTGTGCACAAAAGGCTCTAAAGTCAGGTAAGCTGATCCAAAAGTTTATTTGCACTTGCATCTTTYTTTATAGGCTTTTTCCCTAAATATTAGTGGAAAACTGAAGGCTGAGATTTGAGCTGGCTGCTGTGGCATCTGAACTCCAAAGTGGAGAATCTCTGTGCTGCCAGACAGCTGTCTAATTGTGTCACAGATGGGAAAAWCCTGATAACCACTAGTGTGAATCAGCATCTTTTAAATCCAACAGTTCTTGTGGCTCCAAATGTGAGGGATTTGGGAGAAGGATTTTACTTTCTTACTCTGTTACAGGCACATCAGAATAAGAGGAAATTATAATGGTCTGGTCTTCCCTGCCTGGTCTCAGAATGATCAGTTCTAAAGCAAAAGCACAGGAAAAAATAGGGTATATTTTATATGTTAGTGTAAAATATAATCCCAGATAGTTCACGGGCACTGCAGTGGTTATGAAGAGAGATACAAGGTACACAATTTGTGGTTGGTAACAGAAAAATAARTGTTGAAATAACTGTAAAAGCAAACAAACTGCCAAACAAGCAGCCCCTCAACCTCCTCGTTCTCAAATCTTTCCTGTGTTGTGCTCTTTGTGGAGGACAGAAACAAGAACACACAGGAGTTTACCCAGTCAGCACCAGGATGTGTTTGGGGGTTGAGGAAGGGCAGTTCCTTTCCTTRGTGCTGTGGCAGCTGTGCACACAGCTGTCCATCTGCCCTGTCAGCAGGCATTGGTCATGGGGGTCTGGTTCTCTCCCAGCATTGTGTTTGGTGGGCTGAGTCTGTTCAACGAGTCCAGAGTAATCGAGAAATGCTGTTTCACTGAATCTTGATATTTTCTCTCTACAGTATGTGTACTGGCTAGCTACAGCCTGGTATGATGTTTTGACAGAAATACAACCTTTGTGAAGCAYGGGAAAGGTGTGAGCACTGTTGGAAGAATTTGCCTGTTTAGACTAGCCCTGGTCATGCAGAGGGTAAGGGGTGGGGAGAAGAACCTGCAGCCCTTTTGGAGGCTGGTCTCCATGGTTCAGGGTAKCGTGAGGTTGGCATGTGAAGCTGTCTGTAGGATCTAATTAAACTTCTGCAGAGTGTCATGCTGCTAATTAATGTCTGTCTTGAAGAGCAGGTGAGAAGAGTATCTTTGTTGTGAAAACACCCTGAGCTGTTTCTGTGTTTCTGAAAATAGTTGTGATCTCATGTGGTTTTAGCAGTTGYGATCTTGGGTTCTGTGGAGCTTTGCTGTGTCCTTACACAGCTGCCATGGGTTGRTAGAAATCCCTCTGGCCAGACTGTCAGAGTCTCTGCTAGGCTTGGATCMGGTAGGCTGCTCCTATGGAAGAAATGCTGTGGAGACAAGGAAAGGGCACAAATACCTTGGGATCTTCTCAGCTTGAGCATAAGCAGATATTCATCGATGTCAGCTGCTATTCAGAGATGCCAGTGAATGAGTTTTTCATGGTTTTGGAATGTTTTTCTTTGTGGATTCAAAGCATCTCCTCTTCTCTCCTGGTTTAGGTTTCTTAAATCTGTGCTAAAAGTAGGATGGATTCTTGTTGAAGAAGAGCTGGGTGTGTTGAACAGCTGTTCTCCAGGAAGGGCATGTGGCAGCTGGATGGCTCCTGGGGGGTTCAGATGCTGGCTTTGTTGTAATATCCTCTGTCCTGCTTCCAAACCAGGATTAAGCAAAGGAAGATATTTTTTTATTCTTAATTTAAATCCATGGGAAGTTGATTTTGCATTAGAGCAGACTTGAAAAGGCTTGTCAGTTGGATCTTAGAGCCATCAGCGTTTTTTTCCCCTCCACCTAACCACAGCTGGTTTAATTTTTGACAGCACTTTTAATTTGTTATGTTTATAAAGGAAACATCACAGGGGAAAGTTCAGAAATGCATATTTATGTTTCTTGGCTAAGCTTAAATTGGCTCTAAGATTTTTTTTGTATTTTTATAAAGATTTTTATAAAATTGAATTATTTTCCCCCTGTTTTGCATGATTTTTATTTGGTTTATTGTTTGTTTTCTTCTCCTCTAGAAGGAGCATATAGTGGCTTACCTTCTYTTGAATGTGAAACATGTAACAAACAGGTCCTAAGCAAAATCATCCTCTCAGAGGTTTCCACACTCATCCCAGAGCTGCTGGGTTTGTTCTGCAGCAGCAGCATCTCCCTCTTTCCATTTGCASTAGAGCTTGAGAATGTCCTTTTGGTGAGCAGTCGTGAGGCTGTAAACGCAGCGTGGAGATGAGAAGATTGAGCTTTGTTTGCAGGGTGGTGCCGGTAAATTTCCTGCGGTTTGTGGTAGAGATAATTCCACAGGTTCTGGCTCCATTGTTRTGACTGGGTCTAAGGTGAATTTAAGAAAAATGTTTTAGTTGAACAGGCTTTCCTTTCTGTTTAATCCAAAGGGAACTGTCTGTTCAGAGCCTGATCTGTTGTTCTCATTACAGAGGGAGTTTCTGAGTGAGACCGAAATCCATGATTGTTTGCACGCCCTTATCTGTGTGACACAGAGTTTTYCAGGTCGATATCTCATGTTTCAGATTCTCTCATCATGATGTGCMGTCCTAAATCTGCATATGCAGGAGTGCTTTATCATATAGGGTCAGTAAGGTGAAAAGCATTTCTCACAGCATCATTTTGGGCAGAATCAACTGCTGAGGACCAGTGCTGCTCAGCTCACAGCAAGCTCTTGGGCTGTTGTTGGAAGAAGAGTGGAATTCAGAGTTACCCATCACAAAGCTGTAATCCTGGCGAGGGTGGARAGGAGGCACTGATTACCTGCAAGACCTGCCCGGGATGAGGCTTCCTTGTAATCTGCTTAGAGGGATAGGGAAGCATCTCGTAGCCCAGCAGGACTGCGAGAATGGAGTCCCCCCATGCCTCCAGAGAGATTTGTGTTAGAGCAAAACCACAGCCTGGCCTTAGSGAGGGCCTCCTTTTGTGCARGGTGATGGMAGTGGTRGCTGGAAATGTTTTTCCTTTTGGARCTGGTTGGAGGACAATCCCTGTTACACATGTGTATGTTTACCTCCTCTTTTGCAGAAGTACTAAAGCAGGACMAGGTTCAAGGCTGTCTTTTGCAAGGAGCCTCTGTGCTGATGTCTCCATCTGAAATCTTTYCCCATTCTCTTCAGCCTGTTGCTCTCAGACCTCGTGGTGCTTGAAACTCCACCTCCCTTCCCCACTCTTCCAAGGAATTTTGCAAAGAAATCAATAGCTGTCTAGTTATGACAGCAAAATGAAAAAGGCTGTAACGTCTCCATAGCTACCTAAAACGTACTYGTAAAATGCTGGTGGAAGAGAGTGCCCTGGAATTATCCCATGCATTCCTTGCACGCAGACTGAAAATCGTTTGCATTAGTTAAGTAATCACTGCACGCTTGTCCGGTGAGCAATGTTTRGTTACTGCAATAAACTTTTGTTCCTCAAACCCTGTGAAGCTGAAAAAATGAATTTGTTTTACACAGAAAATGAACTGACCTGAACTCTCAGTAGATGAACTGATTGTAAAYGGACCAGCTTAATCCAGCTTGGTTTTTTCCTCGTGTTTCATGTAGCATCTGAAAAGAGACAGCTTGTGGCAAATTAGCCAGGGTGAGACTACAAAAAGATTGAATTATTCCTGTTTGAACAGTTCCCAGCATGCGAGCACTTGCTGCTTGGCTTGTGCATCATCTGGCTTGCCAGGGCTGCTGTGATTGAGGTGAAAGTAAATAACCTCCAACTGGAAACCCTGCCTTTGCTGTAAATTATAATTTATTCATTCACCAGTGAAAATACTACAGAGACATGATGAACAAAAAATTGTAGTTGCTGTGTGTTCAGCTTTCTTGCAACAAATGTCTCTCTCTGTCRCATTTCTGTGCAGAGAAGCTGTCTGACACTCTGTCCTGTGCTGTCCTAGGAAATCATTTTGCTCCTAGTGGAACGTGGTGCTGGTGTGGAGTTGTCAGAACATACGTTTTGTGTTTGGTGTGTGTGCCTGCATCACTCTGGGGCATGGCAGCGGCAAACAGGCAGCAGAGTTGGGGCCGTTCAGGCAGGGCTGAGCTCACTGTGGGGCAGCTGGAAATGCAGAGGGAGTTGAAACAAGGGGATGCTTCTGTAGGGACTTGTCTTGACAACACTGATGTGTCTCAGTGGCCCTTTCAGAGGGGAAGGAGTCTGCAGTTTTGAGAGCCACAATATAAGAAGGATGTAAAGCTGTGAGAGAATGTCCAGAGTGGGGACATGGAGATGGGGAAGGGTCTGGAGGTGAARCCCCACAAGGAGCAGCTGAGGTCACTTGGTCTGTTCAGCTGGAGGASACTGAGGTCAGAGCTCCCAGCAGTTCTGCAGCTCCCTCAGGAGGGGAAGAGGAGGGGCAGGCCCTGATCTCTGCTCTGTGGTGACCAGGGACAGGATGCAGGGAACAGCTGGGGCTGTGCCATGGAAGGGTTAGGGTGGATATCTGGGGAAGGTTCTGCCCCCAGAGGGTGGTGGGGCACTGAACAGGCTCCCCAGGGAATAGTCATGGCTCCAAGGCTACCAGAGTTCAAGGAGCAAGCATTTGGATAACAAATGCTGTGAAGCACAAGGTGGGATTCTTGAGCTGTCCTGTACAGGGCCGGGAGTTGGACTATGATGATCCTTGTGGATCCCTTCCTACTCAGCTCATTCTTTGGGAAGCTACAGCGCATGTGGTAGTTGTTTAGGGTTGGTTACCCAGTTGTTTAGGACAGTGTRTCCAGCTGGACTGCTGATTCTAGAGTGGAATTTGGCTGTGATACTGCAGTTAATTTCTCTTCTTGCTAAAARTGTTCTATATAATTTTCCTATGGCRRTGGTAATTAGGCCTGGCTTTACTGTTGCACATGGTGAGGAACATTTYCATTTCTTAGATCCAGCTGTGTTCATGTAGCTCCTGCAGAGTGTGCATTTTGGAACAAAACGGGGTCTGTTTAAAGGAATGAATGGGGTCCTACCACCTTCCCTCTAAGCCTCACCTGGTTTGTTGTCTCTTTGCCCTAAGATGTGGAGCCATTTGTGGGTGAGGTGTTAGTCATGGTGAGCAGAGTGAGAAACAGGAGTGCAGTGCATGAAGTACCTGCTGGAGCCATTGAAAGCACCACTCTTGCTTCTAGTGAGACTTTAACTTTGCATTGTTTGACTTGCCATGTGTTTCTGGAAGAGAGAAATTGGGGATGGAGACCCARTGATGGTCTTAATGGAAATGCCTTTGCTGATGTCCCTTTTGTCTGGGCAAGCTRTTCAGGAGATGGTTGGGGAAGGGAGGAGGACATCCTGGTGCTGAAGGGGTGGTGAGGTCTCTGCTGCTCAAGTCCTTGGGTGTGGAAGTGAGGGCAAAGAAACAGGACCCCAGGGAATGTAGAGGGATTGGACTGGGCTGGTTGAGCAGGGGGAGCCCCACCTGAGGTGCTGCAGAGCAGGGGATCCTGCTGGCTTTAGGAGCTGGCAGTGCCACCTGCCACGCGGTCCATCCTGCAGGTGCACATCCCTGCCCTCCACAGGCACACGGGAAATTCAGAGTGCTGGAATTTGTGGTGTCCTTCCTTCAATCCTTCCTGTCTTGCCTGTGCTGCAAAGTTTTGAGGCAGATGTTTTCCTCCGGTATCTAGATCCTCATGCCTGGATTTTGTTGATGTTTATACAGAAGGGTGAGGGCAGCCAGAGGTTCTGCAGGGTCTGATAGAAGCCATAYGTGAAATTAGTCCAAATTAAACTATTAGTTGTTCCCTGATAAACAGGAGGTTACAGCACAGACTCAATATGTTGCAGAGCTTTGAGACTATGAAAAATGAAATGTGAATCCTCCACTAAAAGCTGGCGGTCCCTGTTTGAGGCCTGATGAGGTTTTGAGACAAGCCAGTATTCCAAGCTCGCTGTGTAGGCGGTCACGGGAAATGAGGCAGATTTCTGGGAGGGGACTGTGGGTGTAGGGAGGGAGAGGAGTGCTGGAGATGAGATGAAATAAAGTAAATAAAAACCCCTGGGGCTGCTCGAGGTGAGTCTGTGGTTGTGGACCTGCACATTCCTCCCCATGAAGGAGGGAGAGGTCAGGTTGTGTGTCCTGCTAATGGGAGCCAAACTGGAGCTGCTTTGCCTGCATGATRGGATTTTGCGTGCCAGTCTGTATGCCAGCTTCTTTCTGGTACTCCACAGCCATGGAGCATGTGGCTCAGATGTGGAAAGCAGGGGACACAATCTGGTCAGGGCAGCCKTCGAGTGGGTGGGTGACAGGTGTTGCAGAGCCTCTGGTGGGGCTTGGGAATTGCTGGAGGTTGGCTGATGGCCAGACCCTCAATGGGAGACTTGGCATTCCCCAGGACAGTGGGAAAATGTGTTTCTGGGACTGGCTGTGGCCCTTGCCCCCTTTTCCAGGCACTGGGGTGAGGGTGTGCTGGGCTTCCCAGCAGTGATGGCATCGAGCAGCCATCATAGACTGGAGTGATTTTCCCTGGATGGAGCCAGAGACAGCTCCCAGAAGCATGGGGCTTTGCTGACTCGTGTCTTTGGAGCAGGCAGATTTCTCCCAATGTGGTTTTTGGGCCTCTCAAAGAACAAAAGGTGTACAAAAACGTGCATGCTCAGGAAACATGTGCTGGGARCAGTGAAGGCAAGAGATGGACTGGTGTACTTTTGCAGACCGGTTTGTTCTGGGCTTGAACTGTGGGGCTCTGGAGGGTTTGCAGTGCCACCTGCTTCTTGTAGGGCTGGGAKTGGGGAGGGATGGATGCTGCCTAGGAGATGGAAACTGCAGGCCAGCCCAGGAATGCAGCRGTGCTTCTCCAAGGGAATGAGCTGCCTCTCCTGCCCAGATGAGCTTGTGCTGATCTGGTGGCTGTGAATAGACCTGCAGCCTTTCTGCAGAGCTCTGATGGCTGAGGAGAGACAGCCTCTGAGTGGGGGTACTGATTCTTAGCTGTGATCCTGTGTGCAGGGCCTGGAGAAAAGGAGCAATTCTGTATTACAGWCTTGAAGTCATGCTTATTGATCTCTTTTAGCACTAATCAGAAATAAAGGATCAAGGAAGTACTGCTGGTGGCAAGGAAGGAACTTCCTAACTCTGTGCTCATGGGTCCCTTCTTCCCATGGGCTGTATGCTTGGTACATGGACCATATTAACTGCTTGTGTTTGGATTTCCAGAGAAGAGGCTTCCCCTCGAGGCTTTCTATTGTAATTCACATCTGTGAAGCTGAATGCAGATGCTGTTGGCCAGGCTGTGAGGATTCATGTCCAGCTGTGTATGTACAGAGGAGGGRGAGAGATCTTATTTTGGCATCTGCAAAGGCAGCTTACTAAAAATAGCCAAAGCCTGTGAACCCGGGAGCAAAAGTAGTTGTCCCATAAGTCTTACTTGATGCATCTTTTTTTTTTTTTTTYTCTCCCCTAAGGAATATTTGTTTGGAATATGCTCCATGTCTCAGTGTTTTCAGAAAAGCCACTTGTGCTCATGCTGGAGTTGCTGCTRTGTGGACAGGGCCAGACTGAGCTCTGTTTCTGACTCGACCACTCACTCCCTTTGGGGCTGGGATAAGTTGCYTTCCTTGTTTTCACTGTTTTCCTGCTATCAGGCTTTCATCTGGCTTCCCAAAGCCCTTGTGCTGTTTTAAGGGCAGACCGTGTGCCTGAGCAGGAGSAACACTTTTGGAGGGGCACTGCCCATCAAGTGACATGGGAAGAGGTTTGTGTGTCAAGGCAAGGCCTCTCCTGAGGTTTGGGCTGTTGGCTCTTGTTTTATGGGTTTGGTGGGGCAATTCCTCAGGCACACATAGCAGCCTTTGCCCCTGAGCTGCTGTGTGCTTTTGAGTCCTTTCCATACCTTGATGCTGTCTGTCCCTGCATCTCTTCCTCTCGTCTGTGTATCCTGTGAACTGCCCTGTAGTGAGGAAGCCCTGCCAAGACCTTGTGCAGGTTTTGGATTGGAGCTGCCTGGCTCCCTCCTATGCAGGGATGGGGCCTCCAGCAGTGCAGAGCTGGCTTCATTTTCAGCAAAACAGAATAAAGCAAGTCASTATTAACTTGCCTTCACAGAGCTGATCCTGGCTGCAGCACAGTTGGGTCATAGCTGCTTGAGAGAAAGACTTCCAGATTTTAATGCTGTGAAAAGAGAGTGTGTGCTTGGCTGTGTCTCATAAACTGTTTTCTGTCATTGACTGCACGGCTGGAATTGTAGGAGGTAGTGTTACATTTCTGGACAAGGYTTTGAACAAGATCTGCTGTCAGAACAGCTTGACAAACTGCTTACTGTAATGCAAAATGCTGGTCTGTCATTTTGCAAATTGAATTGCTGGAAAGCTCTTATGATTATTAAAAGATACTTTGTGTTAATTTAATTTCCTGTAAAAGACACAAGCTGGATGATTTAAAGAAACAAAACAAATGCTTAATCAAGGTAAAAGCAAAAATTTCAAATCTGTGCATATACAGTGCTTAAATAGTGCATACTTCCAATGGCATCATGTGCAGGGGTGAAGTCAAAAATTATACATAAAACCCCTATACTTTAAAATTTGTCAGTTTTGAAGAAAACTAGGAAAAYGAGTTATGAAACCCAGGCAAAGCAGGAATGAAGAAAACATTGGTTTAATATCTTCTCTGAGTGATGAGAGGCAGGAAGCTTTCTCCCCCATTGTATTTTAAATGAATATAAAACTGTTYCAGACAGCTTGTGAGCAATCAAGATTCAGGGGTGGTTTTGTGAGCAGAAGGGCTATTATTTGGGCTTTCTGGCTTGGTTCCAGCTTAAGAGGTCTCAGTTAGGGTGAGATGCCTCCTTGCTATAGGCAAGCATAAGTGTTGCCTCCCCCTCTTGTTCCTCAGGGACCAGAAGCCTCTCCTCTCATTTTTTTCATGCTGATGTCCTTCAGAGCTGAGTTAAGCTTGGGTGATCTCACCCACATGTATTGAACTTGATTTGTGCTAGCATTGAAGGGTTTGTGTGCCCAAAATACTGAACGATTATCTTGCCACTCTTGTTGTGGTGAGTGGCTGAAGAGATGAGCTTGTGTGTTCCAATGGAGCTGGCCCCTCAACAAGTCAACCATAAGTGACCTTGGGCATCCTCTGAAGGAAGGATGCTGCTCTGGATAGCAGTAGCTGTGCTTTCAGGWTGCCAGGGGGTCTGAAAGCTCTGCTGTAATTGTATATAGCACTAAACTTTTAAAACAAATGTGTATAAATATGTGCACAAATGTTGTGCGTCTTTCTGAGTTTGTCCACAGGGTATGATGGAGTTGTGTTGAAAATAGTGGGGAATGCTTGGAGGGCTTTGGGGTCCCTGAGTGTTGCCTGCCTGCAGTGGTGCTTAGGCACTGCTTAAATGTGCTTAATCAAACATTTGCCTTTGTCTTCTGCCAGCTGAAGTTAAATGCTGTGCTCAAATTAAAGATGTAGATGGGAGGGCAAGTTGAGGACAGTGCTTGAGCTAATTCTTCAGTATAGGCAAACTCTCTGGTAATTAGTCTGTTTATCCAAGTCGTGCAGCAGTTTAGCATTCCTGTTGCACCGTTCCCTTTGCCTGTGCTCTCCCCTCCTGCTGCAGTGCTGTTCAAAGTCCGTCTGGCCTCGGAAGTGGCTCTGCCTATCAATAATACATCAAGAGATGTTGCTGGGGCTGTGTGTGCTTCACCAAGTGCATTGTGTGGATAGCTTGTATCATTTCTCCTTGCAAGAAGCCTGCGAACGCAGCGTGGTTCATCCTGAACTGAATTTATCACTCAGTGATACTTCTCTTACAAATACCCAGCCTGCCTGACCCTGGGAGCGAGCTTGGTGTGTGTGTTATCAGGTTGTGTTTTATTAACRAGTGTTGTTTAAAGAGCCTTGCAGTTTCCTGTTGCTGCTGACTCTGCTCTAAAGGAGTCATAGAATCATAGAATGGCCTGCATTAGAAGGGACCTTAAGTTCCAGCTCTCCTGCCAAGTCTCAAAGCCCTGTCCAGCCTGGCCTTGGATACTTCCAGGGATGGGGCATCCACAGCTTCTCTGGACAACTGGTGCTAGGGCCTCACCACTCTCACAGGGAAGAATTTTTTCCTCATATCCAATCTAACAGGAGTTAAAAGTTTCAGTTTAAAGCTATTCTCCTTTGTCTGGTCAGTACATGTCGTGGTAAAAATCCTTCTCCAGCTCTCTTGTAGCCCCTGAAGATGCTTTAAGGTCTCCCTGGTGCCTTCTTTTTTTCCAGGCTGAACAACCCCAGGGAATCCAGGTACTCACATGTGGCTGAGCAGGACCCCTTTGCAGCACAGCTCTGGGGCTCCGTGGTTCCTGCTCCTGCAGCCCCAGGATGTCTCAGTTGGTTTGAGGGGTTCCTGTGCTGAGCACTCTSTGTGCCTGTACCAAGCTGTCCCCAGGCCATGACCTTCCTTGTGTTCCYAAACTGAATGCTGTAGGTCACAGGAAGTACAGCTGCATTGCTTGGAGTCTCCTCAATTCTTTAAAAGAATGTACTGGGAACAAAGGCTCTTATTGCTCTTTTTCTTCAATTTTTTTTTTTTTTCTTCTGTCTGCTGATAATCTTGGCTTCTTGTTCACTGTTCTCTCCCTTTTTAAAGAGGCTGGGGAAATAATGGTTTCCTTGTTTTTCTAATTCTGAACTAAGTTTTCTATGGTATCTGTAGGGAAAATAAATCTCCTTTTTGCTTCTTCCTGACATAAGAATACCTTTCATTTGAGAGACACTATAAATCTAAAATAACAAAAATTATAGTTTGACCTTTATTAGTTAGGAAAATAGTGATGTAATGAAATGGCTGCTGAGAAGGGTCAGTGGGAGCAATCATGTGGGCCCTTATTTGTTGTTTCCCTGGCTCTGCTTCGCAGAAAGCCCCATGCTTTGTCGAAATCGGTTCTTAGCCTTCGCAGCTATAATTCCACATGGGGCTTTAAGTTTGCTTTGACATCTGCACTCACCAAAATGATCAGCTCCATCAAAWTTAGATTGAGCAAAGGTGGAGGTGATGGCTGGTGAGCAGTTGCAGCAGAGTTCCCTGCTGCCATATCTGTCCCAGGACAATCTCACCCCGCTGGAGCTGGTGGCTGCCCATGGAACTGTCTGCAGCACAGTCCTTCTTGTCCTGGCCAAGCAGCCTGGAGCAGCAGGGCAGTGGGATGCCATGCCATGGGGAGAACCTCTCCCTGCAGCCCAGGTTAAGGGTGACATCCTCAGGGAAGGCTCTCAGGTGGCCAAGCAGCCATCTTCCTTCTTTTCCCACCCCATGCTGTCCCTTCACATCACCTTGGGGATAACTGCTGCAGTTTGGGGGAGCAGAGAGCTCCAGATACTGAATCACTGGGTGCATGCATGTCTGGGTGGTTCTCCCTTAGGGTTGGGACTGGACTGCATCTTCACAACGCCAGCTATAAAGGATCTGTGACTGACATGAAAGGACTTGGAAAACATTAAAAATTAGTTTAGCCYTGCCCTGACACCTCTCTGCTTTCATGACATGCAAGTGTGAACATCAGAACTTGGCTTTCYGGGACTAATCCAGCCTTGGCTCATGGAAATGGATAATTAAGTGGGTGCTTTATTAAAGTCACTGCTATAACTTTTTACAAAGTGTCCTTTCAGTCAAACCTGGTTCCTTCATGCCCAGTTCAACTGAATGGTCAGTTGGCGTGGTCAGATTCCCCTGCTGGTCTTGTTCARTGCTCTCTTCCCTCCTTGATTTTACCATGCTGTTGTGTTGTACCTCACTTGGGTTTTGTGATTTGCATAGCTRYYATGTGGGAGATCATCTGCAATCCTYAWTCTGCTGCAAATCTGATGGAAAACTTMATTGTAAAGCACTCGGTTTAAACAAGGAGTTGAGGAGACTTGGAGTGGGTCATTGATCCTTTGAAAACACACTGAGGATGGATTGTGCAAAGTTCGGCCTTCAAAATCATGTCCTGGACACTTGTGTGTTTGTTTGGTTTCATCTGTACTAACAAAGCTTATTTTAAACTCAGCATCCTTGAATGGAAGCTCCAGTATTACCTCTACATTTATTAGAGCCAACTTTATTAGAGTGTTGGATTTGCAAGGTYACAAAGGACAATTTTAATTAAAAGTAGTAGAGCCCTTGGATAGGAAGTCAAAACCTCARTTGTTAATACAGTAAAATTAAGTTTCTCAGTACCTAGCTAGTAATTATGCAAAATTCATTGCAGTATGGAAAGACTGTTTGGAAACAGAAGCACAGAGGCATGTAGAAAGAGGTTTTTGCAAATACCAACTGCCTGAATTGTTCTACTCTTAAAAAGCCATTTTCTCCCTTTTGTCTTAAATAGTACTATTTTTGCTGTTTGGAGTTTGTAACTACAGCCTATCCCTTTGCTCGGCGTGGGTGGTTTAAAACAGCTAAAGCTTTGAGGTTTGTGTGTCATGAGGTGCTGCAAGCCAGTCATTCATTTTCTTTTCCTTGGTGAATGTTTACGGAAATTTTGAGGGCTCAGTGAAGAGTCAGAGTCATGCAGAAGGAAAATAATCTGTCATGAATGGTCTTGGATTACAGGGAAGGCTGGATACAGATCTGTATTCCCTGTTTTCAGCTGACTTGTAGGGAGTGCTAGTCAGTGCGAGACAATGATCATTTTGGCAGTGACCTTTTCAGCATCCAGCATGTTTATTGTCCAAAAACAGTTGGAAAAGCTATAGTGAGATTGGCCCTTRAAGTCTGGATTGCATGCACAGGAGTGTAAGCACAGAATAACAGCTCTGGGTTTAGGCTGCCTTTTCTTGCTTTCCCTGAGGGAAKCCTGGAGCAATGAGGTGAGGAGGTGTTCTGGAGCCCCTGAATGGATTGGCAGCAGAGCCCTGAACCCAAATCCAGAAGCCAGACCATGCTGTGGTGTGATCACCAGATGGTAAATCAGGAGCCACAGCTCTGGGCAGACCCACAAGGGCATCGCTCTCCTGCTGCATGTGGTGYGGGCATCTGTCCTGCTCTCCTGTCCTGYCCTCATTCTACACAGGTACAGCTCYTTTGAGCATCAGGTAAACTCCATTTACCCTGCTCTGAGAGTTGAATTTTTCAGTGCTGCAGTGGTGGTTTGTATTTTTTTAAGAAGGAAGTTCATGGATTTCTTTTGGCAAGCAACTTGAAATAAACTCGGAGATGTAAAGCTTCCTAAATTACTCATCTTTTCCACACAAAATTGGGTGAAACGTGAGGCTTGTCTCAGACATTTTCTAATGGTCAAATGTATCTGGCTTCAGACTAAACATCTGAAAGAAACTTTTGGTAAGGAAAGCCTTGGAGTAAACAGCAAATGAAATCACTTTACAGCCCTCTTTTGTATTACCAGGGGAGGAGGAGAGTGATTAATTCATAGCAAATTAAGCTACATAAAAGAACTCTATATAAAGATGATAAGTGCCCTAATGAGTAATCATCAGTGATGCAAGCAGAAAGGGGAAGTGCATTATCACCAGCTGCATTGCTGCCATGTCTGTGAGGATTACTGGGGTATAATGAGGACCTGCGGGAAGCTCTTTTGATAATTCCTTCATTCAGGAGGTGATCTCAGCCTGCAGGTCCCCAGCTTGCATGAAGAGCTGAGGGAGATCCTGAATTAAAAAAGAATGTGGTGTTGCATGTTGGGAGCCCTGTGCTTGAGATGTGTTCTTTGCAGAAAAGAGCTAGCAAGTGGCAAGTTGTGCAATGCTGCACACACAGCTTGTAMAGATCTTCCCAATTTGTCCTTCTCTTCTCTGCACTTCATTTGTTGTGTTCTCCTGGCTCATCTAGACCACCCTCTGTACAGCACTGTGTTGATGTAGTCCTCTCCTATGCCTGTCTTGACCTTCAGAGCCCCAGATTTCAAAGAAGATGCCAGTTCTCCTAGACCTTGTCTTTGCTGGGTTAGAGAGATGCCATGTACCTAAGGAAAGTAAAYAAGGAATGGGAAGGGAAGATTGTGTTGCAGCTCAGCAGCTACAGGGTTTCATATAAACCAAAGTTATTGCATTGTTTGTGAAAGTGATGACTGTAGATAAAGCAGGAGCTGTGTTTTACTATTTGGTCAGGTATGGAAAGCTATTTTATCCCCTCCTAAGTTTATGGGATTCTTAGAGGAAATTTCAGGATAAAGGGAACTGAGACAGAAGCCCCCTTGTTRAATCCATCTCTCATGCTGTGTGTGGAGGGGTCTCTAACAGACTGAATGACTGTGTGCAGTAATGAGGGCAGGTTAAATTGCAAGGGGTGAGAGTTTGTGGTGGTGACTTTACCTTAAAAAGACCTCTTGGAAAGACCTCCCATGTCCATTGGTTCCAGCATCCCCTCCATGGGACAGCAGCACATGCTCCTAGCTGTGGCTCAAAGGGACAGACCCTGCAGCCTGTCAGTGAGAGGCTGAGGTTTCACTCAGCCCTTCTGCATGGGGGAAGGATCTCCCTGTGCTCYACTACCTCCCCTGAAGATGGTCCCTTCCCCAGTTTCCATGGTGGAAAATAATCAGTTTAAGTGRTATTGAAGTATTTTTTGCTGTCTCCCACATTTTACACAGCAGTTAAATATCTGTTTGGCTGAATTATTTGATTCTAGGAACATCTGTTTGTAGGATGTTTAATAGAAGCATCCTTGTGTGAGATGTATCCTGCTTCTAATATTAAATCTTCCCTGTGGGAAAGATGGTTATTAGGTGATTTCTAAATTAAGGTATAACACAACAAATACTTAATGGTGCACTTGTTTACTCTCACTGTCTTCTAAGTAATTTTTACRTATCTGACCTTTCATTTTGGAATCTAAGCAAAATTTGCTTCTTTCAGTAAAGAAGCAAACAACWGCTCTTCCACAAAACAAACCAACCAGTTAAATAAGAAATATTTATTTATCTGTATTTCCTGTGAAATATGAAAGTGGCTTTCAC
The DNA here is from genome assembly GCF_030028575.1 of Malurus melanocephalus. Classification (NCBI taxonomy): domain Eukaryota; kingdom Metazoa; phylum Chordata; class Aves; order Passeriformes; family Maluridae; genus Malurus; species Malurus melanocephalus. The sequence goes on from NW_026623360.1 coordinate 81,848, forward strand.
TGAGCTGGTTTCTGCTTGCCTGCAATGGGCCAGCCCTTGGCTAGGGCTYGTTCTTCCAGCAGAGTGAAAACTGAGTGGTTGAAGTAGGAGAGTTGGACTAAGTTGAGTAGAAAGCTGATAGGTGAAGGTGCTGCTTTCTGGGGTCAGATACACAATCATAGACTGGTTTGGGTTCATAGAGACCTCAAAGACCATCCAGTTKCAACCTTTTGCTGAGGGCAGGGTCACCTCTCACTGTCCCAGGTTGCTCAGAGCCCCATCCAGCCTGGCCTTGATATCCCCACTTGACTCTGTTTCAGGATGTGGTACAGTGAATCTTGTTGGTTGAAATTCATTGTGATTTAAGGTTTGCTTTTTTTTTTGTAGGGCAGCTTTTATGCCCAGGCTCTGTCTTGTTCCCAGGCCCAGTGTTTGAGAGCTCTTTTCCATAAACCTCTCTACCTTGTTCTTGGCACACTGAGTGCRTGGCTCAGAGCCCTGGGCTGTGGTTGCCAGCACCTACTGTTAATAAATGGAGCCAGACTATCCCAACTGGAGAGAGAGTCTCTCATCACAGGACACATCCATGCTCCTGGCAGGACCAGCATTTTTTCCCGGCTTCCATCAGGACACATGCTGCTCTTGACCTGGGGTGTTTGCTGGAGCGATGGAGCTGTTGTGGCTGTTGTGGCTGTCCTCCTGGCTGGAGGCTGGCTGAAGTGYCCTCTGACAAGTGGTTGACAAGCTTTTGCATATTATGACCCTGGAGAGCTTGTGGGGAGGCTGCTGCTGCTGACATTTTAACTTGCTGTGTAATTGGTCTGCACTTGAAGTGATGGTCTAGAAGTGGAAAATGATTTTGCATTTTGTTTAGCCCCTGAGTATTGTACTCTGCCTTCATCTTTTCTGTGTCATGAACTGCATACTTGCTATTTTCCCTGGGAGAAAAGCTATTTGTTCCATTGTTGCAAGACACTGGCCTCTTTAAAAAAGAGCAGACTGAAAGCTAATGAAGTTTTTCCTCTGAGGATAATGCTGTCTAATTGTTAGTGAACGGGTTTTTAACACTGGTGGAAACGTCCTTGTTTGTTCCTTAACTAAAGTGCTGTAATAGGTTAGTTATAAAGCAGATTCCTGAATAAAATTAGGAAGTGGGACAAAATGTATTTGCCACTGGTGGCCATGGGACTTGCCCTGGGGTTGCTCAGCTCTGGCTGGGCTGGGTGTCCATCCTGGCTGCTTGGCACCTCTTGAGGTAGTCATTGCTTGTTTCTGGTGCTCAGCCCTCTCCCATTTCTGAAGTTGGGATGGTTTGATAGCACTTCTCATTCCTTTATGAGAAGTCCAGGTGTGCTGAGACCTCTTTGGGCAGCACTGATCCACATGGGTCAGGTGACCTCGATTCGGCTCTCGAGCGTTCCCATTGTACTCCTTACAGACGGTGTTGTTCGGTCATCATTCAGCTGTGCCCCTGGCTGCTTCCATCCCCTGCAAGATCTCCTTGGGATGTGGTGTGGATCTCTCCTTTCTGGGATGAAGGGGAAGGTGGCTGCAGTCCATGGTTTCTCTGCAGTGTCTCTGCTGGCAAWGCTGCGCTGGGTGTTCCTGTGTGGATGCTGATGGAGCAGCTGCTGGCCCAGCCAAAGGAGGGAATTGCTGAGTTCCTGCAGCAGAATCTGGTCCTGTRAGAGGCTGATTTGGATGTGTCTCCTCTACCTGCAATATAATTTCCCCCAAAGGTGTAGGAACGTGGCACCTGTTTGGATCTCTTCGCCTTCTGCCAAACGTGGTCAAAACTGATGAGAAAGTTGAAAATTTAATGGGGTGAGGACTGACAAACAGCACTGCCACATAAGCTTAATTTTCCTAAGAATCCARGCCAGAAATATGTGCTGAGGGCTTTATTCTGCAATCATGTGCTTTAAAACTATGTGGAACAATGTGATTAGTAGAAATGGTATTTTCAGGATTATATGCAGTGCATATGAAAGCGTGACAGCTGAATCCTGTTGTGTGCACGTGTATTACCATGTAACCAACTTAAAAGGGCTGAAACAACCTGAGTGTCTACATGGAGAAACAACAAAATGCATGTATAAAACTTAAGTCGTGAAGCTGGCAAAATATCTTATGTTGATCCTAATTTCTAGGATTTTCAACTCTAATCCTTTGTCTGCYGCTTCTTGACAGCAGCAAAAGGATGTTATTTTGTTCCTTTTCCTGTTAARTGCTTTTGGGTTTTGCTTCTTGCAAAGCTTCCTCCTCACTTCCCAGCTCTGGAAACACAGAGTTGGGCTGTGGGTACTTCAATAATAGKATTCTGTAAGTTTGTGGTGATGGAACTATTTAAGTTCCTTTGAGGAATGTCAAAGTATTGCTGTGAATGAACTTCAATGTGAAGGATGCCCAGAACAATTAAGGGTAATTGAAGGGCAGGCATGTTCCTGGAAAGTGTTATAGGGARCTTTATGTGAGAGACTGATGCCTTTTTGTCAAGTAATATCTTGTGCTTATTTTGAGTAGAGTTGGGAAGTAAGACAGAAAGCTGTCTGTGGGCAACACCAATGAGGTTTAGGAGATGAACACCACTGATGGAGCAGTGCCTTTTGCATTTGATGGAGTGTGCCAGGGTTCAAGGGATGAGGGACATGGAGGCTTTTCCTGGCTCTTTAGCATATGTARTAAAATAAAACCAAACTGGTGCCTGAGAGAGCAAACACTTTGATAATCTTTCTGTGTTAATTTACTGATAGCAGTGTTTCACTGTGATATRTTGCCCTAAAAAAAAGCAGTGTACTCTAACAGAACTCTCACAGTCTCAGCTTCCAGAGTCMGGCCTCTGGAGAGAGCAGCTCGTTATTGGTACCTGCACAGGGACAGAAGGGATGCCTGAAGATGGGTATCCACCTGTGTGCTTTGGGTTGCTGTCTGATTAACAGGATCCATGGCTTTAGTCACTTTGGGGTCAGCAAACAAGACATAGCCATGAAGGGAAAAACACTGACAGCACCAGCACTTGGTGCTCTCAGATCTGTGATTCTCACATATCTGATTCCACAGACTTCTTATCACCGTGCTTCAATAACAAGGGTTTKGGGGCATGAGATCTTCAGTTAATGAAGTAGTCTTCCATGGTTTTCAGTCACTTCTTCATCTTCCATCAGCTGGTATCTGCATTTTCACAGATGATGAACTGCATAATCTGCTGCTTTGGCTTGTAGAATTAGAACAAAGCACTAGCTGACAGAAACTGCATGGAGTGGCACTCCAATTCAGAGATGGACACAGTGATTAATATAAAATTAGTCATAGATTAGTCATATTTTTTCCTTGTGTAAATAATTTCTAGTTTYACTCAGTATCTGATAAGTTAGTGATTTGAAAGCTTTTATTTAAAACTTCCGCAATTTGTTCTTGCTACTGGTCTTACAAGTACTTCATTGAATGGTCTGTCTTGTGTTWTTCATCTCTGACTCAGGAGATTCAGAATATTTTATTATGCTTCCAGAARGTGTTTCTTTGCTGTGATGATTGGCTGTGTTGTCTGTATCCACCAGTGCTGCTGTGTTGATTCAGTGGCTTCTGTGCATGTACATTGTTTGAATGTGCTGTTTTGTGGTAGGAAATKTTGTGTGAGCTATCAGCTGCTTGGGTCACTGGAGTTAATGGTGTGGTTAGTTTTCTTCAGGCCCCTTTAGTTGTGCCAGACATCCTGGGTTTGGATTGAAACTTGTTTTTTAAGCTCAGGGCTGGCACTTGCAAATGCACATGTTTTGGGTTTCTGTGGGTGCAGTAAGACCCAAAACCAGACTGCCTTGTTACCGTCGATGTTGTGTGATTTTTGTCTGTGTCAAAATGTCTGCGGCCTTCTGGAAACCAAAAATAAAGATAAAGGCTGAAAGATCTGTGTTTTTGTCTAATTTGTYTGAGTGCAGGTAGCCTGTCCTAGCATAAATAAGAGATCTGCTACATGGTCTGCAGCAGCTGAAAAATGCATCCTGGGACAGGGTGATTTAAAGGTGAAAGATGATGTGTTGGGTGATGCTCGGTGTGGATGGATGGTGTATACAGATGTGGGGAAACCATTCAAGCTGCAGTCGTGATTGCTTCCATTCAGATTCAAACCAGCCTTTGCCCAAAGGCCTTTTACAAAAAATTGTACTGTTAGTGTTCCAAAATAAGACATGCATCAATGGCTTTTTCCATGGAAAACCATTAGCTCTCCAGATCATTTAAAGTGTTAGTGTTTCTTCATTGCTTTGCTTCTTGGCTTTGAATCCTCTTCTCACCTTTTAAGGCAAGATAGCTGGACACAATGAGCTTGCATCTGTGACTTCTGTGGAAGTGTGTATGTTAATAATTTTTTCTTAGTAGCTTTTTGAGTCAGGTTTTGTCTAGTAGCTGTTGATTTATTCTTTAAGGAGAAAAATTATTAAAAGGAAAAATCGTCTGCTAACACAGATAAAAGCCAGAGTTTGCAAGCACCAGATAAGCTTCTCAAGCAATAATATTCTCCATTAGGCTTTTAAAATAAAGCCCTCAAAAGGGGGATGAGGGAGAAGAGGAGCTGCTTTGTAATGCCCAGGATGAGCTTAGTATTACTATTGGAAAGGCTGAGAGTGGCCAAGTTCTGCACAAGTAACTTTTAATTTGTATAGATATGGGGAAGCTGCATCATGAAATCGCAGGAATGCCCGTGCATGCCTCRACAGGGAGGAGTGATGTCTGCCTGGGAGCTACTTGGGCATCCCTGGGAGCCACAGCTCATCCAGGCTGCTCCTAGGGTGGTGGGGTTTTGGGATGAGGTGTCTCAGCTGCAGGTGGAGGCTGCTGAGAAGAAGCTGAGCACTCTCTCACCTTGTGTTGTCCTGAGGAGGGTGTGTGGCACACAWGGGTTAAGCAGAGGAGGCTTCTTGCCACCTTTTCTGCTGGCAGGCTGCAGAAAGGGGTGACTATCCASAGAGATCCAAATGATTTCTTCAGGGGGTTGTGGGAGATACTTAAATAAGAGTTTTGAATCCTGTTGCCTGTGGAAATTTATTTTAAAAACATAGGAATAATGTCATAGTAGCTTTTTAATTGAAGCACCAACAGACAGRCATGAAGCAAGTGTGTGGGAAGGAGCAGTAATTTGAATTTTGCTGTGACTACCCGGGTCCCATGTTAGAGAGTCATTTTTTAGCATTTAGTAGAGAGGAGGGGCTCTTTCAGATCTTGTGTCTCAAAGCCCTGCTTTTCTTGATCAGAAATGATTAGGCAAAGCAGATCTTTATTCTTATCTTGTAAAGAACAGACATGAATCAGGCTATTTGCTTGCAGTGCTTTCTTCTGAAAATGTTTCTGAAACAAAGCTCCTAGGAGTCACAAAGCAAAGAAATAGTGCTGCAGCTTTCTTGTTAAGCTGCGCCCCTAAACAGAGTGCAACATGTGAATTTTTCAGGTCTTTGAGCATAGGATTGTGTCCTGTTTAAATWCACACAGTGTGTAATTAGTTGCATGCAGTTGTGCTTCTTGAATTTGAAAAAAAAATGGGTGGCCATGTGCAGAAAACATGATTGGCAGGGTAAAATATTACTGCTGAACATGCAAGATTGTGGGATTAGGATTTGTGTTTTCTTCCTGGTTAAGAAATTGGAGTCTGGAGAAGAAAAAARAATCATATAATGCATCTTTCTTTCCTGGGGATACTGGGGAGGTTCTCCCAGGGTATTYATGCATTGTGATGTTCTCTGTATGAAAGCAAAAACCCAATTAACTCTCTCCTGGTTTGCCTAGTCCTGCTCTTCCTAAAGGATCATTCCTAAYGACTGGCTCTTAGTTATGAGTGTGGTTTTCTAAGAGGTTGTTTTCTTGATACTGAAAGTRAACTCGAATTGAACTCAGTAGAGAGCTTTTCTCCCACTGTCGAGKCTGGAGAGCCCCTGGCCGCCTGTGTGCCCTCAGGTCAGGGCTGTGTGTGACATGGGAGCAGCTATTCCCTCAGCTGCCCTTCTGGGATGATAATTTACCCTTCCAGTTAAACCAGAATAGATAGCCCCACCCTTTCCCAGAAGTCCCGACAAGTCCCAGTTTTCACTGATTGTCCCTGAACTCCAGACTTCCCCTGGGGGCTGTCAGCCTTCCTGGCATCCTAACGCAGGGCACGGGGTGAAGCCCCCTGGATCTCTGTATCCTGTGCCCTGTTCAGGGTACAAAAATTCTGGGATCAACATCACAACGAGTCTTCCAGGAATTATTTCTGTAAACAGGCTTCAGAGGTGAGGGTGTGCAAGAGAGGTTTCTTTAGCTTAGGGTTAGAGGGTGTCTGGTGGGGGTARTGTCAAAGTTTAACCCCAGCCAACAACTAAACCCCAAAAGGTCACTCGTTACTCCTTTCCTGGTGGGATYGAGGAGAGAATTGGAAGGGTAAAAGTGAGAAAGCKCATGGGTTGGGRTAAAGGTGKCGTAATAGGGAGAGCGAAAGTTGTGCACACAAGTAACGCAAAACAAGGAATTTATTCCTCACTTTCTATGGGCAGGCAGGGGTTCAGCCATCCCCAGGAGAGCAGGGCACCATCACAGGTAATGTTTACTTGAAAAGACAAATGGCAGCACTCTGAACATCTTCCCTAAGTTTTATATGCTGAGCATGCTGCCACATATGGTCTGGAATGTCCCTTTGGTTKGTTGGGGTCAGCAGTCCCAGCTGTGTCCTGTCCCGGTTCCCTGTGAGAGGCAGAAAAGGCCTTGGCTGTGTGCAAGCCCTTCTCAGCAAGAACTAAACCATCCCTCTGTTATCCACACTGTTTCCAGCTCAAATCCAAAATTTAGCCACTGTGAAGAAAATTAACTCTCTCCCAGCCAAAATCAGCACCAGAAGTTCATTAGTCAAAACTGCATTGAGTTTGAGGAAGGAAGGAAGGAAGCAGGGRAATGTGAAATGAAGCCCACTTCCCTAGCAGCCTCGGGAACAAACTGAATCCTTGTGTTGCCAGGGTCTGAGGTAGTTGGTTCCCTTTTGAGGAATGCATGGACATGTTCCGTTCCTCATTAGACAGCCAGGGGCCGTACAGCTTGCCCGAGGTGTGGGCTGCATGTGTGTAACTCTGACTCTGGAGAAGGAAATGACTAAGCTTGCTGTCAAACCATGAGAACAAAGAGCATCTTTGATTTACCAAAATAGTGGTGGAGGAGAGGCTTGGGAGTCGCTGTGGTGCTGCCACCCGTGCTGGGAATAGCAAACCAGTCTGGAGAGTGGCTCTGGTGGGGAGCRTCAGGAGACAGAGCTGGGATGGAGCTTGGTTCTGAACAGCTGCTGGGGCTTCCCTGTGCTGCAGAGGACCATGASGGAGTTGGGGCAGGATTGGTGGCTGCAGCAGGAGGGCCAGGCCAGCTGTGACAGGCARTGGTGGCCAGTCCCACGCTGCAAAGGTTCACCATCAGAATCCTGCGGTTGTGCTCTGCATCTCCTTCCCCCTGCCCAGCTGCTGCCTGCGTGTCCTGGCAGCCTGGGCAACGGGAATCCCAAAGGTCCTGTCAATTTGTGAGCCTCAGCCCCAGTCAGATATTTGTAATGAAGGGGAGAAGCTCCATCTAATTATAGGTTTTCCATTTCAGCCCTTCATCGTACTTTAGGCAGGCTTAAAATAATGCCGTTAACTAACTTAYTTTCCCTGGCTTTGCAGTTTCATACATGACATTCTGCAGTGCCCTTTATAGAAACCTCAAATATTTTTTTACCCTGCCTACCACATTTTGTCTCTTTTTCCATCTGGCAGATGTTTTTTCCCTGTGTTGCACAGGGTTCAGTACATAATTATTCTGTTGCAATAGCCTGGAGCCACAGTCCTGTGATGGAGTCTGCTTACACAGACTCCTATGTCCTGCTCAGTTGTGTTGTCTTTTTTTTTCCCCCCTGGTGGTTTAGTTCAATCTACTCTAAAAAACTGTTCTGAGAAGTAATGAGCACCCAATCATTTKTGTGCCTTGAGATCATCTATTATAGCTTTTTAGTGTATGGTCCTGAAAATGTTGGCAGTTTTTTTCCTCCCGGTCATACAAGGACTGAATTCTCTCTCTTCCAGTTTACAACCTCTGGATATTTGCAGGTTTTTTGCCACAAGTCAACAACTAGTTAGACAGCGTGCCTTTATTCCTACGTTTTTGAGCTGGTTCTGATCACGTTACTTGCTTGTCTTAAACTTCTGCTCTTGATCTTGGCATGCTTTTTGTTTGGAYAGCAGGGTCTCAGTGTACCAGTGAAGTGTCCCAGGTGAGGGTACACAGGACAGTTCCTTGTTGTTTCCATCCTTCTACCAACCATATTTCACTGAGCACTCATATTTTAGTCTCTGATTCTTAAGCCTCTTCTAGTGGGCGCTCATGTAACTGCATAGGTTTGAAAGTTTTTAGTTATTAACCTGAADATTTATTCCCCAAACTTCCCCTCTGCATTTCTAATTCAAAGCTTACCCAGAACCTTCTCCTAGAATAGTTTTGTCAAACTTCCCATACCAAATAGCTCTTCTTTTGTCCACAGTCTGTAGATGGGAGTGTCTGAGACTAAAACTTCCTGTCAAACCACCGTAACAGAGAACATCTTTGATTTACYAGAATAGTCACAGTAAAGAGGCTCAGGAATAGCTATTGGGAGTGAGTTGTGGGCTTGGTTCAGTGCTACAGGTAGTTCTGACTTCCACTGGCTTCATTTCGCACCCTGATCTTCAGATATTCAGCAACACTGAAGGCTTGTTTGGGGTTTGTTTAGGTTGCAGTAGTGAGAAGGAAGCCTTGCCAGGCATTATTCACCTTCTTTGTTTGTGCTATGTATGTGTGATCAGCTGTGGAGGTCAAGGGCAGCCACAGGCCAACTGTGKAACGTAGAGATACTGAGAAATAATGTTGCTGGGAATTATTTGGAATTAACAAGCTCATTTCCTCTTTGTACATCAGTTGTCATCCTTTAATCTCTTGGTATTAGCTTTTTTTAAATGCTCTTATGTCCATCATCCACTGTGCTTCCTGCATCCTGTGTCACTTGATGATAAACTTTTACAAGATATCACTGTTAAATCACCTCTGACTTTGAGTGATTAATCAAAATCTGTTTCTCTCTTTCTCAGTGTTAGAAGTTTATATGGATCAGTGGTACTTGCTCGAGAGTGACAGTGGAGATCAACACTAAGTCTGCTCCTGTGGGTGAGTAATCTAAACCCACTGCATTGCTGATGTCTGTTATCTACATATCTGCTGGTTTTTTGCTTTTTGGTATCTTACACAAAAGCTCCTTTGGACTTTTGTTTCAAATGTCATTAAAATGATGCCGTACGTAACTTTCAGTAAAAGCTGTGGAATAATGTCAGTCTGCTTCTGCAGATATCCATTGATTTTATATCTTTTAAAGGATGGTCCTCACTCAACACAATCTAAGTTGTTTGGAGTCAGGGAAACATGGTAACTGTGTTTCCACATTTTAAAGACASTGGATTTAGAGTTTACTCTGCCACAGCCCACATGTTATTAAGTATATTTTGATTATCAGAGAGGCAAAACTGAAATGCAGAGCACTGGAGCTGTTCTGTGGCAYATGAAGGGTTCAAGCAGTGCCAGTGCACCCCAGTTTGAAGGGTTCAGCTCCTGCACAAGATCCCCCTGGACATGCTGTGACTGCATGATGCAGCTGTGCAGTTAATCTGACTCAGCAGGTCTATGGCAACGTGCACAGAAACTGCCAAGAGCTTTCAGATTACTGGGGCAAGTTTATGAGAAAATGCATTCAGCAAAACTGAGTATGTGTTGTGAGATCCTTTGGAAATGGCCCAGTTCTGTTGGCTTCAAGGAGCAGCATTTTGCATTCGGTCTAGACTGATTTGATCCAAGTAACCTAGTGCATGTCAGAGCTGGCAGTCTTGTTTTGGGAATGGTTGTCCCTCATCTACTTTGTTTTGGATATTATGGTATTATTTAGCATTCTAAATTCCACTGGAGAGCTGGGTCAGATTGCTGTGGCTGCACTTGATCCGTGCACTCTGTGTCTGGGATGTGCTCAAACCATAACTCCACAGCTGGGCTCCCAGTCCCACAGGATGTGAGGACTGGTGTCTCATTTGAAATACAATTTCCCTTATTTTGCTCCCTTACCCTCTCCATAGCCCTTGGAGTGCTTCTTCGTGGATCTCCGACCCTTCCCACACTAAATCAGTGTGCATGAGCTCTCTCTGGGATTCACAGCTGCCCAAGATCTTGCACCAGACCTGGAAAGAAGTGGATGTTGCTCATTGTTTGTCGGAAGCCCTAAACTCCACTGCCAAAAGCTTTTATTCCCTCTGTTTTTAATCAGAGGTCTCCTGGCGCCGGGGGTGGTTCTCACCTTTGTCTCCCATCCTGGCCCCTTTTTTTCAGTTCTGTCACTGCTTATCAGGGTTGGTGGGATTGCTCTCCAGCTGGATTGGAGTCCATGGCTGTAAAAACATGGTTTAAAGTCTGATGTTGGCTGGCAGCCACGTTCTGCTGGATGTGTGTTTGRAGACTTTCACTCTGTTGCCATCACCGTGCGAATATCTTGCCTTTGCTGGAAGTCCCTCCCTCTTTGCTCTCCAGATGCTGTGCTGTTTCCCCCTCTCCGGGAGCAGCAGAAGGCCTGGGACATAAATCTGCCTGGTTATCCCTGTCACTTGTGCCCCTGCTCCTTGGGAGGCGTTGTGTGTGTCCCTGACCATCCCAGGCTGTACTAGCAGGTGCTCAGTCCTCCCTTCTCCATTCCTGTGCCTCCTGTACTGGCAGGTCTCTGGCATTTGGAGGAATCGGACGTGTCACCCTCAACAATCATTCTGGAAAGCCTGATTTCTCCAGCTGCTGCTTGCTTTCCCCATCTGACAGATAAATAAGAGCCTCTCCTAAGGAGATGGCAGGAAATTCCCGTGCCTGACTCAGCGCTGACAGGGACAGGGCCTGTGTTTYGGGCTGCTGGCTGCTTCTCCCAGATGGGGAGAAACGTGGGCATCTTGGCTGGGTTACCACAAGTTCAGCATGGATGTCTGACTTCCAGTCTCACCACACACAATATCCCAGTGTATTCTGAGTGGAGTTTCAGTGCCTCTGCCCACAGCCTCTATTTATCCATAAAAGCATGGATTTCCATCCTGTTGYTCCCTCCCTAGCAAGCTCCATGTTAAACATGCTGCTGCCGGTTCAGCCGTGCCCCACAGTAAGGCCACATGTATAAATAATCCAGAAAAGCTAAATAAGGCTTTTAAAATAAGCCTTAGCAGAGACAGCTGCTTCAGCGTGGTGCCATGAAGACTCAGAAACATGGCTAAGTCTGTGTAGCCAGAATCAGTCCYACTCCCTGCAGCTCTTGCTCTTTCTTAACAAAATGCTGCCAGTTTTCAGGTGTGTCTTCACCCTGCTCCACCTCTGAGTTAGGTCTGTGCTCAGTGGCAGCAGATTTTTGGTGTGTCTAAGGCTGAGACAGAGCATCACATGCAGCACTGAAATAGTGTGCCTGTGTGCAAAAGGCAAAAATCAATGTTTTTTGGGTTTTCCCTCCTCAATGTCACATTGAATACAGGAGGAAAAGAAATACAAGTCTGCTTCTGTGTGTTCCATTTATTAGCACTTGATGACTTGTCCTGCAGGGCCCAGCCCACACACAGCTTTTCTTGGGCTTTTAATAGTTGTGCTAAACTAAATTATGCTCAAAATAGTAATAATTTCAAGCATTTCCCTGGAGCCTATGGCTGCTCTGCATGTTTGTGGTAGGTGCAGCACTGCCCATGGTTGGGCCATGGGAGGGTTCCAGGCAGGCAGTGGTGGGGATTTTTCTGGTGTCTTTTTCCTSCCTTTCTTCTGAGAGGAAATACTGCTGCTTGCAGAATAGAAGTATGTTTTGTGCCTTTGCTCATCGCATGTTACATGATGTGGTTTGGGTGATGTTAATGTAACTCAAAGTTCTGCTCACCCACAGTTCTGATGGTGGCTCTCTAATGCACATAAATCTCTGCAGAGAAGGGGGATGTATTTATCTGTACATAGTGAGCAGCCTGCCCTGTTTATCCACCATGTGACCCCTCTGTTGCACCCTGTGTTTTCCTGCCTCACTCCCATCCGGTTCTTCTTATTTTATTGACTTTCCCAGTCCTGGCAATTGTTTTATATTCAGAAAACATGCATTCATTCCTCACAAAGCTTGCAAATCTGATTTCAGTTCTTCCCTTATTATTTTAAAAATTCTTTTTTCTCTAAAACCGAAAATGTACAGTTTCCCTGTTTATTTAGACAAGCTTATTTTGTCTGCAGAAATCTTGTCAAAAGCTAGGTTTCTTTGCTTGCACTTATAATCCTCTGAGGTTTATGTATTGGGAATAATCTTTGTGAGCTGGAAAAAGATTGTCCAATCTGTTTTAAGATGTCCCACTTTTTGAGTATTGCATCTCATTAGGAATACAGTTGGCTGTTTGCATGGCTTTTTTCTTCCTCTATGTAGCTTGGGGGAGAAAATACATCATTTCTTCATCTAGTAATAATGCTTGGCACTTTGCATCTTCAAAGAACTCTGTGGCTGTGGATTGAATAATTCCTATAACATTGTGTGGTGGTTTCTTTTTATCATTTCCCCCATTTTACAGATAGGGAAAGTGAACAAGAAGTCAAGTGAGCTTAAGCCATGAAAAGAGAAACAAGGTCAGTTTGAGTTCCCACCTTCCTGACTTTTCTAGAGCAAAAGAAAGTTTGATTCAGGTTGACACAAAGGAAAATGTAATGATCTTTCCTAGCCTTCTTACCTACTAATTTAAGTGCATTTGCTGGTGGTGTTTTTTGGTGGGGTTTTGTGGGTTTTTTCCCCCTAAATAAGTTTTCTCACTGATGTGGTTGTCCCTTCTCAGTGAGTTTTTTGAGGTGTGTGAGGAATTGTCTGAAGTTTTATAAAAATGAAGTTGCAGGTTAATGGGGTTAGGTTTGTGGGTTGTCACTCATTGCTGTCTGGGGGATCTCTCTGCTCCTTCTCTTCTCTTTCCTCTTAAACCACCAGAGGCAGGGGAGACTCTCTGTATTATCTGGGAATATTTTTTCCCCATCATGTTTTCCATCTAAGACTAAGATGGAAAAAGTGAGCTGAATCAAAATGGGAACTGTGTGAATACATAGAAGCTGATCTTTCTTGTCTCATCCACCACATGCCATGCTTTTTTTTTCCTCCCATGGACTGTAGTGGAAGTTGTTGGCTCACAGTGATGCCTGAAATGATGTCATTTGCAGAAATAATTTTATACAAYCGCACTGGGCTATAGGCCTTGATTTACAGCTGCTTAATGAACGGACAAGACCCCCATGTGTGTTGCATGGCAGATAGAAAAGGTGGGTGCTGTGGGCATTGAACTGTGGAATTAGCCACTCTGTTACAGAGGAACCCGTGGTAGCAATTTTGTTGCCTACTTGTTAGATGTTAGTTAAAACTTCTTTTCTCAGAAATTCTGGCTTTGTACAGTTTCTTCKGAGCACTGGACAGTGTTAGGACAGTTTAGTTCTCTTGGGGAGAGCAGATAATCTGCTACGTGCAGAGGAGCATGGAAATCACATGAAGAATTTCATTCATCTTCCTTAGGAAAATCTCGTGGCTGCTTCTCTGCAGGCTCTCAGAGGTTCCCTGGCCACCTTCTGACTGGCTTCAGATGCCTTGTTTGATAAACTTTCAGGCAAAAAGCCTTGCGTGGCTTAACACAATTTTATTCTGGGCATTGCTCTGATAGTGAAGGTGGTGGAGAAAGCAGCTGTCTCCAGCCACATGCTCTTTTTGGGGATACAGAACTTTGCAGATCCTTTTTTAGGGGCTCAAGATTTAGTCCAAGATTATATTTAGTTTCTGTTTGTAATGGGTGGGGCAGATATCCTCATGCATTAGATGAGACTTTCAGCGATGGACAGCAGCACCAAGGTATCATAGCCAGTATTTTAATTTTCATTTTTCTTTGACTTTCTGATTTAGCTGATACCTCATTTGTACGTGCTCCTTCCCAGTGCTGGGCAGAGCTGTCCTGAACCACTCCATGCTCCCRGGGCTCTGGTTTCATCCTGTTTCTGATGATACCTAAATTGCTAATTACTTGTCTGCTGACTTTTTAAGGATCTCARTGTGGCTTTTCACAATGTGGATGYTTTTCTCCTCCCTGGGCTTGGGAAGCCCTCAGGGYTGACTTGGGACGTGGAGTTTGCAGCATTGAGTGCAGAGCAACTGGTGAAGGCTTTTATTCCTTGCTTGCAGGGTGTGAGTGCTTGTGGTGGAGTCTTTGTGTTCCTYCTTTGTCATCTGACAGCTTCTCTCACTAGATTTTGATTTCAGCTGCTTAGGAAAAATGTCAGCAGCTCAGTGTGTGGGGAACTGTATGTACATCTTGGGCTGTTCTGTTGTGTTTGTTTTGATTTTGTGTTCTGTAATTTTTTTGAGGTATTGCATCCAAAAGTGGTGAGTGCCTCTGAGAATGTATTCTCAGAGGGTGAATTGCTTGGATCATGCTGGTACCCACACCAAGGAATTTTGCTGAGATCCTTTAGGATTTCTGGATGTTCCTTAGGTATTTGAAATTGAGAGAAAGGGACCAACTGAGGCATCCCTGAACTGGAAGGTGATAGCCCAGGGGTGTGGATGACTCTTCTTGCTCAGGGGGGGTTGGATGGGGCTTTTTTTTTTTTTTTTTTTTTTTTTGCCTGGGGCATCAAACCACTGTCAGAAAGCACTGAGGTCTTCAGTAAAAGCAGCTGCTGTCGTGTTTTCAGCTCTCCTGACCACAAATTGGTGAGCTCCTCATTTCTGCTGTGTTGGGAAGCCTGGGGTGGCGCAGCCTGGGTTTGACAAGTGATAACTGGGGAGCCTGGCTGTGTTCTCTGGGTGTACCTGACCCTCTGAAATGAGCAAGGAAGTGGCTTCCAGGTGTTGAGGTATCTGGCAAGTATCAAGGGGTAGGTTGAGGTGTGAAAGTCAAGGGCCGTCCTGAGCAGTGAGAGCACTACAGAAACCTGGCAGGGACGGCAGTAGGAGCRATGCTGGATAAATCTTTCCCCTTTYTCCCTGTCCAATCTTTCCCCTCTTTCTAAGGGAGGTTCGGACCCCCTCTGCAATAAATTGGTGTTTGTGTCAGCCTGCTTATCTGCTGACCAGCCCATACACTCGCTCCAGAGGTCCTCTTATCTCAAAACTGGAGATGCACCTGGAATTGTCCTTCCAGGATTTGGAAGCTTTTTTGATAAAGCTGTCTGTCTGCCTGTRTTTTCAAGGACACGTCACACTTGGAAATCATGGTATTAAAATAATTGCCTTTGAAACGAAGGGAGGGTCATGTGCCCTACATCAGAAATTCCTCTTAGTGCTTATTAATCCGGTATATAAATGTCATGGCTTACATCCACAGGGTGTTTATATTGAATTTTTAGCTGCGTCAATATGTCTTACTCCTCAGAATAAATGCCRTATAATCTGGTAATGAGCAATATTCTTAATTTAGAAACCAAAAATAGGACATAGACAAATCTGAGTTAGTGGAAGAAAGTAGGAAATAGTCTTATGTCATAAGGGGAGAGCAAATTCAGTTGAATCATCTAGTGTTCAGTGTAATGGTAAGACCAGAGAATTCCATCTATTTCTCTAGGATGGCACAGTGATTGCCATATTCCGAAGGCYTGATCCTCCTCTGGCACACCTGTTCTGAGGTGTGGAACAGGGGTACTTGGGAAACACCCTTCTTTCCTCACCCTGAACAGATCAGTGCCCRCCAGCTGGAGGTACATTACTCTGTAGGGATTTAGGCTTATGCCCTCCAACACCCTGTTTGAGGGAGATGAAATTGTTGAAGATGAGAATTTGGGAGTGGAATTGTCCTTGCTGGTGGCAGGTGAACATCATCCAAGATCTSTGATGTCTGGAGTACCTTCCAAGCCAACAGTCCTACACCTGGAGGAGGGGCTTCTTCTCATGCCCTTAGCAACTGTTCTGCAGTAGCAGCAGACAATATGCTTATGTAGTCATATAAGCATCAGTGGCTAATATAAATATCAGTCCCTGATGCACTGAAGAGTGTAATCTGCAGGCTGTCCCCACAGGGTGATGTCTCAGTGGCCAGTGTATGTTTTCTCCTCACCGTGAGGGGCACAGGCTGTGAACTTTTAGCTCAGGTGCTGACTGCGTGCTGGGCAGGAGGTGAACTTTGTTCAGTGGAGGCTTTCTCTGATTCATTCCCTTTCACTGACACAGCCTGCTCTCCCATCCTGTGAACTCCCTGGTGCAACAGAGCACCATTTGTTTGCTCTGATTTGCTGAGTGGTTTTTGGTTTGTGTTCTGTATRCAGTAACAGTGGCTCTTTGTAACCCTAAGCAATTTTTTCCTTGAAACATCTTGGTAAAGAAGTTACCTTTGTGTGTGATGGTGGTGTCACACTGAACCGGAGTGCTGTGGAGCGAGATCCATGCTGGAAGTGAACATGTCTTTGTTGCAGACTAGATGTGAGTTTTGTAACTTCAGTGTTTCCCTGGTCCCAAACACAACACACCCACCCAGAGCTGKGCTCTGTTGGTGCCTCTAAGTGGAGAAGGAAGACAGATTGTGGCCACAATGATGAGGATGTTTGTGGAGATTTTCTAGTGTTGTGTTTGTGCTAGGGGCCACATCTGGCAGCTGTTGGTCTGAAGTCAGTCAAGGTGAGGAGAGCTGGTGTTTTACTTTGGTTCTTACATACAAGGCTGATATTTATTACTGGTAGCAGCCACAGGTCACACAAAATGCCGGGATCTRTATTTTGAGGCTCTGTTTTGGTCACTTGGTCAAACAGGCAGCCAGTTTTAAGCGTRCTCTTGGTAGCATTGACTTCAGTGGCATTAGAAACATGCTTGACATCAAATGTGGGCTTGTGCAACTTGCTGATCTCAGGCTGGGTGGGTCTTGCTGAAAATCTCCTGTGCCGACAGAGAGACTGTCGCTATTTCAGGCTCTGGTTCTGCTCGGCTGTCAATCCAATTCAAGGGGACCAGATTATAAACACTGTGAAATGCTGAGCTGGTACAAAGCTGCTTTGCTGATAAGGAGCTGTTCAAAATATTTGGAAAGTTCAACTCTTCTGTGGGACTGGGCAACCATTCCTGGCTCCACTCCCAGGGCTCAGTGCCAGGGGCGTTCTGGCCGGTTTGCCCACTTGGCTGGATGCCGAATGGTGGAGGCTTGATGTGCCCTGGGTGTCACTGTGCCTGAGGGACACTGAGGRATGGTGATGGTAAAGCACTGTCCTGGGTCTGCCATCTGGACAGTGAACAGCTGTCTGTCCCTGTGGGGACAGAAAATAGACTGGTGCATCCCATCAGGTGCTGTAGCAGTGCCGGAAATACCAAAACTGAGCTGACAGCAGCTCTGATCCCTTTGTATCTGTTCCCGGCTCCCAACAGGAGATGAAAATCAGATAGGTGGGAATGCCACATCTCTCGGGAGGAGCTTTGTTGACTGTCAGTGTTTCAGTCCCAGAATAGTCTGGCAACAGAGCAAATTGCCAGCTTGCAAGTGCTTGCAGGAGCCTTTTTGTGGATTTGGTTGCTTTTTCCTCCAAGACCTCCGCACAGATTTCCACAATTGCTCTCTTGCCCTTTCCTTGGTCCTTGCCTTTTCCTACCCTGTCCTTCACAGTGCAAGAATGTGCTGGTGTTTATTGCTTCCCTTGCATATTTGGGCACTGATGGGATTTATGGAATCATAGAATGGTTTGGGTTGGAAGKGACCTCAAAGATCATCTCATTCCAACCTCCTGCCATGGGCAGGGACACCTTCCACTATCCCAGGATTCTCATAGCACATCCAACCTGGCCTTGGACACTGCCAGGGATGGGGCAGCCACAGCTTCTCTGGGCAACCTGTGCCARGGCCTCACCATCCTCACGGGGAAGAATTTCTTTCTAATATCCAATCTAAAGCTCCCTGCTGTCAGTGTGAATCCATTCCCCCTTGTCCTGTCACTCCAGTTCCTAATGAAGACTCCCTCTCCAGCTTCCTTGCATGCCCCCTTCAGATACTGGAAGGCTGCTATGAGATCTGTGTGAAACCTTCTCATGTTTTTGTTATCAAGAGGAYGTGTTGTGTATAAATTTAACACCTTTGCAGCCTGTGAGTGTCCAGAGCAGCTACACTTGCATATTCCCACTCCTCTATAGCCTATCTCATCATTTCCCTTAGGGACCTTCTTTGCAGCTGTGCTGCCATTCGCACCATCTCTGTGAATCTCTGCTCGCTGTGCTGCAGTGCTCTGGGCAGGCAATTAGGAGGAGTGATGTACATAGTCCAGCATGAATGTGGTGTTGTGTGCTCTGGATAGYTCCTGCAGGCACTCCTCTGGATCAGATGCCGGGTGCCAAGGGGTTTCTTGGTGCCTGGGTGTGATATTAAGGTGTGTTTTCCTGTTCAGCAGAGTGTTGTCAGCCAGTGATAATCCCCCTGTCACTAAATGTAGGGGGCAGAGCTGCTTTGGACAACTGAAATAGCTGCCTGTTGGGAGGATGGGAAAGGGAAGCCCAACAACATTGCTCCATCAGGAGAAACTGAGTGCAGTCAGTTCTGACAGCGAGAAACCGTGTAGGTACACAACAAACAGTAGTAATGGGCTGYGTCTGTCTCCTCTAATGCTTCCCCTATCTGATCACTTGTCAGCATCTGTTAATCTCTGCTGCCACAGAACACAGAGACAGCTCTGAGGTTTGTGTTGGTAAGGGTGTGTGCTGTGTATAATTTACAGTGTTGTGACAGCCATAGCGAATTCCGTGATCCACCCTGGGGAGCACTGGGATACAGCTCAGTTATCTCCTGTGTTATCCAGGAGGAGTTTGGAGCCTTGCTGGCATTACAGCAGGAAAGGAAACGTGTGTGGTCATGTTACCCTCATTAGACATTTGCATGTGGCTCCCTGGAGCACCAGGTTGCTGGCCCACAGCCACACCGGCATCTTGGGATCTTGTCAGGTCTTGCAAGCCAAGGAGCACCAGGCTGGGTCGCAGTTCTTGATGAGAAGCTGCCAAGGAACAGGCTGCTGATGCAGAGATATCGCAGACGTCCTTGTGGTGCCCTGTGTGTTCTGACATGTATGCTGGGTGTGTTTCTCTTTTTCTGTTGTTACTTGGTATTTTCTGACTCCAGGAGAATGCTATTATATTCTAGTGTCAATGAGAAATAGCAGTTGACTCTTTTCTCCACCATAGTGAGGCCAGTTGTAAAGGATTTGAAATGAGATTTTTGAAATCTGCAGAGGGGTACGGCATTGATTGTTCATGAGGTAAAATTTGCTCAGGTGCAAGTTGAATATCCACTTGCACTGAGCTTGGCTTTAGCAGCAGTGTGGAGCTGCTTCAGATTCCTGGATGCTATTGCCACGTAGAGTGCTGTCTTTTTTCCTCACTGGTACAAAGTTCCCACAAGTGAGAAGTTCCCACTGATGAGAATTTTGCACTAAGTTGAATGTGTGCTCTACCTGGGTAGGCTCACCCCTTAAAACAGCYGTGAAGACCAGAGCAATAGGAGCCCCAGCTCAGGTGAGCAACTTTTAACCTAAGCCCTTCAGGGTGACTGGTTTAGCTAAGCTGCTTCTTTTGATTCAATGCCCAATTTACTTCACCCTCATGTCTGTATTCAGTCAGGTTAGCTCTCTTGAGTTTGGCAGCTGGAATTAGGAAAAGAATGGCTGTTTTACAGAAATTATTGGCACACTACGATGTACAAGTTCAAAATTGTTGACCTCACCTTAGATGGAAGTTTTCTGCCTTGGCCTGCAGTGCCATAGTAGCAGGAGAACATTTTGGGCAGGGTTGCCAGAGATTGAGGTGAYTTTAGAGTACAGAGCAGGTGGTCTTAGCTTCCAGAACCACGGCTGAATACAGCCTGCAGAGTGCCTGTGGCRTGGGGACTCACCAGCAGCCATGAGGAATTGTTTGCTGTGGCTGGAAGGAGGATTGCAGCTGTCTGGCCATGGTCTGGCTTCTCAGTATTGGTTTCAGACCTGAAAAAGTCCTCTGTCCCAGGATCTGTCGATTTTCCTCCTTCCCCTGTAAGCTCCCCGGACAGCCCAGGTAGCCCGAGCGCTGCCCTCTGGTCACTGTCACTCACTGTGAAGTCAGTGCTGAATGTCTCCTTCCCCAGCCCCCAGGTGCATGGTYGGATCAGGCTGGATTCATTACCTGTGTACTCAGCAGGCTGCCATTAGAGACATCCCAGCCACTTTACTCACA
Organism: Malurus melanocephalus; assembly: GCF_030028575.1. NCBI lineage: Eukaryota > Metazoa > Chordata > Aves > Passeriformes > Maluridae > Malurus > Malurus melanocephalus. The sequence continues at coordinate 102,048 of NW_026623360.1, forward strand.
CCTCTTTCTTCCCTGCCAAGTTTACACTTGTGCTAAATCACTTCCTTCCACTCCTCATCAGTGGTCAGCAGTGTGACTGGACATCAGCTCTTGTTCCATTGACAGCAAGACTTGATTTAGAAAAACAAGATGCCGTGGAAGTAGTTGCCTTGTTCGTGTTATTTTCCTAAGTCTTGATTTTTGAGACACAATAATGTGATAGGGAATTAAAACCCTACTTTTTGGAAGGTTTTTAATTAGCTGACAGTATTGATTAAGATCTTGCAATCTGTAAAATACAGCACATCATGCTACTATATCTTGGGCAGTGCTCCATTTTCTTTTTAAAAACAATTTAAATAGACTGTTACGGGAGAGGGGAAAAAAAACCCCACCCCAAACCAGAGCACAGAAATGGAAATTTAGTATTCKTGACATTTCTCAGAAAGCTGCTTAAGATTATCTCCTTAAAATGGCAGATTTCGCCTGCAAGTCAAGTAGAGGAGCAGGAACTGATATTTCATTAAAATAGTAGGAGAGGCCTGAATGCTTTTATGATCCTTGAGACATTTGCAGGAAACAAAAACCTGCTGTTTAGAGCTGCCAAAAACTTTAAATAAAGGGCAAAAACTAAATCCCCAAATCCAACTGCATGATTCGGATACTTCCTCTGTGAGAGATCTCTGCTTGTTACCACACAGAGATACCTATTCTGGCTTTTTTTTCCCCTTTTTTTCTGAATGTACTTCTAAAATCCCCAGCCTAAGCCTCCTGACACAGATCCATGCTGCTCCCTTGGGTCGTGTCCYTGGTCACCAGAGAGAAGAGATGAGTGTCTGTCCCGGCTCTTCCTCTTGGTGATCCTCATGGGTCCCTTCCAACTCAGMATATTCTGYGATTTTGTGAAGTCTCTGGTGAATTGCMGGAGCCCCAGCTGTGCCAACTTGAGCAGTGTGCCAACTCAGCTGCAGTGATTGGTCTTAAAAATTTATCCTAGAGAAGTCTTTGTGTTGTAGATTCTAAGCAGTTCTTTCCTGTAGTCTGGCTTTTTGGACTTGGCTGAAACACACCAAGTAACACTTCAGTAGTGCAGGATTTCCAAGGTATTTCACTACTTCCAGAGCTGTAGTGTACCAGGAGCGAGCACACTCGTGTGGAGGGACATCCTGGGCTGCACCCAGAGCCCCGTGGGCACCAGGACAGGGGGGGATTCTGCCCCTCTGCTCTGCTGAGCCCCCCCTGCAGAGCTGCATCCAGCCCTGGGCCCAGCACAGCAAGGACAGGGAGCTGCTGGAGCCAGTCCAGAGCAGGGACACCGAGGGGATCAGAGGGATGGAGCAGCTCTGCTGGGAGGAAAGGCTGAGAGAGTTGGGATTGTTCACCTGGAGAAGAGAAGGCTTTGGGGTGACCTCACTGTGGCCTTGCAGTGCCTGAAGGGAGCCCACAGGAAAGATGGAGAGAGACTCTTGATAAGGGCCTGGAGTGACAGGACAAGGGGGAATGGCTTCACACTGACAGAGAGGAGGTTTGGATTGGATATGAGGAAGAAACTGTTCCCCATGAGAGTGGAGAAGCCCTGGCACAGGTTTCCCAGAGAAGCTGTGGCTGCTCCATTCCTGGCWGTGTTCCAGGCCAGGTTGGATGGGGCTCTGAGCAAYCTGGGAYAGTGGAAGGTGWCCCTGCYCATGGCAGGGGMTGGAACTGGATGGGTTTTGAGGTCCCTTCCAACCCAAACCATTCTGTGATTCTATGATAGGAATTCATTTGCAAAAATAACAGAGTTTATTAACAAGACCTGAACCTTTCTGAGGTAAATCACCGTGGTAGCGATGTCTTACCAGCAAAACTTGAAGTGATGGATCCATGTAGGTAAGAGGCATTTTGGTGCTGTAAAAGGAGGGTGGTGACCAAAGCGGTTTTGTAGCGCTGCTGGAGGGATGGGTGTGGTAATAGACCTTTCTGTGATGGTTCAGTGTCCTTGTGATGTYGAGCTGTCCCCATTTCTGTTGAGTGATTGAAGTGGCAACCCTGCAGAGCTGCCAAAATGCCCCTGCTGCAGCCCGTTTCCCCTGAAGTGATAAACAAATGTTGAGCTGTCCCTGAGAGGAGCTGTACTATGACAGGAGCCCTCCTTGAAGATGTGTGACAGTTTACATCCTGAAATAAGCCATGTTTCTTTCCTAAAGAGGGATGAAATTTTAGTTCTATTGTATATGTAAAGTAAACATTCATGCCAGTTTTTGATTTATTTTTCCCATTTTAATCAGCAAGATCATCGTGGCTGAGGCCTTGGCATCGCCAGTGTCTTCTGCAAGCCCAAACTAGACTTGTCTCAGTGCTTTTCTGTGTTCAACAGAGTTAGTGTAAGATCCTCCTCTAAGGGAGGATCCCTTCCTAACTTTAGCCAGGGAAAAAATGTCTTTAGTCCTTTAGATCTAAATATAACTTCCCAGAAACCATCCCTGCAGTGACAGCTCAGTAAACACATGGAAAATACTCAGCCCCAAAAAGGGAAGTACAGGAGGCAATAGTTTTAAATAGTTATTTTTTTAGATCTGTAATATATGAAGCAAGAATCAACATTTTAAAACATATTTAGTGCTTGAGAACATTCAGGATTATCTCCAGGTAACTCCACATGTATACCACAAAGGATTTGGCCCCAGGTGTTCACATGGTTGCTGAGGAAGCTGCTAGTTCGTGATGAGAAAATACAATGATTTCTTTACTGCTGTTATTTGAGGGGGGGTTTTACATTTTTCTGGTTGGTTTTCTGTGGGGATTTTTTTGGCATGGTAATAGATCCCAGTTTTAGGATCACTTTTTTTTTTTTTTTTTTAAATGGGTCAAGAAAGATTCTTTGATTGAAGCCCAAAACCTGGTGCATCTGGCCAGCCACCTCCTATCCCTTTCCCTGGCAACTTTTGCAGTGTTTGGGAGTTAGGTTGAGTTTCTCCCTTTGCCTCTCAAGAAAGCCATTCAAGATGACCAGCTCATCCCAATTAAACCACATAAAGGCCTTGTCAGTGCTGGTGAACCTTGTTTTTGTCCCTGGAGCATCCTCCTCCTTCCTGTTGCCTTCATGCCTGGGCACTTCCATTAATCACAAATTGCCTCTTGATGGCAACAAGTCAGTTTGCATCCTATAGGTTAAACCTGTGTTGTTCTTTGGGATCAGGATCTTCTGCCACAGGTGGGACTGGAGSTGTACCCTGGTTCTGTCTGACCTTTGATACATGAAGAACACCTCCTTGGCCAGTTGGTATTATGAAAATCAGCCTATGGTTAATAYATACCTTTCTTTCTACAAGACTGACTCTTACCCCACCGCCCCCAAAGGTTGGGAAAGTGTCAGATACTTTTAGTGTCTCCTTCTTTTAGCATCAGATGTCTAATTCGATTTGTACGTAAGTAGGAAAACTTTGAAGTGTGATTGAAATACAAAGGAAAAGTACTTCAAAGAAATGTAACATTGTAAGGGTATCTGATCCCTCAAGGTTTTTGAAGTTTTATCTTGAGATTATGTATTCAGAGGAAGATTTGTATGGAAATATTGAAGGTCATTAATGTATCCAAGTCTTTATAAGTGTTGGCATGCCTTGAACTGTTCTGTGCTAGTTTTGGTCTCACATCATGGCAGGCGAGTGGTCCTTCACCCGTCTGTCTGCGCTGTGTCCCTGACACAGTAAATATTAGCATGGTTTCTGAGGGGAAAACCAAAGCAGAAGGCTCTTACAGAGTGAGACGTGATCAGCACTGTTATCCTGTGATCAGCAGAGAACTCTGATATGGCCAAACAAAACCACAGTGTGTTAAACTCCCCAAACTCCTGATTTGTGCTGCTGRAGTGGAGTCCAAGGTGGTCCTTGGTGCTGGATTACAGGTTTCTAATAAATACCTTGAACTTTGGGAGAGTTCAGGTCTTGGAGCTGAGCTTTGTTTTAGGGTTGGGCATCCACTCCTGTACAAACATGCCCAGCTGGGCTGGAAGAGAGTGGTTGTTGTTTTTCCTTTTGGCAGACAAGGATTCTGGCATTGAAGTTTTTAATTGCAGGAATTATATTTCCAGTTCCCAGTGCTCAAGGGGTGTGTGTTGTGTGCAGGAGGAGCTAATTAGATGTGTATAAATAATGGGCTTGGGAGCTTTTAATCCTACATGTATTATTCCATCCTTGCTGTCATTTCTTACAGTGGAACTGTGGAAAGTTAGAAAATGATGAAGTTACACAAGAGCCACTTTGTCCCGATACAACTTTGAAATGACAGTGAGGTTGTTTTTGGTCTTTTAAGTCATAAAAATGTCTTTGAATTTATTCAGTGTTTTAATAAAAACATCACAAAATATTATTTTTCTAACATTGTTTTTGAAGGTTTATTTTAATTAGATCTGTTGGTTGAGGGAAGGGAAACAGTTAAGTAGTCTAAGATTTTTTTTTCTCTATTACAGACTTTAAAAAAAAAAAAGTCAGGTGATCTTACTTCCCCATGCCTTYCTTCCCTTCTATGCCTTACTGTATTTCATGTCAAATAAGGGCCTTTCTGTGTTCAAACTTTCAGGATATTTGTAGATCACAAAACTTCCTTCAGCAACCATGTGCCTCAATAATGCTGTTCTTTCTTAATGAAAACTAATATCCTGGCAGAAGGACTCCTCTGGAAGATGTGGAGTTTTGAGTGAGTTTATGAGGTAAAACTGGCTTTCCAGAAGAGTCTGCAGACCTGGCTGGCTTAAACATGTGGCAGGTACTTAGTAATGGAGAAGGGCAGTTCAGCTCTAGCATGTGATGGTATTTCTCCATTATTGTTGTTGTGATTTAGCCACACCTAAGTTTGCTTCAGACTTGTTGACTTGGATCGTGGCCCCACTGGTGGTGTGTGCTMACCCATCCGCTGTGGATCCTGTGCCTGCAAAGAAGGTAGCCCCTTGCTTCAATTAGACTGCTCTGGATACCCAAACCAGGTGATTTATAGGTATATTCATACTGAACTGCTGAAATTGGGCTGTAAACTTTCTTGTAAGCTGCTCTTAAAAATKATCTTTTTCTCTATTTTAATGTGCTATAGCCCTGTCTGCTAAAGGCAGCTCACTGTTGGCAAGGTCAAGTAATAAAACAAAATTTATTGCTGTATCTAAAGAAACAGGCCTTTTTCATTGTTCTGTATAATAAAAAACAATCATTTCACACTTAGAATATCTGTAGTAAGGAACCTCAGTCTCAATACCTTGTTATCCCACAGAAATCCRGGTAGGTTTGCCCCAGCTGCAGTTCTACCCCAGCTGGCCATCAGACAGGTCTTGATGCAAGTGTGTTTTAAGTTTCTGAGTGCTAAGATTTGTCTTCATCTCATGAGCTGCATCTTCCTCAGTTGCAAAGCCAGCGCTTTCTGCTCATCTTGCTGATGGGGCGAGGGGTGGGATATTCCCCCCTCGTATACATCCCCAGAGGATTGGCCATGGGATGGAGAGTGGCTGCTCCCTGCCATCCCTAGACCTTTCTCTCCTACTGGAGAGGCAGCAGCAAGATTTCTTCTCTTTCGCCCCTTTTCCCCACAGCTTCTTTCCTCTTCCTGCTGCAGAAGCCAGAGAGACACTGGGGCTGGGAGCTGTTTAAAGCTCTGTTCATGCACGGGCCACAGCTCTGRCTTGCTGCTGATCTGCTGCCTCCCTCTCCCTTGCTGGTGAAGCCCTGCTACCCTTCAGTACCACCCATGAACATATTATCCTTACCCAGGTAGCCCTCCAGCGCACCCCAGCATTGTTTCCATTCCCCTAGCACTGATGTCTTTGGTGAGCTCCTCTGAGCCTCAGGCACAGCTCAGCCCCTGCTCTGTGGAGTTTTTTAGCCCTGGGTGATGCTGGAAGCTGCAGGGCACCAGTTCTGARAACATCTTTCTGCAAGGGATGGTCAGGTGGTGTCAGCCGTGCAAGAGGAAGAGAGGTTGAGATGGGATGGAGAGGAAAACATCTCTACCTTGAAGAAGCATCTGTAAGCTTTCAGGAGAAAGGAATGAGCAGCAAAAGAGCTGATTCCTGTGTCCTAGCTGCTAAACTGCCTCTGTGCTGAGGAGCAAAGCTGGCCCAAGGGTAGGCAGGACATGGMTCCCCAGCCAAGCAATGGTGTGAGCAGCACATGGTTCCATAAAGCTGCACTGTAGTAGTAGTGGGGTTTTTGGGATTTGTTTGCTTGCCATTCACCAGTGCAGCATTTGGGAAGAGAAAGGCCCTTTCTTGGAGCTGAGAGCACACAGCTTTTGTCCTTCATCTCTTGGCACTGGGACTTTGGTGTTGAAAAAGCAAAGCAAAATCAACAACACTCTGTTCCCTGGCTGAAAATAAAAAAGAATAAAAAAAGTTTGCTTACTYCAGCGTTACTGAAATGCCTGGGGCTGTGCTTTCCCTAGGGACAGCAGAAGGGAGGTGGGGAGGAGAAGTGGTTGAGAGAAAGGGYGGGATAGGCAGTGCTGGGAAAGTGCCTTGTGTGTGCCTCTTCTTTCCCCTGGCATCGGGTGGCTCTGGAGCTGGGCAGCCAGTACAGGCTGTGTCCCAGAGCGAGGAGRGGATGGTCCTGATGGGATGAGGGAGAGCATCCCAGCAGAGCCACATTGCAAGGCAAGAGGCATTTCCTTGCTCTGCAGKGTCTGTGGCAGCTCTGGCTGGCTGTGGGGTAACACACACTGCAGTTATCACACATCAGAGGTCACCGTTTGAGGAGAACAAACATACATTTCAGTGTGTTTTGCCCATGAACCGCTTGTACCTTTTCAAAGCTGAGAACTAATTCAAAATTTGAAGTCTGTGTTTTGAGCCCACATCAACTATTTCAGGAATGTCAAAAGTTAGAATGTCCATTTTTAACAGTGATTAAAGTCCACGTGCTGCCTCCGTGATCTTGATGTGGACTCTGAGATTCCCAATTGCGCTACCTAAACAATGGCTGTTGGCAAAGCTCCAGTGTGAGATRTTGACAAAAGGCTTTAGTTTAGGAGAAGATGAAGAGGTCCACAATTTTTTGAGGAAAAAAAAGAAAATCATAGGGAAAATTGGCATACAATTTATTGTTTTTCACTTTCCACCTGTTTTTTACTTCGTAAAAATCAGTCCCACTGTATTACATGGCAAAAAAAAAAAAAAAAACCAACACTGGTTGGTGTTAACCAAGTTGAATTTTACCCTGCATAATTTTTAAAACGTCAGGAGATTTTAGATGGCAAATCATTTTTTTTGTCAGAGGTGCAGTGGTAGTACTGGCAGCCTCAGGTTCTTAGAGATCATCAGTCTTTGAAAAACAAAAGTGTCCTCACACATAAACCTGTGCTTCAGATATCACACTCTTGTTTTACGTATCTCTCCTGGAAGATAAATATTAAGATAGCAAAATCAGAGACAGAAGGGGAAGGATGCAATGTGTACACAGATTGACCATGTGTAGCAGTAGATGCTGCAAAATTACAGGGCATTGGAATTTTTGGTTGTTTTCCACAGGCACTTAAAACACTATTCAGGCTAAATAGATTTTATTTATTTATGGGCAAAATCTAGAGCCAAACCCTTTCAAATCTGGAATCTTGTGAATTTTGTCTTTGGATCCAGTTTATTGAAAGAAAGTAGCATGAGCCATGAAATTGTATCTAAATGTGGGTTAGTGCTCAGGATTTGGGGGGTTTKAAGGTATTTTCAAGAGCTACCTTTTGGCCTGTCACCCAACAGTGCCCTTTTGTTTTGTAGCCTGTGTGGCCATAGCATGTCAGTAACATGTTGCTGGGGAATGTGAGGCATTTCCTTGCTTGCATTAGCAGCCTTGGAGTCAGGGATGAATATCTCATTTGTTTTTCTAATCAGTGGACCCAAGCAAAACAAGGGAGAAAATAATGTGTTGGTTCTCAGGCTCTCTGAGGTGAGAAATTGAAGACTACTAAACAGTTAACCAGTAAAACAGAACAGCCTGAGGTGGTCTGTGCAGGAGGTTTTTTGTTTGTTTTGGTTTTTTTTACAAGACTTCTTTTGACCTCGGATTGCTTGTGAGAAGAGAGTGAAAGTGAGTCTGAAGAGGGTTTGCAGACAGGTGGTAGCATCACAGAGCTGCTGTGCAGGTGAGGAGCTGTCACCCTGTCACCCAGCACTCAGAGAGCTGCTGGGGCATCACCAGGCAACATCTGTCACTGTAAAACCCACSTTTTTAAATTTCCTTTCAATTGCAACAACAACAACAAAAGAGCTGCTGGAGAATAGGGCAGCAGAGATAAGCAACCAGAGTATTTCAGTGCTGCAGACCCAAATAAAGGGTTTGTTTTGTAATTGGATGTGAATCTAAGCCATAAACCTTGACTCAGAGACTTCGGGTGTTTGTATAAGCTATTTGCTGTCTATGCATCTCTGTCAAAGGATCTCAAGGATGCTTATCTTGTCGAGGCTTAGCTTTTGATTTACAACCAGAGCATTTAAAAAARTTTAAGGCAAAGTGCAGAAGACTCAGCTGGTTAGTAGTAAAAGTTTTGTGATTTGAGGTACATTTTTCCTAGGTATAAACATTTACATTTTGGAAGGACTTCTGTATTTTATGCTCTTAAAGTACTTTAAAGTTAATTTCTACAGCTTGAAACCTTTTATCTCCAGATGTTTCTTATGTACTGTGGGATGGGCTTTTATCCTCAGTGAGCTTCCATTCATTTTTATCAGTTAAAGAAAATAAACAGTGTTTGTTGTATAATAAAGAAATAATGAAATTYAGGGAACAAAGAAAGGATCTAGAYTTAGGGAACAAAGGGACATTTGCTGCTTTTTTTGTAGTCCTGCGTAACAGGAGAGCAGTATTGCTTTGATGTCATTGACTAGAGCTCAGCAAATTAAAAAAGAATTTTATTTATAGATTATAAAAATAAATAGACAGTATCAGTTTAAAGTAAGCCTTTGCCAACAGTTGGGTTGTTTTTATCCATAATAATTTTTTGGATGCACCTGGCTCCAAATGGTGATCTTGGATAAGGGGGGCAAAGTCTGAATTACTTGGCAAAAGCATATTTGAGACCTTACTAGATTCCTGTYCCCACCTCAAACTAAGATAATTCTCTATATTGTTCTCATTAAGGTATTTCCAGCATTTCCTAATTTGACTTTTAAAATTTCATTTGTCCTWTTCTTGCAAAGCACCAGAGCAATATATTCAACTAGGATCCATTTTATTTTTTAGTTTCTTCTTCTAGGCTTGGAAGGAATGAAATGGAGTCATCATTTACATTAGAAGAAATGTTAATGATGCCAAGTGTAAATTACCCGAATATATTCATTAGTAAGTGTTAAACTGCTGCTGACTGGTGGCACTGTAGCTGAGCATCTTCAAAACATCCCATGAGAAACTGTGCCAGGGATCTGGATTGAATTCATTTGAAACTGTTGGTAATTGTGATTGAAATGTATTTTGTAAATAAGTCTCTGTGTGTTTGTGTTTCTCTTCTGGCCTGCCAGGAAAAGCAGAAATAGATGTGTCTGAAATGGCATTTGCCTTCATGAAATAGAGCTTTATTTTGTAAAAATTAACTGCTAGGGATGTGTTGTTTTAGTGTAGTGCGGCAAGAGGGATGAATTCAGAAGGTTCCTTTTGACCTCTCGTGCAGTCATCTGGTGCATGTAGCACTGAGAGTGCAGCACACAAATTTTGACAGYATTTAGGGTCTTACTTTTGCTGTGGAACAGGTTCTTTTCCTCCACCTCCCCAGAAGAGATGACTGCAACTTTTTAGCTTTTTCATTTTATTTTCATGGTAGACTTCTCTGGGGTAACAGCCAGCTCTTGGGGATCCTTTCTGACTCTCAACAGCTCTCAGAAACAACCCCTAATCAAGGTTTTTAATTTCTGTGTATCAAAATTTCCTGGCTTAAGGAGTGCTATGTGTGAATGGGGGAGCTGGGAATCTTAAGTCATCTATCTTATTGCATCATGTCATAAAAATAATCTGTAGCTGATGCTTTATTTCCCAGCGCTGACCATTTGCAGCTCATGTGCACAAAGAGGAAGGTAGCAGGACAGAAGGCCAGCCCTCCCTTCCTCAGATGGTGACATCCAGGGCACAGTGTGTCTTCTGAGCCTTCAGACCTGCCAGAAGGCAGCYGATTGTCTTTAACTCTGCAAACCTCTGGGCTTTAAAGCGTGCTGTGTTTTGCAGGTGGACAGGCAGAATAAGACCACCCCTAAAATAACAAAAAAATGGGCTTCAAGACCTTGCCCCTTGCTGCCTCTGTGTATGCTGTTTGATCTGGAAAAGAGGCCGCCTCTGGGTGGGAAAACTGTAATTTCCTACATATGTAAAATGCTTAAGTGCTTTTTTCCCCCCTTCTCTTTTGAAGTCTGCCATCTTAATTAAATATCAGATTTTTAAGTCCATATCCAGGCAGCTTTCCCGTTTGCATCCAACAGACTGCAGTTCCACTCACAGAGCCCCTTGTTGTGTTTTTTTATCCAGCTTTCCTTGTATTTATTTGCAGGGCAGCATTTTGTTTTCTCTGTAAGCCGTTTCGAATACGTCTTCACCAGCGCTGTAGCCAGAGGGTTTGTATGTCATTCAAAAATAAAAATAAAAAATCTCCACCTACTGAAAAGTGAGCAGCACAGCCCTAGCAACCGGCTGGTGCRTTCAAATCAGAGGAAGGGACATTTAACAAGACCAAATGATGTCTTCTCTATTCCAGCCAGGGATGTGCTAGAAATGCCAGCTAGTGRTATGATTAATCATAAATGATAGTGGAGAGAGCTGTATTTGTTTTGTTTTGGTTTTTTCTTTTGTAATGGTGGGCTGTAAATAAGGGCTTGACAAAGCGATGCTTGTTCTTGTCGGCATGAGCAAGGTATTCAGCTGGGAGCTCTAAAAGGGGGATCTGCTTCAGTAAAAACAACCCCCCATGTCCCACCTGGCACAGGTTGTGAACACAGGAAGGTAAGTGTTGTCATTTTCTTGGAAAGCAAGAGAAAACTTATTTTAAATAGTCTGTCAGGCAGGGCACTGTCAGTACTTTCCCCTCAGGTGTGTTGTCAGTGACGTTATGCCGGGGGTGGATTTCATGTATCTGCYTCTCTGTCTCCTGTGTGCTCCACAATATCTCATTCATCTGCCATACCATAGTTCCATCTGCATTAAAATGATGATTTTTTTCCCCTCCTGCTTTTGTGGATGAAGGGAATTTAAACTGCTTGTCATCATTAGCTATTCATTATTTTCCTAAGGAGCTCTATTGCACTCTTTTGAGATGGATTTTTGTTTATGTTACCTGTGTGGTTTTCCTTCATTGCTGCCAAGAGGAAAAAACCCCAAAGCCTTGAGTCTTGTCTTRGTTTTTATTTATATTAGACCAAAGCCATAAAGAGGACAGAGTGAAGAGTGGAACATACATATTGGAAAAGCTGTGCTGCATCAGTGGCCAGCTGAGGCTTCTCTCCAAGTTTGTGAAGTCAGAGGGTGCTCCTGAGTAGGCATGGGGATTAATCTGCTGGTGTTTTACTGTTGTCCTCTTTTCTGTAGTTCACAGAGGGCTGTTGATTGCTGATTTGTGTTTCTTTGGCTCCCTCTGCACCTCCCCTTTCCACCCTGTTCCTCCTGGGGTTTGTTGTCTTTTCTGGTTCCATGCAGTTTGGTCCTTTGCTCCCCTGGGGTGAGGTCCTCTTTGCCCCCTGCCCACCCTTCCCCCACGTGCTGCTGATGGTTGTGCAAAGACCAAAAACAGTTCTACGCCTTTGCTAGGGAAGAATACTTCCAATATTATTTTTCTATCACAGCAATTTTACTTCCTGACTGCTGGATGTGCTGCACTGTGCTGGGAAGGTGGCCAGAGCAGGATGTGCTGTTCCAGGCTAGTTTTCAATGACCACTTTTAGGACCAAATAACCAGGGAAATGAGATTTTGTTGCGTCATCCCCAGCTGTTCAGCTCRGGGGCTTTTAGTTCTTTTTCATTTCACCTCTCCAAGTTTCTCAGTTGTGGGCTTGGTCAGGCTGCTAACAGATGCTTCATGGGTGGTGGAAGGGTTTTTGGAGGTGTGTGTGTGTGCAGGGTCTTTCTTCAGCAAGTTTTTTCTTAAAATTTCTCCCTTCTGCTCCCAGCARCACAGCTCCTTTGGGAGTGGCAGTGGAGGAAACTCTGTGCAAACCAATGTGTCTTTCCTTGGAGGCAGAGCCAGGTTACCTGGAAATCTCTTGGATGCTGTTGGTACCACTGTCTGCTCCCATCAGTAGAGGTTTCTTAGGGATTTCTGACACCCATGGAAAAATCCATTGTTTAGGAAAAGCAGGGAGTGCTTTTTGCAGACACGGGGGGTGGTTGTAGCTCGATGAAGTGCAAGGATGGTGCTTTTTCTGTGCCCACAAGCCATGGCTTTCTTGTGCAAGTACTAATTAGCAGTTCCTTGTCCCCAGTTCATGCTTTTCCTAGCCAGAAGGTGAGAATCAAGGGGTGCACTGTGAACAAATGTGATTAGGGAACACTCTGTTCTTTTGTGTGTTTTTAGCCTGCATAGGCTTTTCCTGCCAGCCTCCGGTACTATGTTCAGTGCTTGATCATGAGCTGCACTGAACTTGCTGATGCTGAGGTGGGAAGGCACCATTGGAGGTTTCCAGCCCTGCCCTGCCCAAATCAGGGATGCCATGCTGGAGGAGAGGCTGTGCCATGTAGGTCCAGCTGCGCTGTGAGTAACTCCAAGGCTGGAGATCCCAAAAGGGCAACCTTTCCCATTGCTTGCAGTCCTTGTAGTAAAAAAGCTTTAAAAGTATTTCTTTTTATTTAGCCTTTTTTTTCCTCCCCTCTTATTAAGTCTGAAGCTAACTTCCCTGTGTTTTAATGTGTGCCCATTGCCTCTTGCCGTGTCACTGGGCACCACAGAGAAGAGCCTGCCTCTGTCTGCTTTACTGGCTCRCCCCATGAGGTTTGTGCACTTGGGAAAGCTCACGTGCACTTCTGATTCCCAAACATGGATTGGCTGCTGTGGGTTTGTGRTTGCTTTGTGCTGTTGGTCTTTTCCCACTTAGAGCTGTGAGGAATCAGTGTTTTGCCTGGGGCTGAAGAAGCCCCAGGCTTTCTCATGTGTTCTTTGCCCTTTGAGGGAAATCCACAGCAGATTGTTCACACTCTGCCTTCATAGACACCCATATTTGAGCAGGACTTGATATCAGAGCCAGGAAATCTTAAACAGGAAAAAAGMGTCTGTCTTCAGTGTTGCCCTAGTGAATGTGTGTGCAAAACCTGCATTTTCTGCTCATTTTTATCAGATGCGGAGGCACTGAACCATTTGTCTTGTAGGATCTGCATTTTATGGCAGCTATTATACTGATTGAGGCTGAATGTTTACATGGTATTTAAAGCTGGGGGGTTCCTTCTTGAAGGCTGAAAGTCTTCAGTTATGATACTACTGCATTTTTGAAGATTTGTAGCATCATCACTTACAAGTATTTTGAGTGTTAAAAGCTCTCTTGATTTTTATGACTCTGACAACCACGTAATAAAACCAGGCATTTGCCAAAAGTACAGCAGAATTTGTGCTATCATTCAGAGGTTACCTTTGTGTTTGGGCCTACTTCATGTAATAAAAATATTGTTGTGGAAGATGAAATGTTTGTTGGCATTTTAAGGATAGCATTTCAGCAAAGCTGGCTGGCAGCCTCCAATAAGAGAGCTACTTCCCRGCTGGATCAGACCAATAAGGTGACTTGTAGGAGGGCAAAATCAGTTTACAACAGGGATTTTTGCTTAGGTTTGTTTATTAGTAGACAGGACTTTTCCAGGACTTAAGCCAGAGATACTAYGAACTACTTTCTTAATTGCTCAAGCTGGGGCAAATGTCAGCAGTAGTGCAGCCTAATACAGAAACCAAATGGCAGGGCATGCAGAGGTTAAAGTGAGTTTTCCTTCCTGGTGTTTGTTTAGCGTTATTCCCTAGCTGTATTTATAGCAGAAGCAGTCTCATGTGTATTAGATTAAAGCCAAGGCAATCTGGGCTRTGTTGGTGGTTTGTGCATCCATTGTGCTGGGCTGGAGGGATTGGGAATGCCTCTGACCCCTGCAGCTCCCCTTCAGCCAAGTTCCTGAGCACCTGTTTAAATTAACTTGTAGCCCACCAGGATTTCTGGTCTATGAGTTCACCTGTGGGCAGCATGTTGGGCAGGCTCGCTTTTCCAGACTGCTGGAAATACTCTTTTGGAGACCACATCTGGCTTGTARAAGTTTGAGAGTGGGATCAGATTGCAGTGTTGTGATGGGAATCTGCTAAACTCAGAGCTGGGATAGTCTGTGYATGTACACTACATCCAGTGAGTCATGGGCATCTGAGATATCCTGCCTGGAGGCTAACAGTTCCATGGCTAGACCTTCTAGATTGCCAGACACCCAAAAATCTCAGCAAGTGGTCAGGCTTCTCTTTTTCTATTTCTTGGGGAGAAAATTACTGCACACACACACATTTGTTGCTGGGTTTTGCAGCTCCTTTTTAGTGATAGAAGTCCTGTGTCTTCTGTGTGAGCTTCCTGGAAGTGCCATGTGGGATTTCTGAGGTGTTCTGGGAATGCCCTATCAGTGGCGTGGACCTGTGGGTGAGCAGGCCATGAGCCACTRGAAACTGGGTCATCACAGTGGTGCTTTGATTCCTTGATCCCAGCCTGTGCCTGGTGGTGAACACCTCTGGGTTTTGCAGAGGTCAGCAAATGGCCCCAATCTTCCTGCTGACCTGACAACAGTGATGCCTGCATGAGGATATGCAGTGAAATTAAATTCTCTTTTGCAGATTAAATTGCAGCCTTGAGACTCTGGACCAACTCACACCATCGGCATTTTGCTGCTCCCTATGGTGTAGCTGGTGATTGTTCCTGAGAAGAGAGAAGATGATGAGTGATGCAAGTGACATGCTCGCTGCAGCCTTGGAGCAGATGGATGGCATTATAGCAGGTAAACACCTTGGGCACGTGTTTGTTTTGCTTTTTGGGTCCTTCTTTCTCCCACCGGAAGGACAGAGTTCCAGGCGTAGAAGGGGATTTGCTGGGAATTGCTTTTAGTGCCTTCCATTATAGCTTAGAGTTAACAAATAACTGGAGTGGAGGGATTGCAGAGATTTTCACAGGCTCCATGGATGGGGTTTACTCCAACCCTTACACTGCTCGGAGTGGCTGAGTGATGCAGTTCAGCTTTTGCATGGAGCACCACGAGTGTCAAGGACAATAGGGGCTGCTCTGAACTTCCCTCAACTCGGAGAAGTTAAAACATTAATTGAATTTTCTTTCTTCTYTCTTATTTTTTTTCAAAATTTAAATTATTTGGGTCCAAACATTTGATTTGGACCTGCCTTGAACATTTGGGTTTTTTTGTAAGTACTTGTAAATTGTAAATGACCCAGGGAGAGGCATCACAAAAAATACCACCTCTGCTTTTAAGCTGAGTCTAATGAATTAGAAAATAATACAAATACCCAACACATAGGAGGGAAAGAGCAAGAAATTAACAGTCAAAAATACCCTCGCAAGTATAGCAACACAGTTATAAAGTTTTTAGAAGTTCCACTTAAACAATTTTCTGAAGGGAAAAAATAATCACACTGTGTATGCTTTGAACAATAACTCTTCTCTACAGTTTTCCTGAAGATATTAAGGACACATAGCAGGAACACATGTAAAGGGGATTCAGTYTGATCATGATGATCTCTAAAAATACATGTAAGCTGTGACTTCAGTAATTTCCATAAGTAGTCACTGGTATTTGGATCCGATCATATATTTGTGTTTCCAAGAGCCCAAGTGGGTTATGGCAGCATGAGGTTTAATATAAAAACAAAATGTGATGTTGGAAGATTTAAGTCACCACAGACTTCATTTACCCATGTCTGTTAATAGACCTATAAAGGAGTATAACAAAGRAATATCAGCTCCTGTGCTGTTGAGGTTATTTTTCTCTTTATGGTTTTCAATGGAAATTTAGCAGAATATTTGCATTTTTGTGGCTTGCCAGATGGGGTGAATGAAAGTTCATGCTAGTGCATATATGGCATATCCTTGTAGTTTCTAAAAGTTGACAGCACAAATGAAGGTCTGTCATGAACACRTCTCATTGTGACGAGGAATTACAGAATTAAGGTCACAAATCAKTGCACTGGAATTACAGTTGGAATTAGCTAGGTTGACTTAAATCAACCTTAATCCTAAATTCATAGTTTCCTCTCTGACTTAATATATAGCATCATCTAATGTAGGTCAAATATGCATCCTGTGAGTTTATGCAAATKAGAGATTTTTCTCTTTATTAACATGCAAATGTCAGTGCTACCGTGTCAGATTGCTGGGTTCAAAATCTATTCCCGTGCAGAAGCTATTTGGTCTTTTAATTTATCTTCATCCTTTTCTTTATTATTTTAAAAAATTTCCAGTGCCTTGGAGAAGCATAACATATTCCTGCATGGAAAACGCAGGGCATGGTTTCCTCTGGACACCATCAGTGGATGGTGACTTGGACCATTCAGCACCTGCAGGGTGACTCAAGACATTGGCAGAGATGTTCCTTCCCTGGCAGCACCTTCTGCCTCTGGAATTCATCCTGGGCAGCAGAAGCCCAGCCCATGCCTTGACCCCAAGGGCAGGTTATGGCATTCCCATCCCCTGTGGACCAGCCCACCTCCTTCCTGCTGGAGCTTCCCTCCCTGAGCACCAGTGCTGAGTTTCATTGGGATAAATGCTCCCAGGAACAGCCCCCACCCTTTATCGGGATGTGCCCGACCCTCATCCCGTACCTGACCCCGTGTGGTTTTGCTCCCTGCAGGTTCCAAGGCGCTGGAATACTCCAATGGCATCTTTGACTGCCAGTCCCCCACCTCCCCCTTCATGGGGAGCCTGCGGGCGCTGCACCTCGTGGAGGACTTGCGGGGCTTGCTGGAGATGATGGAAGCGGACGAGAGGGAGGGGCTGCGCTGCCAGGTCCCGGACTCCACGGCGGAGGCGCTCATYGAATGGCTCCAAAGTCAAATGGTACAGTCTCACCTTGTTTTSCCTGTGCCTGGCTCATTTTGTATGTTGGCTACACTGGCTCTGTTGTACACAGCTGTTTATAAAGCTTGGAGTGGGTATCAGGGAAGAGATTTTGTTTTGGAGATGCTGCTGTGGAGTTTTGGAGAAGCTGTTGCTCAAATGCCTCATGCAGTGGGTCGGCCTCTCCTGTCTTTGATGTACCACCATGCCTCAATCTAGGGAGCAAACATGACTTGGGAACTGCAGTTTCAYCTCAGAGGGCTGGGGAAAGACTTTTTTCTGAGAATCAGATGCTTAGGTGGGGGAAAAAAGTTGTTTTGAATACTTTTCAGTAAAAAGCATTTTTGGCAGTATTTTTTCTGTGTGGACCAGTGTTATTAYTGAGCTTCCTTACCTTATTTATAACATAAGTGAATAGTGTTAGATCAGCATCCCTTTAACCTGGATACCAAACCAAACTTATTTTCTCACTTTGTGAATCGATGAGTTTTTGTCACCTTACTTTAAAAATACACAGAAATATAACTGACAAGATAGTTCTTTCCCCAAGACTGGATTTTCAAAAAAAATCAATTATCTGAGTGTAGRTTGAAGACTACCCTGGGAAATAAAACGTTGTACTTAGAAAACGGTGTGTTAGAACAGCATCGTTTTCAAAGGAGCTGCTGGTTTTGCCTCCAGGTGCCCCGTGACTGGTGAATTCCGAGCAGAGCCAAGGAAGAGTCCTTGTGCTCATGGTGTGTGGCAGGGTTTGTGTCATGGCTGTCCTGGTGTGTGCAGGTTTTGGGGAAGCTCCAGCAGGAGCAATCAAKACTTGCTTCTAGAGGCCACGCCTCAGGTTTTAAGTCAGCCTCACAGTGACAGCGGCGAGTGGACACTTCTGCATATTCTGTCAGATCCATCCTGCAGCCATGGCCGGGTTCTGTTGTGTCACAYACTGTGTTTTGGCCAAGGTGACACTGTGCTGCTGAAATTGGTGTGCCAGACCTGGTGAAGGCTGGGGCTGCTGCAGCGCTGTGGTGACTCTGTGTTCCGTGTGCCCTGTGTGCTGCTGCTGTTCGTTGGGACAGGCAGCCACCATCGTCTGGTCCCTTCCCAGGGTGGGCATTGCAYCTCTTGGGAAGGATCTGATCACCCTGGAGCCATGGCTGATCTCGCAGAAAGTGTTTTGTCTCAAGCCCTTTGTCCCATCTGCTGTCATGGGGACTGAGCACAGCAATGCAGGAAAAGATGGACACCCTGGACTTGCTGCTGTAGCCCTTGCAGAAAGATCTGAAGGGAGAGCCTCCTTTTTCCTTTTTTTTAATCTTTGCTTTGAACTACTCATTTGGAAATGCCTRAAACTTAATGAAGCACGTGGGAGCTCTCCCACTGCCTCCAGTGGGTTTTGGATCTTGCCTCCACTGTCAAAGTGTGGCAGCCAACGCTGAGATCAGGAGGAGGAGACAGGAGTGACATTGAAGTCATCTTCAAAACAGGCAGAGTTCCTGCTAACATCAGCATTCCCTGCCTGTGTAACATACAGCCGTGAACATCGCTGTAACTGCTTGCTGCTCTCTGGGGAGCACGCGCTGGGGGCATAACAGGTTTTGTGCAACTATGGCATTCATAAACAAAAAAATATGCCAAATAAACAGTCTTGGAGACTGCACTCTGCCATGGTGTTCAGTCATCTGTAGTTCATGTTTAGTGGTGCTGATCCCCTGCAGGTTATTCTGGAGTAAAGGCTGAGGCTTCCGTGCCTGCCGAGATTGATGAGGTGGAGACCAATCATTGCCCCTTGTGATGGCAAATGTGTGATKTAGGGGAGCCTGGCTGGTGGGGTCTGGAATGGGGTCCTTCAGACTTGCATGTTGTGGATCATCTGAAGGCAATGAGACAGCAGTGGGGTTTTATTGGATCCATGGGCTCAGGGAGAGAGGAAGGGCTCTGTTGTGCTATTCGATTTAATGCCTCCCAACCACTGGAAAAGATGTGCAGGGGCTGTGAGTACCAAAGACTACCGAAAACAGCTATTCCGTCTATGCCTCTATTACTCTCTAATACTCCTTATTCTAGCTCAAATTAGTCCCCTGTATGCTCTGTCATCCTTAAAGGCCCTYGTAAGAAAGACTTAACATTCCACTTAGAGTGTGCTACAGCCACGGGATTCTCAGGTATCACCAGTGTCACCAGTCCCTATTTGAGCAGGGAGATGTCACATGAAGTGTGTGGATKATATGCAGGAAGGTTTTTTTGTAATTATGCTCTCCTTACAGAGGAAAGGTAGACACCCTCTTTATTTGAAAYCAGTTTAATCTTCCATGCATGAAGTTGCATCCACCAGGATGCTGGAACTGATGTGTGACATCCCATGCAGAGCTGTAAGCAAGCCTCTTGTGTCTCAGAGGAAAACAGGAATAATGTTTGCTGCTGCCAGACAATGTGTCACAGGAGAAAAATCCTCCCCTGGCTCYTGCAGCCAAACCACTGGTGCCCGCRTTGGGAAAAGGGAATGACARCCACCTCCCAAAGCTGCTGTAAAATGGGACAGAGCATTCAGTCCTGCCGTGCCAGAATGGGTTGCCCTGTGTCCTTGATCCTCTTTCTTTGTGCCCCTCTCAGTGTGTCTGTGCAAGCACTCAAAAAGGGCCAGTGGGTTAAAACACCTCGTGGTGCTTTTTGTTTTTTTAACGGGTGGGTGCCAGATGGCCACATGACACCAGAGTGCACATTCAGTGCCCGGACATCTGGCACAGCTCTTCCAAGAGAATCCATCGATGGTCCCCATGGGGAGCTGGGAGAAGTTGTACATGCAGCTCTCTGCTGCACAAGAAAGTCAATTTAACTATAACTTGTCATTGCAGCTCCAAACTGATCTCTGCTGCTGAAACCCTGCTCACGTCTCCATATGGAAATAGAGGGCAGGTGAATGTCATGAGTGAAATTACAAACGAGGTCATTTGTTCCAAACTCTGGAAAAGGACTGAGACCATTCAGGGCTCAAACATGTTTAGTCTCTGTGATTTCACTGGGAACCAGGCCTGAAATCCATCCAGGTCATAACTATTCCAAAGTTCTGGAGTTTTTTCAGAATRCTCTTGATCAGTAGAAATGTTTAGTGTATTCCATGTGCTGTGCTCTGTGAAAATGGAGCTTCTGGCTTCAGTACAGGCACTGTGTAAGTAAACTCTTAATATTAGCACCAGTAGAAAGACCATTTAAAATGAAACTCCACATTTTGCAAGACCAGCCCTGTTGTGTCCAGCTGGAAGTTGATAGATTCATGCAAGAGTAATTCTTGCAAACCTTGCTCCCAGTCAYGAGTATTGCTCTGGTTTTTCTTCAGTTGAAACAAACAAGAGACAGTTTTCCTTCTGGTTATTACTTTTCTTGAAAGTGGTTGGGTTTTTCTCGTATTTTTTTTAAAAATAAATGTTATACAACAACTTTCCCAGAAAGAAGAAACCAACTGTGTCTTGTTAAAAAGAATGAAGGGTAGGAGTGGGTGGATAGTGCCTTCCCACTCCTCAAAGCCATTTTCCCCATGCTCTTGATAGGAACTTGTGTATGTGGGTCCTGGTGTGTGCCATCTCCTCTTCARAGGATGTGCCCTGGAATGAAAGGACCTGGGTAATATAATATTTTTTTCTTTAAAACCCACAGCAAGTGCAGCTGTGGCTTTAGCTTTGGGAGTGACTTTCTGAATTTATATATATACATATTAGAATGCATAGTTTAATAGTTATTTTCACTCTGTAAGTGAATTTCTGAAGTTGACTGTAAGATCAAACAAAACTTTATGACCTCCAGGGGTTTCTTGAATCATAYAGAATAATTAAGGTTGGAAAAGGCCTTTAAGATCATCATCAAGTCCAACCACAGAACATTTTCAGCTCATCTGAGGATGATGCTTGAGCTGTGGTATCCACAGTGGCTCGTGCAATCCAGTGTGTTGCTGCTGCCTCACAGACCAGCTTCAGCTTTTGACATTTTTTCTTTAAGTTGGTTCTTCCACAGAGTGATGTGGTGTAATGGGAGTTAATATCAGGGGCTATTAGCTTTCAGAGGGGCTAGCAGCTTTTTTCCTTGCTGGATAGACATAGCTTGCAATCTTACAGAGATATGCTGACCTATTTGGACCAAAGGGTTATTCCCAAGTGAGGAAGCAGTTTGGTTAGTCAGAAATCATCTCTTATTCATGGGGAAAAAAAAAATCTTGTCTTCAAAYCCAAGTTTGTTGTTTGATTTTCCTCGTGTGGGTGTGCAGTGCAGTCATTTGATTCAGCTTCTGCTTATGTTGAGTTTAGGTATCAAAAGGTCCAATGCTAATGTGTGGCACCAGGGTGTTCCCACCAAACAGTTTGAGATCTCTCCTCAAGCTGCAATATGAAAAGAGTCTTGTGATACCATGTCAGCCTCTCATCATCAACTCCCTGCTGGCAATACGGTCTGTCCCTGAGAGATCYGCATCCCAAAGTTCTGGAAACACAGGACCTTGCTTCTTGCTAAAGGTGATCATCCAGACTGGGGTGTTTTTAACACTGGAAGGTAATATGGGCTCATTGATAGCAAGCCTTGGTGTGGCATCTTCATGCATTGGGGATGAGTTCATTGGCAGTAAGAACAACCCATCAAAAATCACCATTCCCAATCCAAAATGAAGCACTTCGGCTTAAAAAGCACAGCTTCTGCTTGTCCCTTGCTCTTCTGATATCTCCTGGGTTATTCAGTATTCATGGTTTTGAGATTTTTCACTTTCAATGGCAATTTTAGATGTTTCTTTTTAATGATAAAACTGGGTTTTGAGATAATCATGGGACTCTCAGAGCTGGGCTCTGTGGTCAAAAATACTAAGAATTTGTCATTCTGCTGCTGGGTCCATAGAAACTTGAACCTGAGGACAGAGGTTGGCTGGTATTTTTGTTATGTCATTCTGAAGCATGACATAAACTTGGGACAATCCACTCCTGAGACCTGGGACATCTGAGTCAACTTTTTGTTCCATTTTCTCTTGGCRTCTGCAAGTGAATTAATTACACGTGTTCCTGCAGCTTTTATAGTTAATAGGAAAGCCCCTCCTGTTTGCTTTGTAGTCAGGTGAAGGGATGGGAATTTCTCTTTTCTCCTGAGTTGTTGAGCCGGATGCTTTGCTCAGGGCCGGGAGGGTCCGGAGGAGGGGGCTGTGCTGGTGATAGAGGGGTGGAGATGGCCGGGTGCCACCTGCGTGGGGCTGTCCTTGCTCCCGGTCGGGTTTGTGCTGCTCTGCACCTCCCTGCCTGCATCCTCCTCCTGTGCGTGCCGGGATCCAGGCTGGAGGAGTTTCTTGCCGGGCTTTGATGTGTTAATTCCCCAGAGCTGCTTGCTCCGCCTGAGGAGCGCTGCTGCTCCACGGGCTCCGCTTCCCACRTCTCCCACTCCGCTCGCCTCCATCCTCGGCTTGGTGAGGGAACCTGCTGTCACTTAACCTCGGCTCASAGAAGCCCAGAGCCCTCAGCCTCGGCTTCTGGCGTCCGTGAATGCATGAGAATAGTCATGACCAGCATGGAGTATAGCTGGGACATTCACGGACACTGCGTCTGGCTAAATAAGGTAAGGAGATCTCTGCTTGTTCTGGCTCCTGCATTTCTCCCAGTGAAAAGCCATAGCTGGGCAACGCTGGGAATGAGCCTCTCATCCTGCTCCTGTGTCAGGCACCAGCTGGGCTGCTGTTGAGGAAACGGAATATTGTGGAAAGGTTGCATCTTCCCCGTTCAACAGCGTGTAATTTATGCTTACAAAATGTTTCAGGTAAATGCCTCAGAGTGAAGGGCTGTGGTCAGCTGCTTTTCTTTCAGAATTCACTTTTATTGTACTCAAGCCATTAAAATATAATGTGGGGGGCTTTGAGTGGGTTTGTGGTAGTTTTGGGTTTTTTTCTCTCTTCTCATTCTGTGAGGAGGAAATAACCTGTAAACTTGAGGAAAAGCGTAGCAGCAGGTCTGCTGCCAGAGTATGTGGAGCAGGCTGCAAATATTGCGAGCAGGGAAGCGGGAAATGCAGGAGAGGCTGGTTTGGGAGGGCAGAGGTGGGCTCCCACACAAACTGGTTACACACCAGCTCAGACAGTATGACCAGTATGAATTTGGGACAGGATCGATGCTTGCAGAGGGTAAAGCTGTCATGGGTCTGTATCATAGGTGGGGAACACTTGGCTTGGAAAACCCAGAGGCTCTGCCCAAGGCACACCCAGTGATGTTGAGGTAGCTGAGGCTGGGGGAGTCCTCTTGAAAGGGATCTTTAAAGCTTAGGGAACAAGCAGAACAGCAGCAGCTTTGTTTAACTGAGCATAGGTAATGTGTATTGTAATGATCTAAACAACGTAAGCATGTTGATGAGCTCTAATTTAACTCCAGATGGTCAGGAAAGAGGTGTTGGGAAAGGCTCACTTGCCCAACTGCTGACTTGACTGTGTGGTCAAAACAGTCAGTGCAATCTGCTGTGCAGAGAAAGGATGCTGTGGAGTGGCAGCTCCTTCTATACAAACCAAACTGCACATACAGCAGGAGCAGTGTGATTTGTGCTGCTTATTTCATCTCCAAAGCAGAAGAGAAAATGAAGGGAAATGAGGGTATCAGCTGTGGTAGGTTAAAAATTAGTTTTATTTTTGAAAAGAGAATTCAGCAACTGAGAGGAAATGGATTTTAAAATTATTTTTAATATTATTAGGAGATTTAAACCAGCAGCCATTAGAAACTTTCCTACAGTTTGAAATGCTAACTCACTTCCAGGGAAAAGGGATTAAATACTGAAGGCAGGCAAGCTGTGAAAGTTTGGTGATGCATCTACTTACTACAGGAATAATTCTCTCCAGAGCAGCATGGATTTTTACACTTAGATGATTACAGACAAAGCTTTACACACGTGTTTAACAGATTAGCTGTGGATTGATCTTGCAGAGTTTATAAGTGCACTGGGTCTGATCTTACCAGGCATTTTAAGTAAATGCTTGACCTCAAACTTCTCTGAAGCCTCAGTGGCATTGTGACAACTGTTCTTTTGTTTTTMGGATTACAATCAGTATTGGTAAATCTGCATTCTCTTCCCATATAGTGTTTTGTGATTAATCTCTAAAATTGAAAACACATGCAAAATCAAGCTGCTTAATTGAAGATAGATTTTAAGTTGCTGATGAAAAGAGCCTTCTTTGGAAAATGCAAAGCCTTTCTTACACAGCTAGTAAAGTATGTTAATCCTCTATTGACTTAAATGATACAAATTTGATCCAGAACTACTAAGTGCCCTAAATCTGCTTGCAATTGCTATTCAGTCAAATATTTGCATTTCTTTTTTGCTTCTCTTATTGTTTTATTTCTTTCCTYCCCTCTCCTAAAGCAGAGCTGTTGCTCTGCAGGGTGAGCAGTTGCTGGTTCMGTCCCAGGGGAGGATGCAGGTTCCCAGGTGGAGAGATGCTCTTGAGTGACACACTGAGTGTTGCTCACCCAGGTTTTGCACATACCAGGTCTCCTGGCACTTTTCAGACCTTCCTGCACCCCATTCCTTTCTTTTGGGGCTCCCTCCATGCCATCTCCTGATGCWCTACTTTCCTAGATCCAGTGTTTGAGCACATTCCCTCTCCATTTCTCTTCAGTCCTGCCATCATTGCTCTGTTCTTCGTTTCATATATTTCATCTCCCCTCTTCTTTCCTCATCTCTCTGGGAATAATCCCATGCCAGGAATCAACTTTTCACCTTTGAAGGCTGTGCAGAGCAAAGACCTGGGAAGGCATCGTGTGTCCAGAGCCTGCAGCTCCTGGGTCTCTGCACACTGTCAGAAGTGCTTAGGCTGTTGCTCTTGGAAATAGCTGCCATGGTCTTTCTCTATCATCCATTCTCCARCTACCATCATTTTCTCCACTGAAACCGAAGTCAGGGGTTTTCTTGCCTTTTCATACCTGAGTTAGTCCCAGGTATTGTACAGAAGTTACAACACTTCAGCAAACTGTCCTTGTGTTGTACACAGAATTTTCTGGGTTTGGTGTGCWACAGGCAGTCTAGTTTTAGGCAGATTTTAGAAAATATTTCTGGCAATAACCAGAAGAGAGATCTTTGCACCCAGTACACACAKCGTGCAAAACTAAGACATCTCTGCAAGGTTTCTCCCAAAGAAGAGATGAACTGCCCTAAGTGTTTGACAGGRTGAGAGGAAATGAGCTCAAGTTGTGCTGCAGGGTAGGGGGTTAGGTCAGATATTATGAAAGGTTTCTTTCCTGAAGGAGTTACTCAACATTGGAACAGGCTGCCCGAGGATGTGGTGGAGTCAGCCTCCCTGAAGGGATCTAAAATTATGTGGGTATGGCACTTGAGTTTAGTGGTGATCATGGTGGTGGTACTGGGTTAGTGGTTGGATTATTTTAGAGGTGTTTTCCAACGTTAACAAGTCTGTGATTGTATAAGCACTTACATTTGGATTTGTGGGAGAACAGCCTTTGCCCTTGTCCTGTCTGGGTTCCTGTCACCCCTTTCTGATGGCAGTGTGTAGCCACAGCCTGAACGCTCCCTCTCCCAATGCTCCTATTTTAAAGCCAAGGATGGCATGCTGAGCCAAGYGGATTTTTCCTGAGAAATGTGAACAGAGTTTAACAACAAAGGTGCCTTGGCAAGATGCTGTGCACAATGACTAACRTTCTGCTTTCACACCTCGGTGGTTTTCGCAGCATCCTAAAGACGTTTTCATCACGGTGTGAAACCAAGCCTCCCCTACCCACATTTTCTTCCTGCAGGCTTTGGTTTTAGTTAATTTGTCTGTGGTTGCACTGACTGGAGCTATCAGGAAGGTCAGTGGTTCGAAGTTGATATGGTGGTTGGGAGGCTGGAAAGTCTATGCTTTGGCAAGCCCCAGCAGCATGGAGGGGTGTCTTAGCAGCTCTGCTGCCTGTGGTGAGGGATGGATACCAGTTTCCTACATCAGACACATGCACTGGCTTGATAAATRTGTTGTGTATTACAAATTATGGATGCTGTTCTCCCTCTGGAGAGAAGGCTGCYTTGAGATGTACTGGAGGGCTTCAAGGACAAGGGAGCTGCAGAGCAGCAGAAGTAGACAAAACCCTCAGTTCTGTTTTCACATACACCTCAGGTCATAAAAATCTGAAGCATAATCTACTAGTTGAACAGCTAAAAGGTTTATTTTATTTTGAAATCTTTGACCTAAATTAAAATGTTACAAAACGGAAGRTCTCACTGATCTTGAATGGCATGAGCTAAATTCTGGTAGAGGTCGAGGGAAAATATGGGAAACTTGGAATTTTAGAGGAATTTTGCCCTGGGGTTTAGTGTCTGGGTGGTCAGATGGCCCAGTATTGTGCTGCTAAATAATTCAGGTATAGGGTCGTAATTCAGGTCATTGTGATGAGGTATTGGTACAAATTACTAGAGAGCATCCTTTCTTAGTCTGCTGRAGCAGATTTCAGGGAAGATATTACRGTCACCATGTGAAATTTAATGCTTGGGAGACACTTTTGGTACTGCCCAGTRATTTAAGACTTGCCAGGACACAGCCTGATTTCTTGAGAGCACTGAGGTGAGGTCGAACACTTTTACCTCCTCCTGTTTGCTTTAGGTCAGATCATTATGTGGTGCTGGTGGGAGTTTTATTCTTTCGGGTTCAAAAAAGGCAGTTTCTCCCACCACCCAAGGTCAGACGTAACTAAGGAGAGGAGTTTGAGCCAAGAGGTTTCCTGAGGCATCCTCTGCAACCAGGGGAGATTGAAAGCAGGAGCTGGAGGCTTGGAGCTCCTGAGAGGTGGTGGCCTYTCAAGGCAGAGTTGTGGTCACAGGGAGGCTCACAGGGGCACGAGGATCACTTGCCTAGTTTCTTTTCATCACAAATTCAGGAAGAAATCAGGGCCCCTCAACGTTGTTGGGTGTCTCTGCTGAGCACCCTGGATTTCAGAGCAGCTTCTCAGACTCTAARTGATTTATGCCATGCTGGGAACAAGACTTTATTTTCTGAGCTGAGATCTGATTGTGGTGTGGATCACGAAGTGCTTTGAGACAGCTTTGAATATGGATAGAATAAAATCCTTCCTGCTGCTCAAGAGCATTGAAGTTATTATGAAGAAAGTTGCTGATTCCTCTGAACTCTCTGATAGCATTAACATGTATTCTTGTTTCTCTTTAGCCTCAGGCAGCTTTACAAAGAGATGTGTTTAGAGTGCAGACGTTTACCCATATCCAGTAAAATGTGTCTGGTGTAAAAGGATGTCTCTGACTGTGTATATRACTTGCAAGAAGCATAATACACATTTTGTAGATTGTATATTTGGCTTTTTTCACTTGCTGAATGTCTCAGGGTATTTGTCTCTTTGCAAGTATGGCTTAGCATTGTATAGCAGTGAGTCCACGTTTGTTTGCAGAATGCTGAGTGCACAGTAAGTGAATTTTGCAGAACTGGGTCACCAGRAGGTTCTTCTTTTCTCATCTTTAAGCCCCTGAACAATTCTGTCCTGAATGGTGGTCGTGTGTCCTTTGCTGACAGTTTATTTGATTTGTAATCCTTCAGGGGCTGGAGAATATTTCAAATCTSTAAAACTGTGCAGACTAAAAATGCTCATTAAGTGTGTTGATAACATTGGGTGACACTGTGGATAGCTGACTATGCAATATTTGTTGTCTTTTCCAGACTAATGGACACATATCTGGGAATGGAGATGTTTATCAAGAAAGGCTGGCTCGTCTGGAAAATGATAAAGAATCTCTTGTTCTGCAAGTGAGTTGTCACCCAAATTATTTTTTTCTGCTCTTGTATTCAYGAGACTTTGTGATAATATGTGATAAAACCTCTGAGAATTCATTTGCAGTTGTGATGTCTTGCACAGTGTTCWGAAGATTTGCTGGCACCTGAGAGTTAGTCCAGATTAGGGAGAGGTATGAATTTAGATTGCAGGGAAATCTAAAGGCCTTAATGTCTGTGTATCTGTTTGAATTTTGTTAATGGAGCAGGTCTGCAGAGCAGCCTCCTACTTCCATCCATGTGTATCCTTAAGATCACCATTTCCCACAGCCGTTCACATGATGTCTGCATCAGGAGACAGTTGTCCTGCCCTTAGGAAAGGTGACAAAAGCTGCAGGACTGGCCAGTGGGCACAAGAAGACAGGCAGCTTCTTGGAGGTCCTGCTGACCTGCTGCTGGGCTGGATGGGGTCAGCCTTGGCTGCTGTGGCAGCTGGCTTCCTCTTGCTGTTGGAGCTGGGAATGTCTGGCACCCCTTGGACTGCAAAGGTGTCATTCCCTGATGTGGACCCAGCCTAGGGGCTGTGCCAGCACTGAGCTCTGCTTTAGGCAGCTCACCCTTCTTCCCAGCAGTACTGTAGGGCCAGCCTGTTGAAAACAAAAAAAAATTCATTCAGAAAAACAAAAAAAATTCATTCAGAAAAGGCAAAATGGGAATGTGTCTGTAGTCTCAAAGGTGTTATTTTGGTCTTACCCAGCCTCTGGCTGTGTGTTTCAACCTCCTTTGCTTTCATTGTTCTGGAAAGGRGAAAATGCTTGTTATGGTACACTGTGTGCAGTGACTTGGAAAGGAGAATAAATTATAAGCAGCGAGGTTTATTTGGTGGTTAAGGTAGGAGCTAATGGGTTGAGTTAATGTATTGTCACAGCAAAGGCATAATTATTGGTARTAAAATGCAGCAGCCACCCCTTGTGAAAACTTCCAGTCAGGAGGGGAGCTGCAAAATTGCAATGTGTCTGCCAGAAYGTCAGCTGAAATTCTTGTGTGAGAGCAGAGCTCTCCCTGCTCTCCTGTTTCCTTTGCCAAGTGTTGTGTCCCCTGCAGAGCTCTGCTCCACCTCCTCCTCCTCCCAGCATGATCCCAGTTAATCTTTGGCCTGACCAGCACTTGCTCACCTGCAGTTCCTCAGCTGACACATATGGCACAGATGCAARGTGGTGGTAAACCAAGGTGCTAAATGTGCATCTCTTTTTCCCTGCTGTCCAGGTGAGTGTGCTTACAGACCAGGTGGAGGCCCAAGGAGAAAAGATTCGGGATCTGGAGTTCTGCCTGGAGGAGCACAGGGAGAAGCTGAATGCCACGGAAGAGATGCTGCAGCAGGTATTTCACAGCTCCATGTCTGTCTGGCTGTCTTGTCTTCCTTCTGTCTTAACAAACTTCAGTAAGAGCAATGCCCTTCAAGGTGTTGCCACCTTTGATGTCTCTTAACCAAGGGATAATTTTCTACCATATTGGCTTTAAAGTCTTTGTCCTCAGTAATGCCCAGTGCTTCTTTACACTGCAGGAATCCAGTTCTGCTCTTCTTGGAGTCCTTCCCCACTGAACTTCAAAGAGCCTTAGATTAAAGCCTCTAGCAGGATGGGTGGATTCCTCACACAGCTCCTTGCTGCCCAGAGCAACTGTAATGACAGACAGGCTTTTTTCTTGTCCTGGCAGCCAGCCCGTGATAGTGCCCCCGTGATCCCAGATGCATCCTAGGTGCCTGGAATCTGTCAGATGCATAATAGCTGTGTCTCAGGCTTCAGATAATGCAAGGAAGAGGGTGATGCTATTCCCCATGAAGGAGACCTTTAGCTGTCAAAATAAATTACTGATTTCTTCCCCTTCGGTGAATAATTCTATTCTTTTCCTCTTTATCTTGAATCAGGAGCTTTTAAGCAGAACAACTCTTGAAACTCAGAAGCTGGATCTTATGGCAGAGATTTCCACTCTGAAATTAAAGCTTACGTCTGTAGAAAAGGATAGGTTGGACTATGAGGACAGATTCAGAGATACAGAGGTGAGTAAACCCCAACTGAATAAATTGTAAAAGTTGTGTGTGTCTTCACATTACCTGAACATTTTCTGTGATATTTTTTTGCCAGGCAAGAAGGGAATTAGTCTTTAAGGTTAGAACATGCTCCTTTTAAAGTTATAAGTGTCCTCTTTGTTAAATTCTGGTTTTACAAACGAATATTTCCAAAGGCAATTTTTGATTCTCACTGTCAGGTCTCAGGAGGAATGGATTTAGGTTGGATTTAAATAAAATCATGAACATACTGGACTCTCCTGACCTCACATGAAACTGTCAACTGARTAGGGCATGTCTGAGGCAAGAACTTCAACCTAGTGCAAGTACAAAAAGCATCCAGTGCAGAAACACAGCTCTATAAAGGACAGGACTTGTGGGGTTGGAAACAGAGAATGAGGTGATTCGGTGTGGGGCTGTTTTGAAGCCTGACTTCAGACTCAGACCCAGCCTTATGGGAGCCCAGGAGCAGAGGCCAGAGGGGGAACAGTGCCAGGCAGAGCTGCCATCCCTGGCAGTGCTCTCCYGAGGCATTTCCCTCTGTGCTGCAGGTCTGTGTAGCTGAACCCTGGTCATGCTGGAAGCCAGAAAGCCTCAAAACTGGTGGGCAAACCCACGAAACCCCAAGGATCAGCTGAGCTATGCTGGCACATAGTATCAAAATATCAGAAATGCTGGAATATATCAGAAATATCTCAGAGTCTGCCTATGAAGCAGAACGAAATTTCAGATTCTGGATTTGTAAATGAGCTGAAATGTCAGGTGTTTGTATGATTATGAATGTTCTAGATGTCATTAATTTCTAAAAGGAAAGAAGCCACATTGCCATGGCAGGAGAAAAAACTRCCCTTTCCACTTCTGTCAGTGATTTCCCAGCTCCTCAGTTTCCAGTGAAGCACCATTCCTCACTTGTATTGCAAGCATAAGAACAAAAGTCAGTCTTGCTTTTGAATTGCTCTTTGGGCCCKTTTAAAGTAATTTGCAGACTCGAAGAAGTCCACAGGTTGAAAACTAATGACTTGTATCACTTTCAGATTTGAAAGTGATTCTTTTGGTAGTGACAGCAGTGTTCATTTGTGCAGTGTAGCACTTTTGGGTGCTGCCAAGCTGTGGGATGGATTCACGTTGCCTCCTGTTACCTTTCCCTCTGGTTTGTTAGCAGGTGTTATGGGAAGGATCACAGCACTGCCTTCAAAGCAGCTGATTTTGCAGTGCAGACGAGCTCTGTGCATGGCATTGCTGGGGAATTTGGCAGAGAAAAGGGTGGAGGGAATCACTGAGGTCTCCTGCATCCGTAGGAGGTGTGTTTAAGAGCTGGCTGCTCTCACAGCTCCCCTGGGACTCTGCCCACACAGAGCTCAGCTCTTTCATGAATTACAGCACACAGTAAATAATTCCCTGTGTACTGACACTTACTCTCAGCAGCCCAAATGAGGGATGAACGAGTTGGCACCAGCAKTACATGGCTGTGGGGAGGCAAGGTTTCGTCCAGATGGCCACAGGGAGCAGCTGCTTTCCAACCTAGGTTCTATTTTATCTTCATTTGCAAACACCCTGTGGTTTCTTGTGCTTTCCAGAAATGGGAACAAAAGTGATTGGGTTTTGAGTGATTTGCTCATTCTGTTTCTATCCTTATTTTTACCGAATATTATRGAGTTCTCTGGGACTCTCCCTTTCTTTGTTTCCCCCCTGAACTCCAGTCTCTCCATAATTTCATAGCGCAGTTGAGCATACCAAGAAGGTGGACATGGAGCTACAGGTTCCCAGAAAAATGGTTCCAGTGTGGGGAGTACACCATGAACTGCAAATCTATAATCTCTGTGCAAGAGGCTTACCTGCTATTTTGACSTTTCTCTTTGAAATATCTTGAAATACACTAAATGCCTGTGATAAAAATAGCCTAAATTATATTTTTAAGTAGTTACTGTAGTTCAGGAATATATGGATTTATATCGTGGGTATTTATGCCAGAACTCATGAACTATTTTTAAAATGTTTCTCCGTGTTTCTCCCTCCATTTGAAAACCAGAATGATGTAGTTTAGTGTGATATATTATTATAGTCTTTATTTCAATGCTTTATAGCTGTTAAAACACTTAGGCTTAAATACTGAAAGGGATAATAYGTCTTAATTTACATTTTGTTCAGTGAAAATATGAATGTCTAATCAGTTGTAAAGGTCTCAGCCCTTACAAAATTTCTAAGAGATATTTTGGAGGCAGTACTTATTCAGAAGTACTGAGTATTTTATTCAGTGTTGACCTAATTCTATTCCTGTTTATCAATTATCTTAGGAGAGCTCTGTATTTAAATGAATATTTAAAATATCTGACCCTAGAACACATTATGGCATTTATGTGGAGGGATCAAAATGGAAAAAGATTCATACCCAAAAAAAMCCAAGGAATGAAAAACTATGAATATTGCTTCTGGTTCTCTTTAGGGAAAAGGAAAAAATCCCAACACTGATGTCTGACAACTTATGGAGCTACTGTCTCCTACAGAATTACCATTCTGATTAAATCCTTCATATCATCCATTTGTTACTTACATCTGTCRGTGCAACTTCCCATTCCAGCTTGGTTGGTTACTCATATTCCCCATTCTTTGTCTAACCAGATGCCTCACTAGATCTTTTTGCTCTAGGATTTGCTGTCTAGATGTTCACAAATACACAGATTTTTCAAAGCTAATTGTGTGCTTAATAGAGATGTTGTGTTCTTTGAATCATTCCAGTCTTTCCACTTTCTCAGCAGACGCCAGCATTATTTTCCTTGAGGAACACGGGTGGGCTGAGCTGGGCTGAGTTTATGGAAGAAAATACCCTACAAGGGAGTTTATTTAGGGAGGAGTCCATAGCCACACATGGACTTTGAAGCAGCAGCCAGAGGGTAAAAGTGGCTCACTCACAGGGAATTCTTCCTGATTTATCAACCACCAGCCTCTCATGCACGTGTTTGAGTGGAGCAAAACACAGCTGTAGTTTGTGTTTCCAGTGCCACTGAGGAAACCTCTGACCTGCCCCAGCTTAAAGCTGTCTGCTTTTTGTGCCCCCCTGGCCCTGCTGTGATGAGTGCAAGTAATGTGARCCAGGAGGGAAAAGGTTTTGGGAAATGGGAGACTGTCCTGCTCCTCCAGCTCCATTCATGGGTCCATGCAGGGAAAGCTGTTGGGTGTTGGCCTGGAGGGACCTGACTGGCTCAGCAGRGGCCCATTTCATGTTTGCTTTTCAGTAGCAACATATCAGCCCTTTCTTTTTGGCCTTTTCTTTTTCCTCTCCCTGTTTACACAAGGCTTGAATATCTCTCTTTTGCTACTGAGTGTTTGTGTATGGAACTGGTGAAACTTTAGTGTATTCTTCTGCCTTGAAAAGATGAGAATGAATGTCATTAACAATTACTGTGTTGTAGATAACTTAAGATGTGAATTAATATTGCACTTGAAAAGAAGTAATTAAAAATATTTTTGGGGCAAAACACACTTAAGACTTGCCTTTATTTCTATCCAAGCCTTGAGAAATTGTGCAGCATTTTTAGTGACCAGTTACCAGCAGTAAAGGATCTGATTCCCCATGAAGTCCAGAACAGAATAATCAGAATAATTTCATTTCTGCTCTAAAATGTTACACTCTTGGATTCTGGTTGCAAGATCACTTTGTTTTCTGTGTCACACTGAGTATTTTAAAAGTCACATAGTTCAAGTGACAAATATATGGACAATAGCCTCAGCAGTGAGTATGACACAGCATATTTTGACATTGGGTCATGCTGCAGGTGAGAAAAACTCCAAACAAATCAATTATCATAGATTAGAAGTAGTAATTACTAAAAGCATTTAAATTCTGTATTTTCACTTTCCTTATAGTTCTGATAATTGAACTGGGATTTTTCTGAAGAAATGCAAATGCCTCTCTGTTATCATCAGGTTCATTAAGCACAAAATAATAACCAGAGGCTTGGCAGAGGGAAGGAAGTRTGGTGTGGGGCTGGAAGGCAGGGATTATTAGGGACCCATAAATACCCTCTAAATGTCAGCTGCTGGCTTGTTCATTGGTAAATTATARATCTCTATTAATTAAACTATTAGCTCTGAAAAATTGTGCTTAGAGCTGTGAGCTCAGTATCCATGGACAGGGTTTGCCTCCGATGGAAGGAAAGCAAACATAAGGACCATAAAAATTCCTTACTTGAGGGTGGTGAGGCCCTGGCACAGGTTGCCCASAGAAGCTGTGGCTGCCCCTGGATCCCTGGCAGTGTCCAAGGTCAGATGGGATGGGGCTCTGAGCAGCCTGGATAGACCATGGAAGGTGTCCCTGCCCATGTCAGGAGGTTGGAGTTTGATGGGCTTTAAGGTCCCTCCCAACCTAAACCATTCTCTGACCTAGAGGATGAGGAGGCTTGGAGGAAGAGCYCTTTGCATTCTTGGTGGAGCAGCCAAACTCAGGGTTCATTTGAATCAGGGGGGCTGGGAACATTCGGGTCTGACCCTCCAACCTGTCAGGATCCATCAGGATGAGCAGGAGGTTGAGCTGGATTCCTGCAGAGCTCAGATGTGAGTTGGTGGTGGCTCGGAGTTTTTCCAAGCCAGGCTGAATTTGCAAAGCCCAGCTGTAGTGGTTCCATTGATGCTTGAACACAGGTGTCTTTGTTTGTAGAAACATGTGATGGCTCCTCTCTTTAGCCCTCGGCGAGAAGGCTCTTTTAAGTGGTGGAAACATGGATTTTTACACTGTAATCACTTCATATTTTGAAAAAGCTGGTCATGGCTGATGAGCCTGGGGTGTGAGGGAC
Organism: Malurus melanocephalus; assembly: GCF_030028575.1. Classification (NCBI taxonomy): domain Eukaryota; kingdom Metazoa; phylum Chordata; class Aves; order Passeriformes; family Maluridae; genus Malurus; species Malurus melanocephalus. The sequence goes on from NW_026623360.1 coordinate 136,559, forward strand.
TGCAGAGAGGAGGATGTGGCTGCTSCGTACTGAAGGATGTCTGCCACTGTTTTCCTTCATATTGGGCATCCAGGCAGCTGAGCAGAGGAGCAGGAAGCCTTTCCTGGCCCTCGGCACATGGAACAAACTCCAGTTTATGTCTCCCTTTATCCTCTTTCCTCTTACATTTGGTGCAGTGACACAGAAATGGAGGAACTCAGACCCTGGATATTTAGGAAGCTCAGAGTTCCTTGACGTAGTGGTGGATTTGGGTGGTGTGGTTTTGTGCACTGAGTTCTTTTTATGCCTGCTTTTCTTGTTGTTACAGTCCTAGCTGTTGTTCTGTTTTGTTTACTGATTTCCTTTGTTGTTTCTGGATGTCTTTTTCCCTCCACTCAGGATTTGATCCAGGAAATAAACGAATTGCGGTTGAGGGTGGGAGAAATGGACAATGAAAGACTCCAGTATGAGAAAAAACTGAAAACAACCAAAGTAAGTGAGGCCGAGGGGAAGAGGCAGAGATGGGTGTAAATCAGGCTTTAGGAATTCGCTCTTTCCCCTAATCCTTGCCTGCACCCTGCAAAATCCTGAGCACTTTCAGGCACTGGGTTTCATGGTTCTCACTTAGCAACAGGGGCTATTTCCAAATTTCATGCTGTGGTGTTCAGCTTGAGCTGAACCCTTTTTATGAAGGGTAGCTTACCATGCTGTTAACAGTAAATTTGTTACCTGTTTAGACCTTTGTTTCACATATGTGTCAAGAAAGTTGCAGTATGTAAGGTATATGCCATAGGTAAAAACAGCATTTATTTTCTCTTAAATGTGCTAAAAATAAACCACTTCTGAAGAGAAAGCACTCACTAAAGTTTTTCTAGCAGCCTGTTTCTCTAAGTGTCTAACTTCTCTTTGCCACTTAGCCTTGTCTCTTTTCTACCTTTAGTTTTCTCTTACTCCTCTGTCTCTGTTACCAGTCTTTAATGGCCAAACTTTCTAGCATGAAAATCAAAGTGGGTCAGATGCAGTATGAAAAGCAGCGGATGGAGCAAAAAAGCCAGATGCTAAAGGTGTAGTAGTTTCTGGGTAACGCTGGGCCTGTTTTGAATCCTCCATGTTCCAYCCTTTACTGGTGTGTCCTGCATTGTGCTGTCATGCTCTGTCCTTCATTAATTGCTGTGTGTCAATTTGCAGTGTGCCCTTCCTCATTAGTCTTTATGTAGATATTCCATGTAAACAGATTTTATATTGCAGGGGAGAGGATTTTCGTGCTGTGAACCTTGCATAGGTTACACATAATGGCATTAGACTTGGGTTAAAATAATTCCCCCCTCCAAGGGAAGATTCTCTCGTCTGTAACTTACATCAATTATCCAAGCMGAACTTTTTATCACCCTTTTAGAGAAAATTTATTCATGAAAACTAGCTAGGAAATAGTGATTCTTTTATACTGTCCCCTCTCCCACATGTAAATTTGCATATCATGTTTCTAATTCAGGGGAAGAAATACACGTTGGCAACCACATGCAGCTCTAGTTGCCTGTGGGTATAACAGCAGCTTCTCAAGTGACCAAGAAATGGTCTTGTTTTGGAGTATGGATCCTACACTGGCAGAAATCCCATCACGATCAGTGCCAACTTGGAGCACTGGAGAATTGTAATTATTGTCCAGCCCCTGTTGTGGAAAAAGTTTTCATTTCTTAACAGTTTTAAGATGAATCTATTTTTTTTAATGATGCTTTAGAGCAAGCAGGAACCAGTTTCAGGAGATAACACAGTGGGCCATAGTTTGGGTTGCAGACATCATTATGTGTTTGCAACAGATCTTCTGAGGGTAGCTCAGGAAAATACCTAAGCCACAGTATTGTAGTTTGGTTTATTCCATTCAGGATTTAAAACGTCATTTAGAAGCTGTAAATGCCAAAATTATGAGTCTTGCCTTGTTTTGCGTTGTTTACAAACTGAACAAATTAAATTTTCAGTGTTGGGTACAGTTGCAGTGAGGGTCCTGTCTTGATGATGCTGTTGCACAAGATATCCTCGGACATCAAAGAAACATGTTACTAAACTGGGTAGGATTTGACTCAAATTTTAAAAAGTTAAATGCATGGATCTGTGCCAGTCACTTGCTAGTGCAGATGGTTAGATCTAAGTTAAAACTTGACAGCATTTTTCTAATACACCCCAACTCCCCCAAACACCATCTGTCTTACTCCCAAGAATCTCAGCTCCAAGCTTCCTTCCCTAATGCTTGATCAGCAAACCCAAACTGTGGCAGAGGTACCACGTTTTTGTCTGAACTGCTTTCCAATATGTGTCCATGTGCTTGCTGGTGTTGTGATTGATTTTTCTTCCATAGAAGCAGTGGTTATTTCTGAAACTGTCCTCAGCCTTGTATAAGCACAGTTTCAGAATTGTTTGGCCTCGAACATGCAAAATGCCCTATAAGTACCAAAAAAAAGTGTGGAAATGTTAGCACTCAGCCTTATCACCTGCACTTTTTCTATCTCTGCAAGGTTGAACAAATAAGAAAACTGTTTTATTTTTCCTCCCCTTTTGCTCTTTCTTCTTTAAATTTTGATGAAAATTTCTTTCCAATTATACACGAGACCAACAGTTTCAGACCACAGGCCCTCTGATTTTGCTCTGTTATGGGCTCAGAGGTCTGTTGGGACGTTCAGAGTCRTTTTGGTGGGTGCACACCCAGCCAGTTTTAAATGTCAGGGGGCCCTCAGTCATTTCTACCCGCTGAGGATTTGTCCACTGTGCTTCCTAGGAGGGAATTGTGGAACATCTCAGCTGCCTGTGCAAGCTGTCACTGAGTGTCTCTGTGTCTTTAYAGGATGAGCTGTCAGCTCTGAAAGACAAACTAGAGCAGAAGGAAGCCGAGGTGAAAAGGCTGCACGAAAAACTGGTTTGCAAGCTGAAAGGAGAAGGAATTGAAATACTGGACAGAGGTGAGAAAAAGGGAGGCTCTGTCACTGTGTCCTCCTCAGTCACCTCGTCTGAGCTTATGTTTCTTGTACAGGAAATAACTGATAAAAGACTCCATTTTCCTAAACTTCATCTGCATGTTTACCTCTTGAACTATGTTTAGAGGGTTGATGATACAACTGCTGAATTTACTGCTACAACAAGCCCTTGATCAAATTTAAATAAGAGAAAAAATCCCTAATTAGCTCCTTATGTGGCTTGTATGGGGTTTCAAAAGGTGCAGTTTATACAGGCCAATTAATTTTTAAACATAATTTAAACAAATTTCCCAAAAACATTGTGTTGAAAAGGAAACTTCCTGATAAGGAAGGAGAAGAGCCATACTAGAGACCAAAGTATGATGTGGACCTAGCTGTGAGTAGGTGAAATTGTTTGTGCCCTGTTAAGTCTAAATCTTAATTAAGCTTGAATTAGCACAAAAATTTTGCATGCTGGGTAATTCTTTTATTGGCTTGTAATGAAGGAGCTGAATTAGTATTTATTTGAGGGAATCTTTGATTAAGGATTTATTTTATTTAAAAACAGATTTTTTTGTTAAAACATCACAGAAATTTTCCACAGACTTTTTTGACCTGATGCAATTTCAATTCTAAATATRTCTTACTGATAGTTATTGCTGATTTTAAGATTGTGCTTTTAAAAAATGTTTTTTAGGAAAAGAGATTAGTCTTCTCTCCTGACCTGAGGAGGAAAATGCTGTGTGTGGACTGTCACATTTTATTTCATGAAATGGTGTTTTCAAAACCACTAAGAGTGACCACAATGAACTGAGATTCCATTTTTTCAAGAACCATTTAAATGTGAACTGGGTCTGACTTCATTGCATTCATGACTACTTATATAGGGCTTTTTTCCCTGGGGAGCTACTTGAACTCTCATTACCCTCTGGTCRTCAGCTTTATGGTTTTCACTATAACTCAGCAGAAGATCTTTTGCTGTGATGAAACATGTTTTATCTGCCTTGGACTAATATTAAAAAATGCTGCTTGCAGATAACAAATTTTCTGCCTCATTAGCTGAATGAAGTGAGGAAAAGTTGACTCCTTGAGTATCAATATTGTCTTAAAAGTTATTTCATGTCATAACCTTCATGCTAATTTCAAATCCAATGGATTTTCCCCGCACAGATGAAAATTGTAAAAAGAAGCTCAAAGATAAAAGTAAGGTTCCTGGTGTCTTTCCACGAGCATTTGCATTCCAGAAGTGCTTTCCAGAATAGCTTTCTGCATGTGTTTGCAAGACTGCTTTAACAAACATTGTTAGGTTGCATCATCTATAACCCTTAGTTACACTTACACTAAAATTTGRGAACAAGGGTGAGTATATCACCCTTAAAACACAAATTTTTCTGAAGAAAATCTGATAGATAAAGGAAGATTGGATCTCACAAAGCAGTTGCCTCTCAGTGAAATGCAGTTGCAATCCAGTAAACCAGATTTTTCAGCARCATATCTGAAGAAAAATCACTGGAACTTGATCAGTTGCTGGTTTAGCCCAATGAGTCTAAATGTTTTTCATCTAGAAAGCCAGGCTTCTTCTCTTCTTGCATTTCATTAAGGAGGAGAATGTTCTTCTTGCTCTGTTTGCTTTCCATGAATTTTTAGGAAGTTGAAATAAGGCTTTCTCTCCTGTGAGTTTGGCCACCTGCATATATTTGTAGCGAAATTTGAATTTTATTTTGTTTATGCAAGGTAGATCTTTAGGAAAAAATGGAGATGATTTCCATTCTTTTTGAATTCCTAGTCCAGAGCACCTCCAGAACATACATGTTCTCATGTATGTATAATTCYTGGTAAGTAAGGATTATAGATGAAGCACAGAACACTGTTTTCTGTGTTAGGAAYCTTTTCCAAGTCTGAACTGCAATATAATATTCCAGCATGACTGCTCCTCACAGCGAGTACCTGTATCATTTCATTGTGCCCTCCTCATTTCTACATCCATACTGGATTAGGGCTCAGCATCACTGCACGGTGCTTCCCTCCATCTCATCCATTAATCCTGTGGCTTTGTCAAGTGGGTCTGTGAGATGCCATTTGGGGTATTTGCTGACTGTTGTAATGAGGATGTGTTTTATTGCATTCCCAATGTGGGTTTTTTTTATCTTGAACTTCTTGTTTTGCAGGTATTTGGTTATTTGAAAAATGGAGATAGTGAAAGTCAAGAAGTAGTTTTGCTCTTGAGTCTTGGAGAGGGGTGGGGGAGTAAGGAAATTTTCTGAATTTTGTAATTTCCTTGATAAAAATGTCAGAGAAGAGGTTTTGAAGAAAAATAGCTTTATTCTTTGTGTTTTTATCTAAAATAGAATTTAAGTGGCTTATGTTTTGTTTGTAAATTCATAAATCTACTTTCAGATATTACTGAGTTGCTTCTAGGTTTTTTGTTTTTCTTGTTTCCTTACACTGCCTTGTTTAAATTGACTTTGAGAACTGTATTGTGTTTTTAGATATAGAGGTACAGAAAATGAAGAAGGCGGTAGAATCTCTAATGGCAGCAAATGAAGAGAAGGTAGAAAAGTCATTATTTTTTCAGTAATGATTCATCAGATTGATTTAAATCTCTAAAAAACCTTCACATGTGAGCTTTTCAGAATTCAGTTAAAAATCAGATTTGTAAGAATCAATGATTTTCTGCAGTCAGAAAAATGAGATTTGTAAGAATCGATGATTTTCTGCAGTCTGAAGCACTGCAGTGCCTTTAAGGGGCTGTGAGCATTTATGAGCTCTGTGCATATGCACAGGATCTGTACAGAATCTCTACACTGTTGTTTTGTTGAATTCAGTGTGATTAATTTGAACTGTGTTCTGCAAATGTAAAGAGCTCCATACAAGTGCCAAATCACAGGCTGCATTTCCAAAAGGGCTTTTCTGTGAAGTATGAATTATTTTCRTACATGGTTCTGTTCTTTCATATGCATGTGCGTTTTGTAGAATGTTTTCTTTTGATCACCAAAGCTCTAAATCCTTTGTACATGGCAAATTTATTATGCTCTACCTTTTACTTAACAAGGGAGCTGAAATCCACTTTCAAGGTTGGGACAGTTCTAGTGGTTAATGAGATGATAGTTTTTGCTAAATACAGTTTTTGATATTTCAAAGCCTCTCAGCATTCTGAGTCCTGTCCCATCCACACTTCCCATTTTGTTCAGTCTCACAGCCAGTTAAACTTAAGGATCTAGTAATTCTTTTTTCTGGGGGAGGAAGCACAGTCACAACATCCCTTTATTTTAGGATCGAAAGATAGAAGAGCTTCGGCAATCTCTGAATAGGTACAAGAAAGTCCAAGATATGGTGATACTGGCTCAAGGTAAAAAAGGTATTGTACAATTAAAAAAATTTAAACTCTGCTGTCATTTAAACTCCAGGTGTGTTGTAGTGGTGAGCTTAACTGTGGAACTGAAGCAGAAACTGTATCTATACCACATGTTCCATATATTCCACATATTCTAAGACTGGTGAAGGTTTCCAAACCCCTTCAAAGAGTGAAGATTGTCAATAGTGCAAGAAGAGTGAGGAAGCAAAATATGGGTTTTTCTGGTGTTGGGTTCACCCCATGCTGAGTGTTGGAGGGGGAGCAGTTTTTAAATAGGTATTGCCCTTCCTTGCAGTGCTGTGCCTTCAWGCACAGGAAGGTGTTAGAAAGTATTGGTTGTCTTTCACTACCAGTCCAAGCCTTTTGGTAGCACTGAGGCAGTTCAGGATCATCCATTGGGAAGGAGCAGAGGACACCAACACCGGTGTGGGCTTCAGCATTACCTAAATGAGACACACTCAGTTTGTGGCAGGCTGCAGACCTCATGTGGTCACTTCTAGGCTGGTGATGGACACCTGAGCAGTGRGCTTTATTTCTCAGGGTACCTTGAAGATATCACAGAGATGGCTTAAGTTTCAGGCAGACTCAACCTTCTGGTCTTTTCCTTAGTGAATAAGGGAAACAAAGTATTTAGAATGAAATTCCAGAACAGATGGGAAAGAAGTACTCCAGTTTATTCAGCTTGTTGAAATTGATGCCACTAAATGCCCTGAGGGTGTTTGCTGGGTTTTTGATCTCCCTTTGTTCCATCCCTGCTGTGTTGTGGTGGTTGAATTGGGAAGTGACACTTGGCAATGATTCCCTTTCTCCTATCATAGTCTGTCCTAAAATTCCCCATCAATCAAATCCTTCCATTTCTGGCCCCATAACTGAGCATGCTGGCTGCACCTTTTGTGGGAGCAAGGGTCRTAAAACCAACAAGTTTCCATGTTCTCTCTCCTCAGGCAAGGAAAGTGAAAGCGAAGACTTGAATTCAGGGTCTGTCTCCACGGGTTTATTGGACACACCAAGTCTGACTGACCCAGAGAAGAGCCCATCCCCAACCCCAGTAACAGCATCTCCAATCCATGATGAGTTCAACATGAATATTCATGAAGAGGTGTCTTTTTTTTTCTCCCCCTTTACTTTATGCCATAGTTCTTTGAAAACATTGCTTATTCTGGAGTCATATCACAGATTGCAAAACTCACATGTCTGAAAAGATTTTTCTCTGGGTTGCACGGTTTTTTGTAAGGTTTCATATTCTTTTGGAGAAAGTAGTTTTCTTGTGAAAGCTGCTGAGGAATTTAAATTAAAGTTATTTTTCTTAAATGGAATCAGGAGACAGCAAATAGCATGTTTATCATGAGAACAGATCTAAATTACTTTTTCTGTTAGACAAAGAAATTATTTTTCTTATCAAACATAGCTGTTTTAGGAGCTACATTTAATTTGGCACGAACTTGAAGTAAATACGTTGGGACTCATTAAATATATCTTGTCATATTTAAAAGGATGTAATCACAATTGTATTCATTCGGTTAAATTGTAAGTAGGTTGTGGTAAAAAAAAAATTAAAAAAATCTGTAAAAATCTCTGATTTTTACWGATTTTCCAGTAACAAAACTATACATCTCTTCTCTAAGCTCTGAGTCAGTGCAGGGTCTTGACTTACTTAAACAGCATAAATACACTATGAACAAAATTAAATTAAATGTTTATCTGTTTAGCATTTTTTTTATATTCTCTTGAGTCTCTGAGGACAAGATTAAACCTCAAAAGTGAGCTACCCTTCATGTCTCAGGTAGAGAGAGATTTASCAGGCAGCCTTGGGAGACTTGAGAGATTTTTTTCTATGCTGTAGCTTATCTGTGCAATGATTCATGTTCTATCTGCAGTGCCATCTTTCAAGGAGTAAATCATTCTGTTACAATAGGAAAAAAATAGCTTTTGAAATCGTATTTCAGATCCTTCTTTTTCTGGTTTATCTGTTACTCTTTTATTTATTATTGTTTAATTTCTGCTAAGAAGAGTCTAACACATATTCTTCATTCTTTTTGGAATTCCTTACAGATCCACACCAGCATTTTACAGATTTCAGTCCCTTCCTTTTCATCAATATCCAAGAGCTCAGAAACTGTTGCAGAGAGACTGAAAACACACCCTAGGCCAGATCCTGCCAGTGAAATGAGGTATTACGGTTTCCATGTATTTTTCCACAAATTGTAAATCCAATGTTCTGTGAATTTTAATGAGAGTAATAGTCTGTCAGTCACTGAATTACCAAGTCATTAACCAGTTAAACAAGGCTAGGATTCTCTYACTAGCTGCAGCAAACTAAGCTAATGTTCATGAAGTGCATTGATTAAATCCTCAGTAAGCAAGGACTGGTTTGGTTGCTGTCGTAGCAGCACTCATGGTCTGTACCAGCTGCTTCACAAGGAAAGAGCAGAAGGAGAAGGAAGCTGATCTAATGTAATGAAGGCCACAGAATCMTTATTTTTGTCTAGGTTTGCATCATCGAGGTCTGGCTGGGTTGGTGTTGGCTGTGCCAGTCCTGGTGATTCGYGCTCAGACATTTTTCACTGTTGCTAAAAATGATTAAGGCACTGCCAGGGCTGCAGCAAAACGGCTTCCAGCTGTAACCTGAGGAGGGGAGGAAACCCAAGGGAGGTGTGGCTGCACCCTGGGGCTGTGGCTGAGCTGTGGCACCCAGGGATGCTTGGAACTGTGGCAGCTCCTGGATGAGGAGTGGCTGTCACCTTCCACCAGCATTTCTAATCCTGCACCCTCCTTGTCCTGGGAGAAAACCCAGTCCCTGCACACCTGCACTGGCACCATAGGGAGTACAGAAAAGCACCCCAGATTCACATCTAAACAAAGGCTGTGCTTAGGTTTTTTCTTCTGGGTCCAAATCCCTGGCTGTATCTTAAGGAGTATCAGAAACTAAGAATCCAGAGGCAAGGAAATATTGTTGACTTAAAACAATCATCAATCTCAATGTGAAACATCAGTGCAAGCRCAATTTGATGTGTGATTTTTCCAATTCCAGTCAAGGAAAGCATCCTATTCAGAAGCACAGCTTTGCTTGGTTTGTGATGTGCATGTTCCTCATGCAGCTCGAGCCATCACAAGAAGGGATTTCACCTGGAAATTCCTCTTGGAAAAAAACAAAGCACGCACTAAACTGCAGTAAAATGCCYTGAGCATTGGGTACTGACAGGAAGGTGGTGACCTCCACTACCTGTGCTGCTGCAGACCCTGTTGGAACCTCTGCATTTATTTAAGCGGAATAGTTCACTATTGTCATCGTCTTACAGTGAGAGTTGTCTTTCTTGGTGCTCTTGAGTTCACTCACCTTTGTCCTTTATCTTTTACAAGACTTGCCACCATAGCAGGGAAAATTTGCCATGTGTTAGTACCACAAGAGCTGAAGTGAAAACAGAACGAAAGCAGGCTGAGGTCACAGGATTTGTCTCAGCCTTTTTTTCATATTTTTTTTGTTTTTACAGTGAAGGAAGATCAACAGATTCCTCCCCTGAAACTCATCTGTGTGATAGTCCAGTGTAAGTGCCATAAACAAAACTGTTCAGGGGACATATTTAAATGTGATGATCAACTTGAAACCCCACAAGGCACCCCCACATTTTACCTACAGACATAAATAGGTCAGTTAATTCTGGCCAAGAGTGTGTTTAGTGATGGTAGGTTTCTGCTSATGTCCCRTGTTTTCATGATCATTATTTTCCARTKCTTTATCTGGGCACATGGTACTTCCTGTGACACTGTGRAATATCTCTCATTTGGTGGTAGACTGTCAACATACTTTGGAATTTAGTTTTCCACAGTGCAGGCACACATGATTTGCTCYTTCTTTTGATAGTCGAGGAAAGGTGATCAGCTGACTACAATGAGAAATTAATTTTCATTTATGCAACATATCCATATTCCCTACAGCAGCAGTTATTACAATGTGGAAGTTCTTACAGTATCTCATTAAATTGCATGGGTTCTGATTGCTGCACGTGCTGCACCTTAATTCATAATATCATTGGTTTTAGTATATCTCATCATGTATTCTAATGCTTTCTTTAAAGCTGATTCCTGTGAGTGTCTTTGTCTTAGCAAGTTTAATTCTAATGATTGAGCGTGGTTTTTATGTTGTTTCAGAATTTCCTCGCTGCAGAAGTCCAGCAGTCTGAGCAGTTTGAGGAAAGAGGCATCTGAAGTGGTGGGTTTGGTCTCTTACTTCCTCCTATCTSCTTGCCAATAGGGGTGACATCTCTATTATGTTGTGTTGTGGGTGTTGTGTTGCCTTCTGAGAAATTCTGAGTCAAAACAGGGTTCTCTGTGGCATGTGTTAGCAATGCTCACACACATGTGACATCTTCCACATTTTATTGAAGGAGAAAACCTGTCCTTGAAAACACAGGTCCTTTTTTTTTCCTCTTTGTATGAGGCTTTTACCAAGATTCTSTTGCTGTGTTTTTCCTCTGATAATGAGGTGGGGTTTTTTTTTACTGGATATGCTTTTCTGATTTAAAACAAGAAAAAAWTGACTCCCACCACCACTTGCTCTCTGTGTTTAAGGTGAATAATTTTGGAAGGCCATGTAATTAATGCACTATAAAATACASTGTGGGCAGACTGTGTGTTTTAGGTAGTCAGGAACATAATGCTGAGCTGTTGGATGTCTGGGGATAGCTTCAGTTTAGGTTTCTGTGGAAGTGACCAAAAGCAGCTAATCTCTAGCAATGCCATCCCATCAGGGYAATTCCTGTGCTCTCTTGTGACAGCTGGAGCTCCTAGAAGCTCCTGAATTCCCTGATACCTCCTGTGCCTTACAGCATAGCGGGGAGGCTGGCAGGACTGCAAATGTCACCAGAATCTGATAAGAGCAGGAGTTCATGGGTTGGGGGTTTTTTGTTGTTGTTTGTTTGGACAGACAAGGAGTATATGCTGTGGATATTTTATCTACTTGGCTTCTACCCTGTCTGGTTCCTGCTTTGGGTCTGGTTCCTGCCCCTTAGTGCCTTAACATTCTGTGTGCCTCTAATCATGTGCCTAACTAATCCTTCACAATGTAAACCAAAGCAACCCTATTTCCCTGTCAGCTCACTGACCTCAAACAAGCAAGGATCAATCTGTGTGAAATACAGCTCTGAAGAGATTTATTTTGGGGGAAAGAAACAGTCAGGGGAGGGTATTTCATCAGAACTTAACTCAGGGTAATCATAATTAATTGAATACTGGCTCTGAACTGTGGGTTTTGAAATGTCTTAATCTTTCCCAAACAGGACAGRGACTCTGCACAGAAGCCAGCAGAGGTAATGTGTGTATGTGTATGTGTGTGTGTGTGTGGTGATGGCGGTTCTTGGAGAAACACGGGCAGTGAGGATGGGTTGGGAGGTTGGGAAGTGTAGAATTGCCACACACAGTTTCAGAGGGGGAATAGCAGTCCTGCAGACAGGATGGTGAGGAGTCTCTGATGGGTGTCACCATCAGTGTCACTGCTCAGTGCTCAGCATGTCCTTGCCTCCTCACACATGGATTAGCTTCCAGTCTGATTGAGCATAAGGTTACCAGCTAAGCTAATGTTGTTYCCCCACGAGATGATTAGCAAAGCTAACCATTAAGTATTTTACTGACTGTAATTATCTTTGATTAGTATCTCTCTAAAAACCTTTTGGTGTCTCAGTTGTTTTCTGTGAGTAGAAAGCGTGTTTCTGAAAAGGCTGTCATTGCAGAATAATCACCCTGTGGTACCTTAAGGCCACATCTTGCAGTTCTTACCTCTAGCAACACCTGAGCAGAGGTGACAGACCTCAGATACAACTCATAAGATGAATGCTGTGTTGATTTCAGCAAAAGCCAAAGGATTATACTTTGGCTGTGAGTGGTTTTGGTTCCTTCTTTCAAAGAGACAGTGAAACAGCTGGCAAGGTTAAAGTACTTTTTAAATTGGCTGACTAGAGTGTCTGATAACTCTCTTGGCATTTATACTCCTTGCTTGATATGTAATTTCCTCTTTGCTTTGGCAGTGGACACAGTCAATTAATCCATTAATTAGGGAATTGCAGAGCAGTGACAGACAGAAAGAGCTCTCTGATGCTTGGCAGAGAACCAATGTACTGTGGGGTCTTGTCTCTCCGCTCACTGCCCCTACAGCCGCCAGTGGGGAAGACAGAGATTGACCCTGGAAATCTGGAGAAGTTCAAAACCTTCCAGGACTGTATTTTTACTATTTCCATATCTTTAAGTCAGCCTCACAGAAACTGAGAAACATCTTGAAGAATCCAATTTACTCTTACCAGGTAGTGGTAGTAATCCTGGATGCTGAAYATGCCAGGCTTTAAACCCAACTGACAGCAAAGTATCCACAGCTGGTCCCCCTCCCTGTCCTTCCTGCCTCAGTGGGATGGGAAGGAGAATCAGGAAAAAAAGATAGAACTTGGGGGTTGGGATAAGAACAGTTTAATAATTGAAACAAAATACAATCATAATAACAATACAATAGTAATAATAATAACAACAACAACAAAAACAGTAATAGAAGGGAGGAGAAGAGAGATAGAAAACCCAAAAAAGACAAGTGATGCACCGCAATACTATTGCTCATCTGGCACTGACCAATGCCCARCCTATCCCTAAGCTATGATCAATTGGCTCCCCTTCCCAGTAACCCCCCCGTTCATATACTGGGCATGGCATTCTGTGTTGTGGAATATTCCTTTGTTAGCTCAGGTTAGCTGTCCTGGACATGCTTCATCCCAGATTCTTGTGCACTTCCTTGCTGGCAGAGCATGGGAAAATGGGAAGTCCCTGACTCAGGGTAAGCACTGCTCAGCAACAACCCAAAYATCCCTRTGTTATCCACATTATTCCCTGCTAAATCCAAAACACAGCCCTGAACCAGTACACATTGCGGAACTAAGAAAAAATTAATTCCATTCCAGCCCAAACCAACATATTTGAATGAAGATCTTGTTTATGTTTTTCTTTATGGTTTTTATATCCTGTGTTCTTGTAGTGACAGATGAGGAGTTCCCAGATTATCTGCCAGCAGTCACTTTGCAGTCTCTCTCAAAAGGCCTTCTGTAATTCCCTCATATTGACTCTTTATTTCCCTAATTTAAGCAGGTAAAACCTCCTGTGGAAGGCAATAATTTTGCAACCCTCCCTCCCAAGTCTCCTTCTCACGGTGGCACAGGTGATGAGGACAGTTTTGGCACCCGCAAAGCCAGATCTTCTTTTGGCCGAGGCTTTTTCAAGATAAAAAATAACAAGAGGACTGCAAGTGCCCCCAATCTGGGTAGGTACCATGCATCTGCATTCAGATTTTATGCATTTTTAAGCATCTTAACAACAGCTGTAATTGCCTTAAGAAGCAKGAAGGCCAGCCTAGTCTCATCATGACTTGGTGGCACTTCTGTCAGTAGAATGTTTTGAAAATCTCAAACAGCAAGAAAAAAAAATCACTGATGTAATGAAGTATTTGATGTGGTTCAGACTCTGCTGTGGAATCTCCCCTGGGACCTCGTAGGGGTTTGCTGCTATATGAAATGCTGGCAGTAGTTCACATGGGATTTGTGGGCTTTTTTTTCCCTTGGCTCCATCCTCAGTTAACCTTTCGTAAGATTTTCAGATGTACACAAATAGGACAGCAGCACTCAGTCTTCCTCTTTTTTTTTTTTTTTTTTTTAATTTAAGCAGCCTTGCAAAAGAGATGGTGACAACAGGAACAGGATTGACAAGTCATTCCAGCTCCCGTTGGTTTTTTACCTGTAGTGAGGGGGAAGGGGAGGTGTTATTTTGGTATTGTCATTTGATGACATTTGCATATGACAAAGAAGTAAACAAGATGTTCTGCTTAATGCACAAGTCACTGTTGCCACCAACTGGAATYCTGCTTACATTTACTGCTCTGCTGTAGTTGTCTTTCCACTGATCCAGTTCAGGCATCCACTGAGTCTGCATCAAATCTGCTGCCAGACATCTGAGGTTTTTGTTTTTCTCTTGAAAAAGATGTAGGAATTTGGCTCTCTGTTTCAGAAGCCTGAAGGGGCATAGCTTCTGGTTTGTTACTTACTCCAAGACAATCTTAGACTTTTGTTCAAAACAAGTAACATACCTACACGTTGATGATATACTGCCCATATTTGCCTGTGACATACAGCCTGGGAACTTGCTAGCTTACTTGGAATAGATGTACAGCCTATTCTGAGGATTAGACTCTTTGCTTTGGTTTATTTCATGTGTGCTTTTGTATAATTCCCTGTTTTGTCCTGGAATCAATTTGTCTAACAAAGCACGGTACTTGTGGCTGTCGTATAGGAGTGGAAGATGGGCCATCTAAATCAGGGTGCTGTGATTTGAGTAAGTTATTTATGTTATCCAGATTTCAGTGCTTCCATCTGTAAAGCTGCTGTCCAGATATTTGCCACCTCACAGGAGCCRTAGGTCCTGGAGCAGGTGACCTCCCTGCACTGAAGCGACTGCGGTGCCATTTTTCACTCCCCTCCACAGAGCTCTGCTCCATTCCTTTGTTGTGGAAGGGAGTTTCCCAGTGAACCGGTGATCCCAATCCTGTGTGAATTCAGCATTCATGTGGTGCTTGTGTCCCATGTCCCTCCCTCCTTTGGTCTCGTACTTTGTTGCCGTGAGTTTTGAATTGTGTTTGACCTTGTGCCTCTGCGTGTTCTCTCCCGTTGTGCTGCGTGTGGGTTTGTGCCTTGTGTGGATATCTGAAGATCGCAGTCGAAGTGCCAGTGCACCTACTTTAGGTACAGTAATCCTGCATGTCTGCCCGTGCCAGCCCTGTGTCCTGACTGCTGCTAACAGCACACAGCTCCCAAAACCACAGCCAGGCACCAGAGCTCTGCAGCRGGACTTGTGCCCATCGCTAAAAGGAGTTTTCATGTAACATCTGCCCTCTGCTAAAAGTCAGCTGTGCTGTTTCTGAGTAGCTGCTACTAATGAGAGAGATTGCGGGTCAATTTGCAGAGGCTTTTGCTGTAACTTTGAGCACAAAGTTACCACAGACCGAGGCACCTGGTGAGAATTGGTGATGTTTAATTCCCTTTGTGCTGCCACCTGTCCTGGATCCACTGGAAGAGTTTAAAGGGTGGTGRAGTAGGGAATGAGCTGTATTTCCCAGGCATTCATTTAAGGGAGTTCTGAGGGAAAGCATATGCAATTCCTCTTCTAGATGTGGATGTACTTATGATACAATAAACAAATGACAAATAATTGGGGCAGATGGGGAAGGAGCCATTCATATAGTAAATAAAAACCAGTCTTGTGATGGGAGCACTCCCTGGGTGGTTCTGGCAAGGGCAGGTGACACCTGCCTCGGGAAGCAGAGCTGTGTCAGTGGGGTGGTGGTACACCCACCTGGGGTGTCCCTCATTGGCAGAGACCGAGTGCTCTGGGCCCTCTCTTTTTGTCTCATGGCCCCCTAAATGCTCTATGGGGCTGTGTCAGTGCATGAAAAGAAGCCAAGTAAGAGGAGCAAACAGTGCAATTCCCGCAAATCTCTGCTACTAATGCACCCAGCCTTGTCCTGGTGTTCTCTCTCCAGAATGCCATTTACATGTTTTTGGATTTTTTCTAAGCTAGTGCTTTACCTTCTACAAATAAAGCAAAAACCATGAATGCTGTAGCGTGGTTCCATGATAGTGCTGTCTCTCTCACTGGCAGAACCCCCGCGTTCAATAGTGACCAAACCAAAGTGCCTGGAAATGATCCTTTGTGTGACCTTGTTGCTTCACTGCAAGGTTTGCCAAGGTGGAAAATGGGATATGTTCAGAGGTATTCTGGCTCAATCACCTAAAGTGTGCCCAGCAGAAGGATACTTTGGCAAAGCCTGCAGTTTATTGCTGGCCACGGCAAATTGTGGTCATCTCAGCATCAACTCTGTGGCTTGAGACCACATGTCCCAGCAATATAACTCTGCCTCGATTCATTGTTTACTTTTCTCCAGGAAGTCTGAAAGTCCATTTCAARCACAAGTGATGGTCATTTCATTACAGAGCTATATTAAATGATGGTGCAAGTRATTGCAGGCCTGACTGCCTTGCCACAGCTGCTTCAGCTGAACAAGCTCATGCTCTCACTCTTCCCCAGCAAGCAACCAGCATAAACTCCATGTGGTAGTTTTATTCAGCTATCTGGCACTTGCTGGCACATCTYTGCTTATGTAGTCTAGTAGATACTGCTATTCTATTAGTTTTCTTTTTAAATTATCTTAAAATTGTTTTTTTCTTTGCTATGTTAGCTTTTGTGACAACTTCCCCTTTGGGKACAAGAGCCCTCAGGTTTGTTGTCATGGAAAACAGCTACAGATCAAGGATTTAATGCTTTTAGAGTGGGTGGTGACCTTGGGGTTCTCTGATCAGAGATGTTTTGTTCATATCTTCACTCAGAAGATATGGTTCAGACAGAGCCTAAACTCCATGGTATTCCTCTGAGGAGAAGCAAAATATTCCACAGTTTGCAGAAGCAAATGGAAGAGGGCCTCTTTCTGGGGCAGGAGTTTTGTGGCTGGAATTTCCTGGCCAGGGAATGAAATACTGCAGGTTATTGGGAGAGGTTTGGTTTTCTGTGCTTTGGGGACTCCTGGTTTAGTTCCCTGCCACTGCACTGAGTTGTTCCTGGGCACCCACATGCCTTGGCTCTGTCTGTGGAAGCACTGTAGGAGCACTCCCTGAGGAAGAGTAAACTTGAGATTTAATTCACTGCTTGATTCCCAAGGTGGATTTTCCCACCCTGGATGCAAGGCGCTTAACTGGAGCAGAGCATTGCCTTGGAACGTTACCAGCCAAGCCCATGAAGGCGAGCAAGTAGCATTTCTTGTGGATTTTCCCATCCCTCCTTGCCYCATTTTCTTGACATGGTGGCTGTCAATAATTTTAGCAGGAGTCATTCCCAAGATCAGGAGCATGTCTGTACAGTCCTGCACAAATGGGTCTTGACAGAACTTCTGTTTTTCACCAGCTGAAACAGAGAAGGGATCTGCAGATCATTTGGATCTGGCTGGCTTGCCCCCCCGCCCAAAAGAAGCAGATAGTCTGCAGATGACACCACCTTCTCCAAATTCCAGGAARAAGGCCAGGGGAATCAAGAAATTGTTTGGAAGGTGAGTAAAAGATGAGAGATGACCATTTCTCCGGAGCTGGGGCTTGAGTGGGGGTTTGCTGGGAACACACCTTCCCTTTTTCCCCTGCCAGCATGTGGTTCCATGGTTTAATGTCCCGAGAGCAGGAGCCTGTGTGGTATCTGGGAGAGGTGACAGTAGGGTGGGGACAGGTAGAAGAGGAGCTACAAGCCCTGGGGGACATCTTGCCTGTGCTGGTTGCAGTGGCAGCAGCAAAGTGCCTTTTCCTTAGCCAAATGTGAATGTGCTTTCTTCCTGTAGACTTAAGAGAAGTCAGTCCACCACGTTCAACCCAGAYGACATGTCCGAGACGGAGTTCAAAAGAGGAGGGACAAGAGCAACTGCAGGGCCTCGGCTGGGCTGGTCTCGGGACCTGGGGCAGTCTCACAAGTAAGACACGAGCGCTGCCGATGGGTCGATGCTCAGATCCGGCAGCTCTGGCCGAGCACGGGTCCCAAGGAGGAGGGCAGTGCCAAGATGAACTATCCCTCTCCTGGCTAAGCAAAACCAGGCAGATCCAGGCACTTCCTCATTTGAGAGAGGGTCTGTGCAGCATTGAGCTGGGCTGGGTGGTGGGGTCGTGCTGCCGAGCTCTCACCTTGGCAGGATGGGGCTGTGAGGCAGCGCCTGAGCCCTGATGTGGCAGTGACAGAATCACCTGTGCCTTTCCTGCACTTACAGGGATAAAATGCAAAAGAGAAACGTGGTCTTGCTCTGGAGTTGCAGCCACTCTAGGCTGCTGAGGTGGTTCTTTTCAGTAGATTAGTAGGCTGTGTTTATTGTGACAGTGGCAGCAGGTCAGTAGCACCCAGCACTTCATCGTGCTGACAGTTCCCCCTCTTCCTCACAATCCAGCAGTCAGGGATGCATGTTCCCCCTCAGAGATTGTCCCAGCTCCCGCAGAATGAGAATTAGGCTTAGCTTTTGGCTTCCTCATTATTTRTGAGGAGATTGGAAGCACGGGATTTATCAGTCTTTTTCGGGTAAATTCTCCTGCAGTGAGCTGGACATGCCGTTCGCAAAGTGGACCAAGGAGCAGGTTTGCAACTGGCTCCAGGACCAAGGGCTTGGCTCCTACATCAATARTGCCAGGCACTGGATACTGTCTGGGCAAACACTTCTGCAGGCTTCTCAGCAGGATCTGGAAAAGGTGAGGAATATTGGAAACGCTCTTTYCAAATAAAGGTACAATAAAATCACTGTTTCTGTGCATATAAATCAGGTCTGTAAGGTGCACCTGGTAAAAAAATGTAAACAGGCTAAGTTTTCAAAATACTGTCACCTGCAGTGATGCCAAGTCTATTTTTAGCTGAAGTTTTGTAGGAATTTAATGCTCTGTAATGAAGCTAATCATTACAAATATTGCATTTAGCTTCATTAAATATAGACACATCAATTGACTATGGCACCTTCTAAAAATATGCGTGTGAGAGTGCCTCATTATATGGGTTTGTAGCCCTGCTTCATTAGCACTCATGAGCTACAGTTTTTTTTGCCTATGATAGAAAGGTGTAAAAAGATGCTGTTTTGGTCTGATTGTATTTTCTGTCCATTTTATAGAAGGAGGAATGCAGATTCATTGCGCACAGGTTAATCAGTCTCTGTCTTTAATCGTTGCAGAATTGTTTGTTTATTTTTTTTAAATGAGAAACGCAAAAGAAATTGATTCAATTTATACTTTTAATCCACCATCTTCGCTAAAGTTTAGATTTTCAGCTTTTAAAAAATCACTCTTCTCACCAAACAGTAAGCCTGTTTCCTCAATTGGGTAGTTACACTACAGCTGGAATAAGAGAAGAGTATTATGAACATAATGGCTTGTAATAATGTTAWCAGAGGTAACATTAACCAGCAGGCACTGATGAAAGTCAAAATGGGATTAAAGAGGTCCTGGAATGGCTGCATTTTCAACTAAACTAAGGAATAAGGTTATGTCTTTGGAAGCATTAATGAATTTCTATAATTCCTGGGACAATCCTATGCTCTTAACTAAATAATTATTTTAAGTTTACCTGCCTAAGTGTGARGGGAAGAATTAATCCTAACAAGTATTTTTTGAATGCTAGCATTTTTATTMTATTGGGGGGTCTTTTTAACATGGTATGAGCATATTATGGCAAACATTTTCATACAATTTGGAATACATCACTCCTTGAAATTAATCTACCACACTGTAAAACTAACCCACCACAGTAAGTGGGCCTTTCCCTAGTGCTGAACATGTGCTAAAACAATGYTGAAATTCAGCAAATAGAAAATGCATCTGCCAGGTCACCAGCAATGCTGTGAAAGTGTGACTCTCAGAAACCCTTTGTAATTCAGCAGAGGGAGAAATACAATARTTTTGTCTCTAGATTTACTCATTTTTTTCCTTTCACAGGAGCTTGGGATAAAGCACCCATTGCATCGGAAGAAGCTCCAGCTTGCTCTGCAGGCACTGGGATCTGAAGAGGAAAACAACCATGGAAAACTGGATTACCACTGGGTTACCAGTAAGATTTTCTTGCATGCTGCAGCAGTGAATTGGGATAGGGTTCCCTAATCATGGCTAATTTGGGGCTCTAGGGATGGGAACAGTRACTGGTGCTGGGTAACCTGGCTSCCACRCTAACAGGARTGTCTGTCCTGCCCTAGGGTGGCTGGATGACATTGGCCTGCCCCAGTATAAGACCCAGTTTGATGAAGGGAAGGTGGATGGCCGCATGCTCCATTACATGACTGTGGTGAGTGAATGGTTTCTTTCTTTCCTGACATGCTTTCCATGTTCTTAGTTCCACAGCATTCAAAGAACCCCTAGAAACTCCAATGAATATCCTGTATTAATGCTAACACTGTAACCTATAGAAAACAGACACTGCTGCTCACCTGCAAGCATTGCCTAAGTTCTTTCCATCTTTAGAGCTACTAGATTATATGGAAGAGCAAACACAGCAAGCAAGAACTTGGACTCAAGCATGAGAAATGGGCAGCCCTGATCTTAGCAGTTGTGTGACACTGATGTGCTCAGGCAGGGCTTGTACACAAMGGTGTGCAGATGCTGTGGTTGCCATTCGTGCCTTTGCTCTTCACGTTGTTATTAATTAATAGAAGCAAGTGGAATCCTTTTCTTCAGTGACCAAGCATTCCATCAGCTTGCTTATTCACGTGGATGCTCAGGTGAAGAAAACCCAAGCAATTTCTTTTGAAGAAAATTGCTGTTTTAAGAGSCAGCTTGTTTGAAAACAGGCTGCACTCAGTAGCTTTTGCATTTCAAAGTGCTTAGCACAGGCATCTCCTCCCCACTCCCCCCTTCACTGCCAGCCWGGTGAAGGCAACCCAGCAGGTTTGCTTTGTGTAAGGTCTCAGRTAAGATGAGATAAGACCTTCAGTCTATGGGCACACAAATGCAAACTGAACATCACTAATATTAATTCTTTCTGTACAACAGAGAAATCAATCACACCCCTGCTCCCTCATGAACCATGAGTTACCTTTTCATGCCACACTTGCATGTGTTATGTGTAGGCTTTATGTCATGGTTCACAATTTTATTTATTRTAAGATTGTTTCTTCTGCTTCTTAACTCATGCAAGTGTGATGCCAGCAGCCTTCACTGAGTTYGATCTTGTGTTGGGAGACTTTGCTACTGTTGTCACTGCCCTTTAATTGTAGATCACTGGGGGTATTTTTAGACCAAGTTTAACCTTCAAATTATAACAACAGATTCACCATAAACAACCAACAAAACAAATATTAAACAAGTACTTAGGATCTTTTGAAGTTACTCTGACTCAAAATAAATAATAGCAATTTTKTTTTACTAATAAATGAAATTGCAAACGATGACATAGGAAGTCTAGTGTCAGATTTATCACAAGCTGAACACAG
Source organism: Malurus melanocephalus (assembly GCF_030028575.1). Classification (NCBI taxonomy): domain Eukaryota; kingdom Metazoa; phylum Chordata; class Aves; order Passeriformes; family Maluridae; genus Malurus; species Malurus melanocephalus. The sequence continues at coordinate 157,839 of NW_026623360.1, forward strand.
TGGAATGTTTCAGTAAGCAAAGAATCTTGTCTTAAATATTCTGACAAAACAGTTTCCAGCACCCATAATTTATAAGTAATACTGAAGCATTAAGCCAAGCTAACCCTGGGACAAGGGTGCATAAATTTATTTAAGTTAGCCAAATTTCACTTAGAGTTTGAGATACTTTTCTTCTTCCCCCCCCCCCTTTTTTTTTTTTTTTTTTATTCTAACCCTACAGAATGTCCCAATTTTCAGGGTAATTTATTGTTTTCAGTTAAACTTCTACCTGRACATTTATGGTATTATAACTTCTGGCAGGATTAAATGCCAGGTGAGTCTGGTGTAGTGTGCTGGTGCTGTCCTGGCTCCAATCCTACCACTGAGGATGTGTCATCTCACCCTTTTTTCCTCCTTGTCACCCCAGATTTCTTGTACTAAGCTATCCCATGTGAGAAACATCMCCCAAGAGCTAGTGCAGTGCAACACAGGAAGTTTTAATTTTGGGACAGATGGTTTGATATTAATCACATGTCTGACATATTAAAATCTTCCCCCAGATGTGTCAGATATGCCATTTTGAACCAGGGCACAAACTGGTCCCCTCCAGGAGGATGCTGGTCCCATGAATAAGCATGTCTGTGTTATTAACTCCCTCTTGCTCTTTGACAGGATGACCTGCTGTCCTTGAAGGTCGTCAGTGTCCTTCACCACCTCAGCATCAAAAGAGCCATTCAGGTTTTGAGAATAAACAACTTTGAGCCAAACTGTCTGCGCAGGAGGCCGTCTGATGAGGTACTGCTTTACAAGGAAGCTGTGAAGAGGAATCCTCTAGGGTTTTATCCCTGATTATTCCTGCTCTGCTCTCTCCTCCTGTCACTCATTCTGCTTCATCTTTGGTTTCCTTTTTCTCGTGTTGTTCTTTTAACCTCAAGATCTGAGATCACTTTCTTCCCTCTACCTGCCATGACCCCAAATTCACGTTCCCCTTTCCAAGTCTCCTGCTTCTTCTCCAATCCAGCAGCTGGGTGTTTTGGCCCAGTCTCTGATGTGCCATCTGGAATGCATATCATCTTGAACTCAGTGCACTGTTGCCATGAGTCTTGTGCAACTCTGTAAAATTGATGGCTGTGTCAAAATTGTCTGTGTAGAGGGAGCTTGGCTCTGTTACCAGGMAGGAGACTGCCATAATTTTGTTTTGGAAGCAGCAAATGCTGGATAGGGCAATGGATGACAGAACAACCCAGATTCTTGGATTTAGATTCACARTGTGTATCTGCAAGAAAGCACAGCAGCACATGGAAACAGCCAAATTTCAACTCTACTGGTAGAAATGGCAAATAATCCTAGTGCACAGCAGGATGATCAAATAACTGAAGCATAATACACCCCTGCCCCCTGCCCAGACTGACCCTCATGCTGCTCATGCTGCAAGGTAGCAATCCAGAAGGAGATTTGTTTCTGGAGTGTAAAGTAGGAGTGTAAAGTCTCAAKTGTAAAGCTCCCCTTAAAGGCAGGGGAGCTAAGATTGAGGCTGGGATTCAGCTGATTCAGCTGAGGACATCTCCTTACCCACCTGTTCCTCCTGTTGGCAGAATAATGTGACACCATCTGAGGTCACCCAGTGGACCAACCACCGYGTGATGGAGTGGCTGCGCTCCGTGGATCTGGCAGAGTACGCGCCCAACCTGCGGGGCAGCGGAGTGCAYGGAGGGCTGATGGTGAGCTTTTGGRGTGGCTTCTTTCATTTTATAAAAAATATGTGTCTAGGAACCACTGGGTCAATGTTCTGACATTATCTTTGCTGCACATACCTTTTCTGCTTATTCTGCTTAATAAGAAGTTTATTACCTTAAGGTTCAAAGGATATGAATGTCTCCAGAGGAAGTAGTGTGGTTTAGTACTCTGTATTCCCCTCAAAATTTTATTTTGGCATGCTTGTCCACCTCCTGTCCCGCAGTGCTGCTGTCCTGTTGAACAGCCACTTTCTGTCTTCCTAGACCTGGATATGGTTTTCTTTTGTGAGGAAGGCTTGTTAGTTTTGTAAAATTTGGGAGTACACTCTCAAACCAGGATTGTTTTTAATTGCTCTAGCATCACCTACTCCAGACCAGAGACTTATACCTGCAGAGGTTTGTTATGGTGATTAGGAGTTGTATCTGTGCTCAAAACATTTTATGTCTGTTTATTTTCCATGATTCCTCTGGCTGCCTTYTCCAGAATTAAAAGAAGATGCTGGGTAAACATTTTTTGGCAGCTTTGCACAGTACTTCAGTTAAGGGTGGATTTATCAGTTCATTTCTTCTTACCTGCCAGTTTGTTCCTATTTATAACTTCAGAARGAAATTCAGAAGGTAACATTTTAGGAATCCTTTAACTAGTTAACTCTCTTTTCTCCTTCTTCTCCTGTTTCCTCTAAAATACAAACAAAAAGTCCCAAAGCAGTTTTAGGGAGTGACCAAGATAGGTCTGGATGTCCTTGAGATCTCATCAGACAGTACYGGCTTCAGCTGGATTCTCTGTGGTTGGATTCCCAGGTTTTGGAGCCCCGTTTCAACGTAGAAACCATGGCACAGCTGCTGAACATCCCACCCAACAAGACGCTGCTGCGGCGCCACTTGGCCACTCATTTCAACCTCCTGGTGGGGCAGGAGGCCCAGCAGCAGAAGCGCGAAGCCATGGAGTCYCCAGACTACGTCCTCCTGACAGCAACTGCCAAAGTAAAGGTAACAGGCTACGTGTTCTGGGAGCTGTGTGAGATGCCAGGGAGGCATTTGGATCTCCAGTTTTATCTGTGTTGGCAGGGCGCTTCAGTAAGGTCTGAGAAAAAGATTCCTAAAGGTTCCTAAAGGAAGAAGCATTGAGAGCAGAACCTGGCAGATCTTGGTTTGAAACTTATGTCTGTCATGAACAGGCCACTTCTCAGCCTCTCTAAATGCACAGACAAGAGGTAGCACTTGTGTTATCCTTCTGTCTGTACTGAGAGATGTTTGRGAGGGAGACTGTCCCTTACTGTTTAATGTAGTTAATTAACGTGGTTAATTAATGTGGAATTTTCACCTCATTTGGGAAACCTCACTGTTAAGTGATGGTGTCTTAACAGTGGTAGAATGAGAGGACACGTCCTCCCCATGCCACTGTCATGCATTTCAGAAAATCTGTGTAGAAGGGCACTGGGATTTTCACCCTTCATCATGGAAACACCAGAGTGCATGAGTAGGCCTGTTAATTATTTGCTGATTCTCYAACTCCTTGGCAAATTTCTCTTCACTTTTAAGCCAAAGAAACTTACCTTCAGCAATTTTGGGAGCCTGAGGAAGAAGAAGCAGGATGATGTGGAGGAGTATGTGTGTCCTATGGAGCTGGGGCGGGCATCTGGAAGTGGATTGAAGAAGGGCTTYAAGCCTGGCCTGGACATCCGAGTATATGATGATGATGATTTGGACAGGCTGGAGCAGGTAAGCCAGTTCTAACAATTCCAAGTCTATGTGCTGTCAGGTTTGGTGGAACGCCCTTCCATATCCCAGGGAAGCCTTCCTTTGCTTTGGCCCGTGAAGGTCCTGACTTCTTGCTGTCACACAGCATTACTGGCAAAAGGGTCTGGTCCCAGGGAGGTTGGAGCTGTGAATGCAGCAGCTTTAGGGCCTGCTCTGGAGTAACTCTCCTCTCCTGACAGGCCACACTTCTCCCTTGTTCTGAGCATCTCAGCATAATCAGTAAAYGGTGTGCTGCACTTAACTGCCACTCTGTCATAGCAGGACAAGGGGCAATGGCTTCACACTGTCAGACAGTAGGTTTTTATATTAGTAGCTTTAGGATATTAGAATAAAGTTCTTCCYTGTGAGGGTGGTGAGGCCCTRGCAYAGGTTGCCCAGAGAAGCTGTGGCTGCCCCATYCCTGGMAGTGYCCAAGGCCAGGCTGGATGGGGCTCTGAGCAACCTGGGATAGTGGAAGWTGTCCCTGCCCATGGCAAGKGGATTGGACYAAGATGATTTTTAAGGTTTCTTCCAATCCAGTCCATTCTATGATACAAATAATTTATTAKTAATTCATGATTCATTCTTTGTTTTTTATAGATGGAAGATTCAGAAGGGACRGTGAGGCAAATAGGAGCATTTTCTGAAGGCATCAACAACTTGACAGTAAGTCTGTAAATGGGGTCTATGGAGTAAGATCTGTTTCTGTAGGATGGGTGGGAATCCCTTGGCAGTCACTTTTGTTAAACAGGGTCAGTGAGGTCCTTTGGGTCTTCTGCAGGGACAGAGGGCACAAGAAAAATGAGTGGTTCAGGAAGGTACCTGCCCATCCTGCTGGGGAGGTTTAGGTTTGGTGGCCTGTGCTGGCTCCCCACACACCAGGGAGAGCAGGGGACACATTGCCCATGGTCAGAGGGTATCCAGGTGRGGGTCAGGGTGCATTTTCTGGGTGGAAGCCCCCAGCCATTGGGCCAGCAGACAGCAGTGAGCTCGTTTTGCACCGGGGTGGGTGAAAATCTCCCTCAGCAGAACAAAACAGTGGCTGGCAGGAAGTGTTTGCTGCCCAGCACAGGATGGGACCATCCCAGGTGACTGACTCCAGTTGTGAGAAGCCTTGAATCCTCCCTCCTTTCCTTTCCAGCACATGTTGAAGGAAGATGAAATGTTTAAAGACTTTGCCACGCGCTCTCCTAGCACCAGTATAACAGATGAGGACTCCAACGTGTGACAGTCACCACCAGGCACTGGCAAAGGCTCGCTCTCCTGTGTGCAAGGACATCTCCGTCCCACGTGATGGGCAGCAGATCATGTACTTTACATTGCTCTTGCTTCTSTTTGTTAGAAGTGACACTGAGGGGTGGCGAATTTTAAAGAGAAAAGGAGAAAAGACAAGGTGCCTACTCTAAGTTGCCATAAAAACCACCCAGACACTGGTGAATGGKAATCGTTTTAACTCTATTTAATGTACAAACTGGTGATATGTTTCAGAGTGTTGCATTTAAATTGACGTGGTATGATAGTGCTCCTTTTGCTTATCCCTGGCCTCAGATAATCCTTTTTACTGTTTGAAAAGAACAGAAGATGTTAGGTAAAAGTATTGCGTCTGTAGATACCGCACATCAGCTCTCTCTGCRCTCTCAGCTGAAAAATAAAGGTTACTGCTCTTTGGCACAAACACCAGTTCAGCCCTTCCTACAGYATCCAATGTAGGATTTTAGTCATCCGTGCCCTGCGTAAGCTCCCCAGTAGCTCTTGACTGTTRCTCCTATTTTTTATACTGTTTTATAAGAAAAAATAAAAAATTAAAAATAAGTATATGAAGTACATATAAAAGCAAAAATTTAAATTTTGTGAGGTAGAGTGATGGAAAGTTGAAGGTGTGTGAGGGAAGGGGAGAAGGTTGTAAAAAAATTATGCCAGTTTGCAAACCAGCTGGTTACTGGGAAAGGCAGGCTGACCTTTGAAACTGTTTGCTTTCGTTGCTTTTTACTGAGTGCACAGTTAATGATCTTCCATTTGAGATGAAACAATTCTAAAGCATGTTTCTTCTAGCAGTGACTCATACAGAAACTGCACATTTTAAAATGTCTTCTTTCTTGTCCCCAGCAGAAGTAGTTAGTGCATTCAGCAACATTATTAACACTTCCATTACTTAAAAAATTTCCTTTGAGAGTACTCCCTGCATATGGACGGGATATTTCTGTGCTGTGACTAATGTGAAGATGGTGTAGTTGCAAAAAAAAAAAAAATAAAGTTATATAGAGAAATGTATAGGAAATATATTATTTCACATTATTAAGCCTAAGGTGGGACTTTTCCTCCAAAATTCAGATATCAAACATGTTGCTCATCATTTTACCTCCAAAGCACAGCTCCTCTGCTCTTGAGGATCATCAGATTTTAAAATTCCTAACTATCCAGTGGAAACCTTGTGTGAGACTTCCGGTATTGCGAGGTGTCCTAGCCAAAAGCAAACAAACAAAAGTAACTTTTTATGACAGTGGTCMTTTGTATGGTGTTGAATGTTGCATGTATTTTAGCACAATGGCATGAAGCTGCTTTGCTCTGTGAAGGCAAACCAAAGTCCAGCTGGAATTGTTCCTTGCAGTGGTGTTGCTTTGCCAAGCGTTTGTCTCTTGTTTTGTTGCTCTCCTTGCTGGAAGTGAGACCATTCCTGGTATCGTGCAGGGGATTTGAGGTCTGTGCTGACTTTGTGGGTGTTTCTAAAACACTGTTAACAAAGCTAGGAAGGGAAGAAAGGTTCTTCCCAGGATTTTCAGGGAACTCCCCTCAGATCAGAGGCATATTCCAGCATTATAAAGATGTAAGCTGATAACCTGGACCTTTGAAGGATGTGCAATGTCGGTGATTATTGATGTACCAAGATGCAAAATTTAATGTGGGCAGGTTATATTGCACATTATATCAAACACTGCCATTTTCTGTTCAGTAACTGGAGCCAGGCAAACAAACCATAAAGTCTACATAAAATACTTTTTGCCACTGCTTACCATTTATCTATGAACAGATCATACTGCTTTGTACAGTTTTCCTGACTGATTCCTGTCCGTGAACAATTTGCTGTCTGTTGTTTCTCCCTCTGCAGYTTTGGGGGTATTTGAGGTATTTTATCGGGGCAGAAATACCACATAGTGTAACAACACCTGCTGTCAGCTTTAGGGTGCAAATGCTTGGGATGTGGATTCAGGCCCCCCTTTCTGTGAATACTCTGCAATATTGTTATTATTTACGTGTGGAAGCACTGGGAAATGTGGTGCAGGCTTCCAAATAAAAGTATTCCTCCAGATGGCTCTCATTAGTCACTGGCTACTAAACAGGACTGGATATTCATGGGGGCGGGGGAAAGGGAGCTAGTGACACAATACTGTGCTGAAATAGCCACAAACACTCTTCAGTTTCTCTGGAGTGTCATCAGTGAGGGTTTCTTCAAGTCCAGTGTAAGCTGCACTCTGCTCCAGGCAGCCCTTGGAGCTRCCTGCCATCTGAACCCTGGTTATCTTATGGGGTGGGGACACGAGAGAGGGGATGAAGTCAGGAGGTTTTTATGTGCYGTCAGGGTGTTAAATTGGTGCCTGTTTGGAGAGGGCAACGTAACTGCTGTGTATTGCCATGTGARATCCAATAAAGTCTGTGGAAAATTCCTAGTGTTTCTGGAAGCTGGTTCCCTTTTTCACATATCCTTATTTTTTCTTTCCTTTTAGTTCTCCTAGGAAGCTTGTTTTGTTCTATTTAAMAAACAAAGGAGGGAAAGGGGGCAAAATCACACATTTTTTTGTTGACTCATTAGTTCTTTTCTCAGTAGTGCCTGCAGCAAGGCTCAACTAACACCTAAGAAATCAACTATATTGACACTTTTTAGTTACTTCTGGGATCCAGATTTGAACCGTAGTGAGTTTTTTGGTGCAGTGAGAAGTGGCATCATCATTGCTTGGCATGTGCTCCACAGGAAGCCCTCACAGGGTGCTCTGTTCCTTCTTCCTCCTTCTTCCTCCTTCTGGGACTCTCTCTGATTCCAGATGTCATTCCTTTCTCTGGGAGATAAAAAGGTGGTTTCATCTCCAGGCAACATCCTGTGCCAAAAAAATATGGTTTCTCTGCAATAGTCCTAGAAAGGAGATCCAAGAAGGTRAGATCAGACTGGAATGAGATAACATCAGCCAAAGAAATGGTGCCGGAATTAACAATAAGGAAAACAAGCACAGATGAATTCAGTAGGTGTGAAAGCTACAGGGCCTGTTGGGCTGGTCCCTGCTCAGTCAGCTGTGGAGAAACACACCCAGGAGCAAGCCAGGCTGCCCTGCGGGCTCACAGAGCTCAGCGCTGCCATCACCTTCGCCTGGAAGGCTCCAGGTATCCGTGTGCAGCTCAACAAGTCTGGTTGAGCCCAGCACCTGCACAGCCTTCTCCGGAAAATAAAGGTTCTTCCCTGAGACAGTCTGCATGTGGAAACGACCTCCTCCGGCACAGAAAATGGGCCAGAAGGTCTCCCAGGAGGACAACCAGGAGAACAAGGCTGAAACACTGGTCATGTGTGAAGTCTTCAGCCAGGGCGTGCTCCACGCATCTCAAAGACTAAAGGACTATCTCGGTTTTGTGGATCCTCAAAGCAAATTCCAGCCAGCCACRAACACGCTGAGCGAGATTTTCCTGGTCAACTTCATCAGCTTCTGCGTGGGAAAGGGCATGGAGGAGCGGATCATGACCAGCAAAATGACCAAGCAGCAATCCTCTCTGTTCGGGGTGGACTGGATCTGGACTCTGTGTGGGKCTGACAAGCAGATCAAGCTGCAGATCGCCGTGCAGGCTTTGCAGCCGGCCGAGCTTTTCCAYGGCGAGGGCCCTGCCGAGGATTGCTGCCGGGAGGCCGCGCTGGCCGACGAGTGCTTCCAGAACATGAGCAGGTTTGAGAAGCTGGCCCAGTTCTGCCGCCTGGTGGGACGGGACTGCCTGGGCTTGTTCGTCATGTTCGGCGTGCCAGGGAAGCCCAAGGACATCCGAGGAGTCCTGCTGGACAGCGTTGCCAAGGAGGAGCAAAAATGCCGCCTGTCGGGCAGGAATGCACTACGGCAATTTGTCACCGRCACTGACAGCTCCCTGCCCACAAAAGACATGCTGGAAAATTGCCTGGGCACCAAAAACGGGCTGAAGGACGTGGGCAACGTGTACATAAACTTTGTGTGARCAGCTGGGCAGGAGCAGCGTCTCCATGCAGCACCGGGGGCTGCGTGGGGCTCATCTGTGCCTCTCTCTTTCCTCCCCACACTCCATTCCCTCCACCTTCCCCTCGACCCATCGTGTTCCCTGAGCTTCTGCAGAAGCCAGGCTGAGTCAGCCTCTCCAGCTTATAAAACAACAGGACGGACCTGCCAGAGAAATGTGTTTATAGAAGGCACGACGTTTTTCCAGAACATTTTGTTCACCAGACATTAAGTCTTGGCTGGAGMTGCTGAAAGCTTGATCAACCAGAGCTCTGGGGAGGTCCTGGTAGATTTGACTCACAGCCTTTGTTTGCTGTGTGGCAGATTTTTTTCTATCCGAGGAGGGTGTCTGTAATAATGAAAATGTGCTGGTGCTGGTCAGAAGAGTTGCAGTGAGTGKGAAGGACAATACCAGGCCTTAAAACAGCTGTTTTGGAAGAGTGAGCTGGTTTCAATTAAGAGAAAAACCCTTCACGGTGCTAGAAAGAGGCTCTGTGAGAGACTTATTAATTACCTGCCCCCTAATTCATGCCAGGCTCAACGGGGCCTTGGAGCTATGAACAAAAGGCAGGGCTGGGGCCAGCTGCAAAGCTGAGTGGCTGTGCCAGGGCAAGGTGTGGCAAAAGGTAGGGACAGAGGTTCAAGAAAACTTGGGAAAAATCGAGCAATCGGGACAAAACCCAGGCCTGATGTGGGTGTGATCTTTTCCTCTTCATAGCRACAGAGGCAGCTCCTGACCACTCACAGCAGAGAGCAAATCTGGAGGAGGCAAGATTATTTCACTTGGAATTTMTTTTCAGTAGCTTAGAAGCTGATGACATTTATGGGCTTGATTTATTCTATTTCCCTCAGCTTTTACTGGACTAAGTGAGGCTTTGGGGTTACACAATTATAATTACTTTCTTTCAGCYACTGTTAACCAGTGAAGGAGGACCTGATCCCTATTCAAACAACTGATAAACTCGCTTTGATTAGAGCTGTCTGAATAGTCTTGTCAGTGCAAAATTCAGCTGCCACTAATTTTCATACAAATGTAATCATTTATAATAATTAAAAATAATAAATAAATAAATGATAAATTAATAAATGATTAATAAATAAATAAATAATCATTTATAATAATTATAGAAATCATTTTGAAGACTCATTCATCTTTCACTATTTATTATTTGAGTTATAAAACGGGGGCAGCAATGAGAGCTGACAAACAGAGCCTGTTACTTAGAGCCATTAAAAAAGAACCTAAAGAGACTGAGGCATCAGTGCCACAAGTGTTTGTAGCATTCCATGGCAGTCTGAAATGGGAGCTGAAATAAGAGCAAACACAGAGAACTGTGACATTTTTGCTGAGTCACAAACATAGCTGGGTTTGGAGAAGAGTGGCCTTTCAGTCCTGAAACAGTTCATTGAGATGGAATTGTTTTCAAAGGGCTGCTGTCACTGTATTCTCTGTGTGTGGCTGGGTTTGCTGGGACAGAGGGGACCGTTCTGGTGTGTTGCATGAAGAATCTGCATAGCTGGGGGGATTGGGGATTGCCTGTTTGAACTAACAGGATCATCAATACTGCAGCACCATTGATGCTGGTTCATAAAAGATCTGCAGAAAACTTTAATTTTGCATTAAATTGGTATAACTAGTTTGACTTCAGCTATCTTGTTCTGTAGACAAGTTGGCTCACTGAAAACTGGGCTTTTTTTATGCTTTGCATGCTTTCTCAATAATAGAGAGGGAAGGGGAAAATCAAAATGTCTTGGCTGTATAGTTTGAACTATRGGAGTTACACACTGGGGCAGTTGTTGATTTGATTTGTGTCCTCCAAAGAGCTTTGCTACCTGAGATGTCACACATCTTGATGTGTTATTTTGGGAGCTGGGGTATGTTGCCCAGGCTGCACCACACTCTGGCTGTTTCCCTTGTRGGCTTTAGCTCAGGCCCCTGGGCCCTCAGACGTGGTGGGAATTGGCCAAGGCTCTGGATTCTGGCTAGCAACAGTGACAAGTATTTCACCATGTCAATCTGACCATGTCCACGTACTCAGCCAAGCTGGAGCCTCGGCYCAGGTGACTCACAGCCATCCCCAGGCCTCTGTGACTGCACGTGCTGATGGACCAGGTCAGGTGCAGCCCTCAGCCAGTGACATCCAGGGCAATTTGTGTGGTAACATGAGTGAAAGCAAAGTGAAGGGCTTGACTTTTTTTTTTCTATTTATTTTTTTTTCCCTTTGGACGTCATTTGCTAATGTACAGTTTAGGGTCGTGTATGGTTTGCCCATCCTCCCCAGGTGATCCATCACCAGTTCATCCCTATTTTCAGTCCCCCCCCATTCCTGGGGGATAAGATCTCTTCCTCCCTGCTGTGCAAACATTTCCCTTCCACTGCTGCAAGGACTTTGTTTCTATGGTTGGTTCTGCAAAGCTGCCCTGAGTCCCAGCCTCTGCACCAGCACCAGTAGGCAGGTGGAACTCACCTATTTCCAGATTCAAATCCCTTTGTCATTCCTGCTCATTCCTAGGCACTGAAAGCTCATTTCAGCTATTCAGAGACAGCACTAACTGGTCCATGGATTTAAGGAAGCAGCCAGACTTTGGGAATGTGTGTTGCCATTCTCAGCATGTCCAACAAGGGGGGGACAGGAGGAGGACAGGGAGTTGTCACTGCTCATGGGCTGCAGGGGACACCTGCACTGAGGAGGAAATGGAATGGGAATGGAAATGGGAATGGGAATGGGAATGGGAATGGGAATGGGAATGGGGCTGCCTCAGGTTGCCCAGAAAGGTCGTGACTCCCCATCCCTGGAAGTGTCCAAGGCCAGGCTGGATGGGACTCGGAACAACTCTGGCTTGTGAAAGGTGTGTCCCTGCCCATGGCAGGGGGYGGAACAGGATGAACTTTAATATCCTTTCCTTAAACCCAAACCATTCCAKGGTTCCAAAKCCTTATTCCTGTGRTCCGGGCTCCAAGCCTTGAGGCTGATCTCTCCTCCTCCCATGCTCTGTGCCACACCTGCTCTGCCAGGGAAGGGGTGGAAGCAGGGACAGCCCTCAGAGAAAAACTTCGGGTCCTTTTTCCCTTTAATCCAACCCTTGTCATACATCCAGCCCCCTGTGAATCCTGCTCTGATCACATGACTGAAAATCTTCAGTATAAAAGATAGAGTTGCTTAAAAAGTGCTTCATGCAATATTAAAACACCTTTCCCAGCRGCACATGGTCGTATTGTCAACCCTTCCCAACAGCGTTCAAGAAATTGTCACTCTGATGGCAACTGGAACCCAAAGGGAGCTCTGCTGCCTTGAGTTTGGGCTGGGGGGTCATTGCTTTCATTCCCTTTGTTACTGCTCTACTTAGGGCTAAGAGCTGAAATAAAGCAGAGAGACTTTAATTAGCAGAATCCACCCTTTCCTGGCAGCACTTCATGATTTCTTGGAGCTCTGACTCCCCTCYGCTTTTCTGGAATGGAAACAAACCAGGCAGTTTGGATTTGAACTCCAAGCTATAGTTAAATTACAGTATTTAATTAATGCTGTTASAGTAGAACTAGTTTCAMAGAGGTAAGTGATATGAGTAAAAAGCAGATTAATTAATTAAAACAATGGATGTCCCTTATGGATTTGGGGCCTTTTTGCTTAAAAGACACTTCAGAATTTTTAGATGTGTTTTATTGCTGGTGTGGGTTTTGTTTGTGTTGTTGTTTCTTTTTTTTTTAAATTGTATTTCTAAAAATGCCTGTTTCTTGAGCTGACACTGCTCATACAGGCCCCCATTCCCCATCTGGACTTTTAGAATTCCATCAGGAACAAATGTGTACAGGGAGATCGCTGTGGTTTCGCAGAGGGCCCTGGAGCAGAGTGGAGGATCTCCCCTTTCCCACCGAGCCAAGACTATCCCTTCAGCTTTTGAAACYTYGCTTTCTCCTTGGGACAAACTGGKACTTCTGCAGTTCTTCYGCAGAATGAAGGAGAGGAGCGATCACAGAATCAAAGCCAAGGGATCAAAAAAGCTGCTTTATGGCTCCTTGCAGTGTGACTGGTGAGAGAACCTCCCTTTCACCAGTTTTGTGAGCAAATTTACCATGGGACCAATTTTGTTTCTTGTGTTTCTAATTGACCCTGTACCTCCTGCCCCATTCAAAGGTCATGAAACCCACAACACCCACCAGCTTCTGCTCAAGGTGTGCTCAGGGGTATAAACCTGATCTGGCAGACCTTTGCTCCCAGAAGTGCTGTCAAGGGGTGACATGGGACAGAAAGGTGTTCCCCCCTGCCCCGCCTTCATCCATGCCCCTACTCCCCGTTTTTTCTGGCTGCTGCAATGCACCTGCTGGTCCTTTCATCTTCTTCTTCCTCCCTTTCTTCCTTTGCTTGAGCTGTTGGAATGCCTCTGCAGCCTTCTGGAGCTGGGCAATGAACACTTGGATGTCATTCCAGAGTGCAGTTCATGACTTGCTGTGAGGACAGAAACCCAAGGGACTGAGGTGAAAGCGAGCCTGGGCYGCACATGGCTGGGAGCCTGAATCCAAGGGCCTGCTGCACTTCCTGGGAAAATGCACAGGAGTCTACAATCCACRCATGAAATGGAGATGAATGCATCCCTCTGCAAACACAGAGCTGCTGGCTGTGTGCTGTCCCTACCAATGTGACAGTGACCCCTGSTAATGGACAGCTGGAAAATAACCCAGGTGGGATGAGGAGGAGCAGACCTGGAATCAGCRGAGCTGCCTGAGGTCAGAGGACATTGGCACTAACCCAGTGATGGAGATTTGCTTTTGGCCTCCTTACCTTTATGCACAGCAGGTATCAGCTGGAAAAAACGGCCAAAGGATGCATTAAATGTCTGCTCAGCCCTTTGCTCCCTGTCTCCCTTCTCCCTCTGCTCCTGCCTATGGACTGTGCAGTGTCCTTGTTTCCCACCATTTCCTTTGCAATCATCTCTTGTGCTAAAGAGAAAAGGAGATATAGACCCCGGCCCGGCCGCACCTTCTCGCACCGAGAGGGCCAATGGCCACCGAGACAATTAACGGGGTTTAAATCCCCTCGGCTTCACCCCGCAGTCGCTCTGGGGCCCCGTGCACCTGTGCCGGCCCCGCCCTTCACACCCGTGCCGGCCCCGCCCCGCCCGCGCCCATAAATCCCAGCGGATCCGCACCCGCTCCGTTTTGTGCGGTGGATGTTCGGTTTGGGATGCAGCGGTACCATCGCTCGGAGCTCTGTGCGGGGCCCCGGACAGGGCACCGCTCTCGGCGCTGTGCGGAGCCCGAGGCAATGAGGTGGGGCCGGGACCGGAATCMARGTSTTGCCGGTGTCTGCTGCGAGTCCTRGGCAGAGCCCCTTCTCCCTTGACGGGCAGTATGCTGGTCCCGAGGCTGGAGGACGGAGGCGAGATTGCGGCTGAGATGGAGACGGGGATCGCCACTGGCGGGAGTGACTTCGCGACGGGCGCTGGGGCCGAGCCTGGCGCTGCTGCTTCGGCTGAGGCCGGCGCGGGGCTGGGGTCCCGCTCCGGGCACGGTCCCGCTGCGGCCGCGGGGAGATGGGGTTGTGCCGGTGCCGGGCCTGGCAGGAGAGCGGCGGTTCCCCGGAGCAGGCGCGGGATCGCGGCTGGAAGCGGGCGGGGCGGGGGGACCGCCTGTGCCGGCCCCGGGACCCCCAGACGCCGCCGCTCCCTCAGCTCTCCAGTTGCGGCGCCCCCTGGCGGACGCGGAGCGGCGGCGCTGCCTCWGGGCAGGGCACACCTCGCAGCCGCCGGTGCGCGCCCGCGGCCCCGTCCGAAAACCCCGAGGAGTCTGCCTCGCCCCGGCATCCCCGAGACCACCGCACCTCCCCAGGCCGAGCAGCGCCCGCCTCCTCCTCCCCCGTGCTCGCCGCGCCCCGGTGCTCAAGCGGGGCTGCATAGCCGCGGGTGGGAGGAGCCGCTCCGGGCCGGGCGCTGGGGCCGAGTGCGGCGCTGCCACTCCTGCTCCGACTGCGGCCGGAGTGGGGCTGGGGCACCGCCGGGGCTCGGTCCTGCTCCAGCCGCTCATCCAGCACTACCTGGCGAGAGCTGATGTCCTTCCTCTCCCCCACTTTCTTTGTGGCTCGAACTCTCCAGTGAAAAAACTTCCAGTAAAAACGGATTACTCTTTATTTCCAGAGCACAGGAGATTATGACTTGGAAAAACCCACAACGATCATCAAGTCAAATGATGAGAAGTGGTTGGCCCATCTGGGAATTGAACTCAGAATCTTGGCATTCTCAGCACCCTGCTCCAACCACCTGAGCCAGTCTCAGTGTCATGAGAAATGTCTTGCCTGAGAGGGGAATAGCTGCTGCTAGCAAGGTAATTCCTACATAAATGTAGCTCTTTCTTTCATGCTAATGCTACTTTCCATACCAACCCCTTGAATGGCTCTAGAGCACAACTGGCTGACACCTGACATGACAGCACAAAACTCTTACAACCCTGATTTCCTGCCCTTTCCCRGATTTACTCAACAGCTGTAATGGTGCTCCTCCAAATCCCTTTCCAGGGAGAAAAGACCAAGACAAGTCCGGAGGATTCATTTGGTCCATGGCAAGTTGTTCTGGAAAGCATCAGGGCTGGTCCTGCCTGCAGAGGGACGTTTCCTGCAGCTGAGTATTTACAGYCCAAAATCACAGCAGGTGCTGAGGCCAGGGCCACTTTCCTGGCTCAGAGTTGGACGRAGCCCTTGGCAATTCCCAGTCACTGCCACGAATGTTCCTTGGTGTTTCCTCCATGTGTCCCAGTTGGCCAGGAATGTAGGGTTGGAGGAGGCTGGGAGCCACAAAAAGGGGACCAGTACTACTTGTCCTTTGTATTTCCAGGGGAGGAGCTGTGTCTGCAGCATCCTGCCTATGGCATGCGTTGTGCAAAACACATATCCAGAGGATGGGCACTGGGATGCCCGGGCAGCACTTGAATGGACATGGATAAAAGCCTGCCTGTGGCTCCTCAGCCATGGAGATGCTTCATCCCAGACTTCCCAAAAATACCTCAAGGAACAGCTGGCACCTGGGAATGCTGGCACAKTTGCAGAAGGGCTCAGCCTCCTAGAGCTCCCACACACCCACCAGTTATGTCCCACCCACCCTGAATCCCTTCTCTTCCAGCCTGAGGACATCATYCATCAGCAGCRTTAAAGCCAAGGCAAGCTTCCCTCACAGAAATTACATCTCAAGCAATAGCCCTCAGAGATGCCTTAAAATAAAAGGTGGGATGAAGTTTTGTTTGGATTAAGCTGGGAGTTTTTCAGGGAGCCAGCTGGAACCACAGAACTGATGGAAGGCATTCACAGGTGGGTCMTACTGGAGGTGCACTGAAGGTAGATATGTGCATTGCTTTCCTCAGGAAAAAGAACTTCCGAAGGCCACTCCTGAGGCTCTGACACAAAATCAGGCTTCTGCACGGAGAGACATCCTCACCTGGGCAGAGGTGCTGCCTCAGCACAGGCCAGGAGTGTGTCTGACCACAGCCTTCCCCTGCTTTAAGATATCAACTGGAGCCTGGCCTCAGCGTGGGTGGAATCAGCTGAATTTCAGGGAACTCTGTCAAGTGCCACCAGGGACAGTGGTGGGGCTGGGGGATGAGAGTTATAAATAGCAAATTCTATGGAATATAAACCTGTCCTTGTCYCGATCCCACTAAGCTTCCCTGGAACCTCTGCTGCTTGACACAGCTGGYGTTAAAGCGGCAGCTTTGCATGAAAATATCCACGCTCCTTGAGGTACTATGAGGTTATTCCTGTGGGAGTTCAGCAGGGAATTTGGGGCTATGAGTATAAATCATGTAAGCTAGCAAAGCTGAAACTGAAACCCAAATCTGGGCATCACACAGAGAATAATCTTTGTGCTGCCTTGTCAGCTAAAGCCCCTGGGCTTGGAAATTTCAGCAGACAAATGYAGGAAATTATCTAAATCCCAGCAACCAGCACCCCCCAAAGGGACAATCCAAGTGCCAGGGTGTGAGTGSTCRTGTCCTGCTGCTGCTGCTGGAAGGACAAATTCTCCTCCCCACAGCTAGTATGGGCTGGATGGGAGCTGAGAGCCAGAGGGGCAGGAAAGCGGATCAGCTGCCCAGGAATCCCCAGGAGATGAGGCTGCTGGAATGTAATGTGAATCAACTGAAACCATTCTTTCCCTGGCAGAAGACAGGAGCCAAAGCAGATCCCTCATGGCCAGGCTGGTGGGCAGTAGTTGGATCCACTGTGGGGGCTCCCTGTGCCTGCCAGGAGCTCTAACTCTGCTTTTCCTACCAGCTCTTGAGCAGTGTCACAGCACTGTGAGGAAATTCAAATCCAAATAACCCCCAAATCCCACRGAGTGAATAAACCCAACAGAGAAATGCATTGTCCTAAAAAGCTTAATGATTTGTAAAAAAATGCTGTGACAATGCTGTAATGGGATTCCCAGGAACCTTAATGCTCTTGGTTCCATTTTTATGTATTTTTAGTCCCTCAATGGGCAGCTTGTAGAATTTATCCTGGGATTTAGAGGTTGTGTAGGGTTGGTTTTGAATTGACCCTTCACCTCTGGTTCCACTCTGTGCAAACACAACTTGGGCTGAAGTGGGTGAACTCATTATCCCAGCTTTCCCCTCAAAAATATCCCCTATKTATTTCCCTGTAGATAAAGTCAGATTTTGCCCCAAACTGTTCATGCCTCACCTCAATTTGCCCCCGAAGTGTCCATTCTGTTCCCCACAGGTGACCTGGTAAGGCCAGGCAGGTTCCTTTGCCTTTCTCCTGCCTCTCTCCAGCCTGAGGCTGCTCCTCTGCTCGCTCTCCATCCTTGTCCCATACAAAAGATCAGGAAAGGGGAAAGGTTTCAGAAAACATTTCTGCAATTAATGACTAATTATCTTCAATTCCCCAGTGAGAAGAACATGAACTCACAGCCATTAAGGCCTGATAGTCCCCTGCAGAGAGAGCTCAGCACACATCCACAGAGGCAAGTCCAGCATCTGAAAGAAAGAAAGAAGAAAAAGGTGATTTCTTTTATTTCAAAGGTATTTCAAGTTCTCAAACCCAAACCAACCTTTACTCTGGTTTTTGATTGGGTGAATCGTGAGTGGTGGGCACAAGTCATGTCACTCATGCTGATGTGAGTGATTCTTTCTGGKGGCAGAGCAGCTGATTTCCAAAGTTCACTTCCTGCCCCATGCCTGATGAGCACAGGAGAAAATCTCTTCCATGAAGGGATTTTGCTCCATCTAATCCCATTTGCTCAGTCTGTTCCATGTGGGGATTGCCAGGCTGGGGCTGTGCAGGCAGATGCAGCTCTCAGCGCTCTTCTGCTCCAAACATAACTCTGGGTTCCTTTGCAAACTGCCTATGCCATGAGGTTTTCTCCAGGAGAAATAATGGAATTGCTCATGACTGGTTAGAGATTAACTTATCACAAAGGGAAGTAAAAAAGAAATATTCCTGTTAGAGCCTTTGGGACTTTCTGGGCTGAATTGAGAATTGTACATTAATTCCCTGCAGTGCAAATACACAACAACCTCCAACACAAAGCCAATACTGTCAAGTGGGGTCTGACAGCAGCACTTTGACAAACTTCATTGTCATTCTTCTTTTCAGTGACTTTTGCCATCAAACTCTGAAGSTGACAAGCCCAAAAGCTCTGTCTGGCTGCTCAGGAACAAAAGGATACTCCCAGGGATGAGGCACATTCCCAGCAAACACTCCCAACACAGCAGAGGCACCACTGGAGCTCGTGTGTGGGGCTGGGAAGGGCTGCAGGACACAGCCCCAGGTGGGGTGGCAGTGACAGTGACAGCAGCAAATTCCCACAGTCTGATGGCACAACAGAGAGACAAAGGCCAGCAATGCCCACGGGAGGCACAGGTTTAATTCTGCTCTGGGCGATGCCACATCCCAGCAGGAAATCTCCAGGGAGCTGTAAACTCKCAGGGTGCACAAAATGCAGCATCTGTCCCCCTGATCCTGCTTAAACTCAGCGTGGGGGCCAACCCCCACAGGTAAACACTGACCTGACCTGGATCAGTCTCCAACACAGCCCCAGTTGTCACCTCCAACTTGCTCCTGGGGCTGCCACCATATTCCTAACGAGGTGGCAAAGGCCACTTTGGCCAGGGCTCTCTGTGTCTCAGGTATTGGGGACTACAGGGACCAGGGCAAGGACAGCTGAAACCAGGCACATCCCTCTGGATTTGCAACACTCTGGGGACAGCTGAGGACTTACCCCACACCAGGGGCAGGACCAGATGCCCTCCAGAGCCCATTGGGTTTGGCTGCTCAAACACCAAAGCTTTTGGCAAAGATGAGTTAAGTGGGCTTTCCTGTCCTGAAAGAGAGGAGAAAACAGAAAGTAAGTCCACTGTGGAAGTCAGAGGCTCCTGGCTTCCCCACTTCTCTTCTGATTGCTCACTGTAGGGTTTTATCCATAAAAAAAGAGAGGTGGCACCAAATAAATGTGCCATTTTCCATCATTTTTCCCCTACTTTTTTCATACATAAAAATAATGCCCATTTTTTCTTACTGYATTCTTTGCCTAATTTTAATGGAACTATTTTCATTTCAGGCCCCACTTTTGAGTTATTCACTCCTTTGCCATTGAACTTTGGACAAAGGAAGAGAAGGATCTGTTCCACACAGGCATCATCCAACTTGG
The DNA here is from genome assembly GCF_030028575.1 of Malurus melanocephalus. Classification (NCBI taxonomy): domain Eukaryota; kingdom Metazoa; phylum Chordata; class Aves; order Passeriformes; family Maluridae; genus Malurus; species Malurus melanocephalus. The sequence goes on from NW_026623360.1 coordinate 177,142, forward strand.
ATGTACCAACCCCAGCCYGTTCCATGCATGCTGCCTCATTTTCCCCCATTCTAGATTCTGGCTCCAATCCAGTCTGAGTTTTCTCCTTTTTTTTTTCATGTCTAGAAACAGGAAATTGTCCTGGTCAGGGTGTAAGACCTTAAACTGCACATTTATCTGGTGGGGGCTATGACTGAGATTCCAGCAGGGAACTGAAGCTGCTGCTTCACCACATGGTGTCAGCAAAAGAGAGAAAACACAAAATGTGYATCCAAAAACAAGTATAAAGTGATTCCTCCTGCTTTTAGTGGGACCAGGGCTAATTCTGCCCTGGAATGACAAAGAACTTCCCCAGACCTCCAGAGACCCCTTGAAAAACCAAAGGGAAGAAGGAAAGGAAAGATGAAAGGGGAAAGGGAAGAAAGGATGTCTGTCTTACCTACTGGGGACAGCACAGGTCCTCCTACTCCAGGGGACTGGGAATGTGGCTGAAGCCAAAAGTACCTTTCCAGGCAGGAGGGGCTTTCCTAAAGCACCACCTCTGGAGAGCAAAGGGCTATGGAAGAAATGGAGTGGGAATTTATAATAATAATCATAATGTTATTGGGAAAGAGCAACAATGGAAGCAACAATAATTCCAAGGGAGCAGGAGCAATGCAGTGATTTAAATGAGGTTTTAGTGAAACAGCATCTCCTGGGATTGCTAAAGGACCTTTTTACAGCTCCAGCTGCACCCCAGCCAGGGTGTGAGCAAGCACAGCTAYTTCAGCTTTAGAAKTCATGGATCTAACAGAAACAGATCTTGAAAAAMTAATTACAGGATGTAAGAAYCCCAGGYTTTAAATTAAACTACATTTGYTAGCTCTTGATAAAACTCATAAYWGCAGTTTCACACTACCAGTGCCTGAAGAGACCTGTCAGGGAAAGGTTAGGTTTTTTCTTCTCTGCAGTACAGCCCTATCCGTGAGATTTATGAAAGCAACAATGTTTAAAGTCAGATTTTTTGTTTAAAAGCATTGCACATTACCTGAGTTGCTGCAGAGTTCAAAGTTCTGCTGTTCACCTTACACTCCTTCCAGAAACACCATGAAAAACCTCACTGTTACCCATTAACAAGGTTACCCAAGAGCCCATTATTTATGTGACTTTCTCTCCATTGTACTAAAGTTCCCTGAGTGGTGTAGGACACCTTACTGATGTGGGGTCATGGACACTTAGAATCTGCAAATGCCAGGGAAGAAAACCACCCAGATGAGGTCAGCACTGCTAGATCAACTGACGAACTTTCCCACAAAACTTCTTASAATTTCCAAGGATTGTGTGATTATTTCCGATGTTTTTGACATGAAAACAAATGAAGAATAAAAAGTTATATGTAGTGCCCACATACCTGAACTTGTGTTCAACAGATCAGGCAAACTGARGCACTGTATTCTCTTCTCTCTCCCATTTAAGCACTTTTCCCAAAATAAAAGCACTTCACAAGAATGGACACGTATCATACACAGCTCTCAGGGCTCTTGCTGGGTTTTATGTTTCTTGGTTATTTTTTTTTTAAATCCTCAGTGTATAGCTGGTATAACCCAGCAGGAATTCCCCAGGACCAGAGGAAGTGCACCAGTAAAACTGGCTGCTTTCAAAGGACATGGTTTAGTGGYTCATTCCCCACTTCACTTACCTTTCCTCCTGGATCCTAATTCATCAGCAACAGGGAATAAAATTATCATATTCAGGGAAATCCTAAGTGACACACAAAACCCCTTCCAGCTGGTGATAACTTCCTGGGATTTCAGCACATTTTATGAATGTACATAAAGACAAAGTGAAATAGGCCTGAAATCAGGRTCTGGGGAAAAGCAGCATCACCACTTCTGCAAGAATAAATTCATTTYACTTTGGATCATGAACAGAAACACTGCCGTGAGCAGTCACTAAAATGACTGACTTCAGCCTTTTGTGCTTGTGAGTAAATCAAATTTTGCAATATTCTAATAAGTGTAARGTCCACAGCAAAGTCCAGAACTACAAAACAACACGGGAAGGAAACACAGGTTCAATCTCTGCTTTAGATCCACACAACAGCACTGTCCTTGATCATACACTACAAGGGAATCCTAAAAGCACAAAAGGGATCCTCCCTGCTTCCAGAACATCAGCTGTCAAATGTTCATAGAATCACAGAACTGTTTAGGTTGAAAAAAGACCTCTAAGATCAAGTCCAACTATAAGCCAGACTAYCAAATCCACCACTAACCCATGTCCGYAAGTGCCACAGCCGCACATTTTTTAAACACCTTCAGGAATGGYGATTCCTTCACCACCCTGGGCAGCCTGTGCCAATRCTTAATAACCCTTTTAGTGAACAGCTTTTCTCCAACAGCCAATCTAAACCASCCCAGGCACAATTTGRGGCCAGTTCCTCTCATCCTGTTGGGAGCAGAGCCTGACCCCCACCTGACCACAAGCACCTGCCAGGAAGCCGTAAAGAGGGATGAGGTCTCCCCTGAGCCTCCTTTTCTCCAGGCTGAGCATTCCCATCTCACCCAGCAGCTCCTCACAGGACTTGTGCTTGCAACAGGAAATGGAAAAGTTCAGTGTTCACGTATGGACACCTTTAGAGTTCATCCATGGAGGACATGAGGGTGTTCTGCAGCTCTGTTTGAATCCCCAAAAATACACATTAGCTTGGATTTACAGGGCCACCCCTGGGGAGCATCACACTGAGCTATCAAAATCCACAGGAGTTCTACATTCCTGTTTGTATCTTTTGGGAAGGAGCCTGGGATCTGAAAGGACAAGTACTTTGCATTTCAGTTCAGTATTWAATAGAATTGCCAGCAGACTAAGAGCAGAACATCAAAATAATATTTATTGACCTGATTTAACCACATCCTCCCATCACCTGCACCATGCCAGGAACAAACTRTCAGTATCTCACTGGAATTGTGTTGTTATACAAACACAAGTAAACACACACTAACCCAACTGTATTCAAAAGTATCTATTAATTTCACCAGAAATATTTACAAGTAACATTTTTTCTTGAAAAGACTTCTTTAAGCCAGAAAAAAATTCACAAATAGTAAAGGGAGAATCTAATAAATGAATCGAAAGTCACAATATTGGTCACCCACTGCAAAAGAATCAAAGTTACATTTTGGTTTTATTTTTTAGGGACAGCCAARAATCCAAAAATAGTGGTTTGACTCTAGACACTTATATAAATCTCATAAAAGAATTAATCTGCTCCTTCAGTAACAAGAGCTGCCCCATTTCCAAACTAATCCAGTCAAAAAACTGTCGAGGAAAGTCTGTATAATTTTATGTTATTTATGCACTCATTTATCTATGACCTACAGTATTTGCTGGTTTATTTAGAATTTATTTCTAGAATAGAAAAGAGAAAATGCATTTTACAATGSCAGAATCTCAAACTCTCAACTTTCATTTACACAAACAGATTTCTATCAGTTCTCAGAAAGTGACTATATATTTTTCCTATTTTGCTCCATGATATAGCCCAAAATTCAGAGAACCCAGA
>NW_026623360.1:180781-302861 GCF_030028575.1 Malurus melanocephalus
AAAAAAGCCTGTAGAGTTAAAAAAAGAAAAATCAATCCCGGAAGCCATTCTAGCAAATGACCATCACCAAAAATACATCGCCTGCAAAGCGAGTCATACCTATAAGGTACAGAGTTGCTCTRCTGAGCAGAGGGAGCCACTTCATGTCCAAATCGTGTCCTCAGGAGGAAGGGGTGGCTCCCCAGCAGTACAAGGGTGACATCTAGTGACGGCCACATCCRTCTGTTCCCAACTCCAGCCTTGCTAAAAGCACCTGAAACAGGCTGCCATCCTCACCTGGAGTGAGAGGTTATGGTTGCACCTACRTTTAAATGTCTGCATTAAATACATGCACATGTATCAGGTATCTTCAAATGCTTTTCTTTCATTACCTGAATTTAAAATTAAAAAAAAATAAAAACGAAAGACCCCAAACATGAAGAAAACGGGAAAAATCTGTAATTTTATGATATATAATCTGTACAAAAATTTGTCTGAACTTTCAAGASCAGAGATAAAAGGATCCACTTGCTGTATCAGTGCTATATTGTTATAATGCAACCTCTAAAGTGCCATGTTCTTGAGTCATTTGCTGTAACTGGGATACAATCCTTTCAAAAGCTGTTCCCAMAAGATCATCCTGCATAGCATTTACTTACAGACAGAGCTATAGTACAGAGATTTTAAAAAGTCMCACACTCAAGCAGTAGAAAATTCTCCTAATCTCTTAAAAAACATAAAAGATGCTCTAGAATTTTAACACTTTTTCACTGACAGACAGTGCAAGCCTCACTTTGGAGCCAAGACCATCCAAACTTCTCTAGTTAGTAAAGAACCTGGGACAAAACCAAAGTGCTTTATTACAAATACAGCATTATTTTTCTCAGTTTCTATGCACTGCCTCTCTAATAATACATTACAAATAATACAAAATAGTAATTAAGAGTTTGTTGCTCTTTTCTTACACCCTTCTCATGTTTGCGTACTGGTAAAATGACTGTTTTTCACATAACATTCTCTTCTGTTTGTTAGGATGATCCAATCCCAATCGTTGCTCCTGGAACTGTAGGCTTTATTTTCACCTTTGACTGCAAAAATTGCACTGCTAAAAAGTGCAAGGAATCACAAATGGCATCATTTGAGAATTACAATACCCTATTTTACAACTGTAGTGTGTGCAAATCATTATTTCAATTAAATTTTCTAGTTAAAAATACTCTCAAACCATGTAAGTACAGTAGGTTCTATAGAAAGTAACATGKATAACCAATATTCTACAACTTGAAACAAAAACAATAAATAAAAGGTTTAGGTATTAAAACTAAGAAAAAGTAATCCTGTACATTGTACAGTACTTTTTGGTTAAAGCTTCTTAGCAAAAATATACTAATGTGTTCTAAGCATTCCAGTTACAGATGGTTCAATATTAAAATTTCAAGGTTTCCCCATCATGAAAAAGATATTGCATTTGTCCATAGGTGCAGAGGAAGATGTCTCTCTCTGAACAAGGCTTCAGTCTTTAAAAACCTAGAGACAGTAAGTCTGAATTCAAAGGAACCATTACAAAACTCCAATACAGTACTGAGGATGTAGGGTTGTTGTGCATTAGGGGTCTGACATTTCTTAGTCYCAAAAGCAGCTCTAGAGAGCCCACTGGATATCACTGAGGTCAGCTGGGTCTCCGAGGCCTCCGTCAGCCTCCAGATAATTCATCAGAGCTGTCATAGCAGTGTCATCGTTTTCACAGATGGCATCGAAGTCCAGCTGAGAATTGCCACCTACAAAGTGATTAAAACATGAAATTTGAAGCAGGTATGAACACTCTGAAGCATGAAAAATACAGTGACTTTCAAAACAGAACTGGTTTTAAGCAGCACCTACCTTTGAARTCAAGGTATATATTTATATGTAAATATTAAAAAAAATCTTCCTTATATCCAACCTAACTTGACTTCCTTTTAGTTCAAAAGTATTACTCCTTATTCTATGTTACTGGGGTTTTTAATTTTTTTTTTCCCCAAGCACTTACTTGAGGATTAACTTTTTTTCCTTTGGTGTTTCTTTTTTAGTGTTTTTCTTTTTTGGTTGGTTGATTTGGGGTTGTCAGAGTTTGGGGTTTTAAATTTTTTTAAAATTTTTTTTTCCCCTCTCATAGCTAAACTGGAAGAAAGCTATAGGTTATAAATAAACAAATAAATAAATCGCTGGTAAGTGAGGGAGAAGTGGGAGATGGAGAAGCTTCTAAGAACTTAAATACAGGATAAGCATAAATATGGCTTTCACAGCATTTTGTCTTTGATGCTAAATAAAATGCGGTGGCATTTTCCTCTTACATGGCCAGGAAATCCTGTATCCAGAAAAACTGAACAAGGGAAAGAAAAAAAAAATATTTCTGAGCCATTTAGACCAATCCTTTGTACCAACTACTCACAGTTTGCTGCTAAGAAAGAGGCGAAGTGCAAAAGCACAATAATTCACAAATTACAAGCAACTCCCTGACATTGCACTGAAATACTTTTCTCTCCCCATCTCTCTGTCCTGGACAGACAAGAGCAAAGTGCCTCATGGAATCTGTGGCCTGCAAGAATGTAGCAGTAAACTTCAGTTACTGATGTTATTTTTTGTTTCACGGATCCAGTTTTGCTGTTTGCCTTACAGCAATAACACATCTGTTTTCAGAGTGCTCTCATCTTCAGACAGGCAGACAAATGTCTTTACAATTTATACACAGTTGTAAAGTGCTGCACTCAGAAATGACACCATTTATCAGAAATGTCATCCCCTGCAACTCCCAGAATATCCCCAAAAGAAATAAATCTTACTGAGGAGAGGTTCATTACTGGGAAATGGAATAGCACCCTGGGTTTGTTCTGAATTCTCTAGAGCTTCTGTTTCTGAAGGACATAACTGAATCAATTCTTTATTTGGCACCTGAAAGAGCACAAGTGGTAAAAAGGATAGAATTAGATCCTAAATTTAGTCACAAATATTACATTACAGAAGCATTGTAGATTGCTTTTAAATTATTAATGACTAAATAGAGAAAGTGAAAAATATGCATCAACGGACAGATATTTTGMACTTAGAAACAGGTTTTTTTAGAAATTCATATAGCACTGGACCTGGCTTAAATAAAAGTGGTGACTTACACATTTGTCAAAGGTACTTCAGTGGTGGCACCTGCTTGAGGGTCTAATTCAGTGTTCAGTACATAAATCCAGCACAAAATGTACTGTTATGTACTTTCCACATCTACTACCATAAACTACAAATTCCCAGTGACATCATGTTTGCCACTGTCAAAATATTCTGGTTAAGAGATTAAAAATGCCCTCATACCTCCCATGTCCTATATGCATTAAACTACATTAATCATAGCAATAAAGATGGAAGGCAAAAAAAACCAAAAAAAATTAAAATCCTAATACTTGTTTTATTTAACACGTACTTACAATTTAGCACAAGAGATTCCCTGGATTGCCTGACTTGTGTAGAGTCTACCACAGARTTAATAAAGGTGAAATGCTTTCCGAAAGTATTTTAGGAACAAAAGGGTTACCAAAGCCCAGATAAAGAAGAATCTTCAATGAATATGATGAAATTATCCTTATGGATGAGATGTTACATGATTTAGAGAGTTCAGCACATGTATCCTTATGGATGAGATGTTACATGATTTAGAGAGTTCAGCACATGTAAGTCAAACAACTCTTAAGGAGAAAGATCTATGATAAGACAGGGGAGAGCTGATCATAAAAAAGGGCGAAAGTCAAAGCAGTTCCTAGTAGAGAATAGTGGGGGTTTTCAATAGGAAATGAGAACTGCAGTGACAGATGATAAACTATCTTTAACAGGAAAACAATTTACATTCAAAGAAGAGCGGCTGGAGAAGTTTGTTCATATAGTGTGCAATATACAACATACAACATACTTAGGTAAAAAGAGATGTTAGTTATTCCACAGCTATGGTTAACAACCTATGTTAGTTTGTGGTGTTACAGGCACTACTAGATTAGCAAAACAGCATAAACATACATTTTTAGCAGACTAAAGAAATACCTTCAAAGTCAAAATTCTAAACATTTCAACACAGCAGAGATTCTTTTTTTAAAAGGGTCTTCAAAAATATTAAGATTAAAAGGACAAGTGAGAGAAAGCAAGAATTGTAATTTGATTTAGGTTGTCAAACTTTACAGGTGACTTTTAGTATCTTATGGTTATCTAACAAAAGTTTCAATTCAATTCCAGGAGAGTCATCATCACCTGACTTATATTCACATTGAGCACATTGGTGAAGCTTCAGCAGAACCTACTGAATGGAGACTGCAGTGCCTTCAGCCTTAGGAATAGCCCCTTAGGGCTTGAAATTATGGCCTTGATGAGGTTAGAACTGCAGCCACATCCCTCAAAAGACTTTCACAGCKGCCAAGCAGTTGGCAATACCTTATACTTTCTCTCACAAAAACACAAATCAGGGCAATTTGGCTCAAACAAAGACTTTGAGCTATCTGACRTTAACCTTTTAATTTTGGATTTTTATAGGTAGTGGCATACTCACATCACTGCAGTTTATAGTTAAAGCTGGAGAAGGTGACTTTCTCAGGAGATGTGATGGACTTAATTCTCCAGAGGGTGAAGAATGCAACCTAAAATTGCATATGTTTAATTGCTTTACCAGGTCACATTAATCAAACACTGAAAATAGACTGTGCATTGCAGAACCCATTAGACCTCCCCAGTGACAAAGCACAAGTCTAATTTGAAACAATAACATCTTAAACTCTCCTGAAGATTCTAAATTATCCTGCTCCAAGTTTTGCTAACAGAAAACAGAGAAGAGACCAGTAAAAGCCATGGGTCACAACTCCTTGAGCACACTTTTATTTCTCTGTTGAATCACCAGCAGAGTGATGTGCTCTRCCATGCGTGAGACTAACAATAGATTATAATGCTATCTCATAATGCCATTGATCAACCTAAAAAATGTGATATAATAWGTGAAACTGGAGCACCCCTCATATAATCATATATACCTCTTCCTTAGCTTTACTTCAAAGTCTAATTATGATATTATGCATTTATTACCTCTGTAATTCCAATATTTCATTTGCAATTTCAGTTCCTATACTTCCAGCACCAAGAACTGTTCCAGAGGACATTCCAGGTACACTTACTAACGACTGTTTTACAGCATCTGCAGATACAAAACAAAAACAAAACCTTAAACCCAGAGCAGTTTCATTGCAGAGCAAAGATTCATTTTAAAGCAGCTTTTGTTCCAGAAATACTTCTATASAGAATAAATTTATATTTCAAAATACAGATATATTCAGAAATTAAATTCCTTTAAACACTGATTCACAGCAGAAGGTGTTGCAATATAAAATGAATAATCTGTTTATGAAAATCGTTGTTATGCAGTAGTGAAATATATTTAATCATTGCCACCTCCAGTCTCTCTCACAGACATTGCAAAGAACATGAACTTAAAAAAACCCCTGGATTTYTCACCAACTGAAATGAGTTATTGGAAGAACATTTTGAAAAGAAAAAATAAAGACTTCACAGCAAGATGATAGAACAGCATGCAGAAAGCACTCTAYGCATAGCAGAAAAATAATAACAAAATATGTTCTGTAAAGTTTTGCCCTTTATTCTACAGATAAACTCAGCACAATTGCATTTGTTCAGAAAACTGGGCAAAATATGAAAGGTCTGTGACAGAAGCTAATACCCTACCAACCAAAACCCTAGCTGTAACAGAAGGTGCTAGAAATTAAAAATGTTATATACAATTATCTTTGCAGCTCTGYGAACTGTATCAATTAGGATTCTGTAAGTAACTTGAAATTGTCACCAGAAGTAGCTTTAAAAAAATTTAATCCTTTCCTGCACATAACCTAGAATAAAAAAAATCTCTGGACTTAATAAATCTAAACTGACCGATCAGGAGATACACCTGTGATAACTGTAAGAAGTGACACTTGCCTTCTGCAGGCTGGGAACTGTAGAGGACCTCTTCTTCAGCTGACTCYTTATGACCTCTGAGACATAAATAGATGAAAAAAATCCAAAACAAACCACAGAAAATTAGCAAGCTTTTTTTTTTTTTTTTAAGAGCAAAATTCAGCATATATTTATGTTTAATTTCAGTAATACTTTACACAGAATGAAAGCTAATATCCCCAAACTAGTGAAAAAATAAGATATTCCTCATGTATTTCCACATTCAATTCTTTGTAATGTTTCTGAGGCATCGAATGAAATATTATTTTCCATTTACTCTCCAAGTAAAAAGAAAGCCAATATGACTGTCTGTATTCCATGACAAGGGAATAGGGCTGTCAGTTTTACTGTTAGCAGGGCGATCAAGTAAGTAGGAACAACTGCTGCAAGGACAGGTCAGTGGCGGCCTTGTGCCAGCAGCTGCTGCACTCCTTCCCTCCTGCAGACAGCTGCAAATGCCCACATCTCTSGGGCAAGCAACAGTGTCCTTTTGGCTACTGGCCAGCACAGACTGTCTTRACTGCTCCTGTCTTCTTGGGGGAAAAGGATATGGGCAACAGAGGTGAGTGATGTTGACTTAAGGCATGAACCAGATACAGAATGGGTACAAGGCCCCCTCAACAACTTTGTTTAATGGAAATTAAATCCCCTCTGTCCCCTCTCARAACCCCAGTCATTGGCAAAGATCCTTAGCAGCACCGGAACAATCTGAATTACAGCTCCTTTGCAAGGTACAGAGAATGAAAAAGAATTCAAAATCCAAAARGAAGGATGAAACACATGCATTTATTGTCCCACAGGCTCCACCTTTGCAATCAATTTGCAGAGTATCTTTCTGTCCTGCCTTTCATTTCTACCATCTATCAGTTGTGCTTCTCCACCTTCTGACACCTGGGAGGTAGGGTAGCACTTGGAATTGGGTCAACTGACACATATAGGGTTGGAAAGATCAGAAGGAAAAGCAGAATTAACTTGACAGTCCCATTTACTTGTATCTACTTTTCTTAAAGATCCTTCCCTTCTTCATTTAAYAAGAAACTCTTCCACCTAATTTTTTCCTACTGGCAAACAGCATAGTTTTCAATCAAATCCATGACTTAGGCCTGAAACAAAAATAGCCAAAAAAAGTTTGTCCAGGTTACTCAGCCCCTTTTTGTGAAGGGTTGAAATTTTCTAGCCTTGTTCTCCTTCCTAAGCAGATTGTTTTCTGTTAAAGCTAACTGAAATTATAACAAAAAATAACATGGAGAGTTATTACTTACAATACCACAGTGTTGTTTGATACAATGTACTCCAGCTCTTTGGTCCATGGATTCATGAAACTAAACCACTGACTCTTTAAAGTAACAAAAGTCCCATCTTTTGCTCTAAATTTGTAGGAATTTGTAAATACTTTTTCTTTATTCTGCAACACTAGATAAGAAAAGGAAAGTTATAATCACCATATTTAAGCTTAGAAAGGTATAGTTAAAAATACTAAATCTGTTTTATAGCACCATAAAACCAAAATGTTTTTATTGGCTAGACACAGAATGACATGCCAGAACAAACTGGGACCTGCTCTAAAATCAAATTAAAGTCTCATCAGTGTCATAAATCTTACATTAAACTCCAAACACTAAGCTTCTGCAAACCCCTAGAAGGAGACTCATGACTTGCTGAACTTTCATAACTGGTGTCTTTAATTATGTTATCAGGCACGTTTATTCCTTCCCYTCCTTACAAAGAATGGAAGCAGAGGATTTGACAGATGCACAGACATTATTCCCCCACAATTCCCCTGCAYCAGGAGCCAAGACAACACAAGTTTCTCCCTGCTTTTATTACAAGCTTCACATGGGCATGTCTTAACGCAGACATCGACAAGGGCAATGCTGAGGTTGGTTAGTTTGGGTCTGTAGTGTTTTCACCTGCAGTTACAAGTAATTGTAAGTAATCTGGGAGGACCAACCATTTTGTACCTTCTTTATGTTTTTCAGCTAGGTGATTGTGATCATCTTGATGGCAGTACTCGTAACAAGAAGTTCCTAGAAGCTCTTGTGGCAGATACCCTAAAATGGCTGTTGCGCTGTTAGAAATAAAAACATGAACTACAGCGGATTCAAAGCTGTTTTCTTCAGTATCAGATAAAGCAGAACATGAATATTTAAACAAACAGATGCCTGTGTTCATGTTTTGGAAAAAAATATAGCATTAGTACAGCTCTAAAACAACAGRAAATCTTTTCCATTATAAATTATCCTTTTGTAATGAATGACAATTCAAAGATAAAAWAAGTGTTTAAACATGCAAACCACATGTACATACAAAATACTTATGGTTAGAGTCTTCCCCTTAGCCAGTCAGAGTACTGGCCACACGTAAGAGTCAATAAAAAACTGAATTTTGAATTTTGATCTTCCACTCAAAGGAATTGGTTTTAAACCAACACTTTTCATTGAAAGAAAAGATGACTGAAAGCAAGGAAGTTGCTGGTAACAACAATGAAATTCAAAACGCAAAGTGGTAACTAGTTGTCTACAACAAATAAAAGTCTGGTTCTGAAAGCACAGAAAATAGAAACTTCAATCTCACTTCTCACGAAACAATTTGCTGCCTCATTTAGATATAATGTATTTGTTACAAATGGTAGAACTTTCAGAAGTCATAACTTTTGATTAAATGTTTATTACTTCCGTCATATGCAGAACTATGAAGCTCTAACTTGAGATTATTCTTTGTGAATAAATGAGTCCATTTAATAAGTTCTTTTCACCTTGCTAGCTCACCATTTTCTACAGGACAATACATTTCTATGCATTATGCATTATTTGACAAACAAACCCCAAAACCCAAGTAATCATAGATTAGGAATTAACTGCTTCTTGCGTAGACCAGAAAAAAATTCTGAAAGAATTTTTGAGAATTTTCAAAGAATTCTCAAAAATTGAGAATGCTTATTAGAATTTCTATCCTGCTGGAGAARTTACAGTTTTGACAGAGTATCAGAAAATGGAAGCAATGTCATTTCTCTTCATTAAAGAACAAAACGCTTACCGCTGATCTACATAAACAAATTTTCCATCCATGGCAAATCGTGTAACAAATTCTGTTGCTTTSACTTTTATCTCTCCACTCTTTTGTGGAACAATATAAGGGTGTAACCTCCCAATTGCAACAAGACAGTTAAAGTTACTACTGTCCTTTTCTACATCATTTTCCTCTTCTACTCCCACCTCATTAGGAGGCCAGTTCTTCAAATACCCAGTACAGTGAATGGTGCAGTATTTTCTGTGATCTAATAGAAAGAAATTAAATAAGAAGCAGTTATTGTTCAAAGAGTAAACCAAACTCCTTATTTTATTCTGTTTGCCATAGGACTAGCAACTATGTTTCATGCTTACCTACACCAACTGTACAAAGCTATAGATAATTTTACAGAGTATTTTTACATTGATTTTGTTCTATTTAATGTGGGCTTACGTGCAGAGAGTGCTTCTAACCCTATGTAAGATTTTGGAACATAAGTTATGGGTGCTGGCAGTTCAAACACAAGTTTCACAGAAAAAGAAAAGCAATAACACACAAATCATTTTGTCTTTATATGGTTTCATATGGATTGTGAATTAAAATATTAAAATCAACCTGAGGCCCTCTCCAAATCAATTTACCTCTGATGAGCACAATGATCTGAACATATGCTTGCCGCAACTGCTGGAAGAATCAGTCAAGAGCAACCCAAAGCAATCCAGCTTATTTTCTATTTATCTCAGGCTTCTGAATATGTCGATTTTATGGGAATACAAATATTTTAAATRTCTCAAATTCCAGCATACACTGTCATTCATCCCTTTTTACTCTCTAACTAATATGCAAACACCCTCAAAAAAATCAAGGCATTAAGATGGCATTATGCGTCCTACAGTAGCTGTCTTTCAAAAAAAAAAGCCAAAGCATTCTTGACATCTGTATGCTGAACAGGATGCTTTCCAAGAGGTTTGATTTCCTCTCAACTACAACAAACACGTATCAATTCTGCAGAATGAAACTGAGTTATCCCACTATGATTCTGTCCTTTTCTCAGGTGCCTTCCCTCAAAACTGCTTTCCCAAGAAACATTTATAGAAGTTAAATTCTTATCTCACTGAGTTATCTGACACATCAAGGGATACCAAATTCTATTTACTTACAATCATGGGTCTCTCAAAATTTGTGCTGTATCTCAACAGTAACAGGTTACATTGAAAAACGAAACTTGGAAGATTCTTGCAGGATAAAAAAATTTCAGCACACCTTTGCAAAAATCAGTACTAAGGTATTAAAACAAAAGCTAGAAACTGCATTTTAAAATTGAAATTTTAATTATTACTCAAAATTTGACAAGATTATATTGCTGTACAGGCATATYGAAATATGAACTAAATTTAAATTACTGGGAGAATGAATGGAATTACACTGATAAACTAACTTYACTATGAAAAGAGAAAAAAAGGAAAATTCCTACTTTTAAATACACACAACACAAAAAGTAAATCAGAAAATAAAGTTGGTTTACTTGCTTTTTTTTCTTTCAAAATAGTAGAGTTTGCAGGCCTTATTCACTCAGTTATCTTCAAGACATAAGTTATTTAGTTTCATTCTTCTGATCTGTTCCAGTGCTTTCAAACATTTCCCTGAGACTTCTAAACTTTGACCACAACAGACCACATGCTCCTATACAGCCACTGTAGCTCAGGTGCCTCCCTCCCTCTTTCCAGGAGGGCACAGGGAGGAGAAAGAGTACAATTAGACTGTTTTTCAAAAGGTGTCTCTTGTACAYATTTACACTTCTCTACAGCTACTTAGTGAGGTAAGTGATAACTGTAAGGTCATTACTGACTTGGAATTTAAATAGACCAAGTTTTAAGACAGAAAGCCCCCACTTCATCTACGCGCTTTGAATACCTTTCTTCTTTGGGTTGGGCAAACACTCCTTCTCCTCTTTGACCGTGGTCCTACTACACTTTATCCGACAGAAGAAGGAACGTCGAGCACCAGAGTTCAGTCGAGCTGGTCCAGCTTGGAAATCTGTGTGTACTTGCAAGCCAGCTTACAAAGATTTAGTAAAGTAGTTAAGAAACCCAAAATCAAGCAATAAAACTTCAGAAAACCAGATGCTTTCTTCATTTACCTCCCACGTACATTCTCCTTACAGTTTAGCTGCCTAAATTTTGTCCTTACAATTAAAAAAGTCTAATAATCTAAATAGGGCAAAGAAAACATGATTGACACAGATTCCAAAATTACAAAGAGCGACCAAACTATTTTTAAACTCTTCTTGATATCTTGAATAGTATTTTACTAAATATGCTTTATAACTTTCAACTYGTATTTGGTACAAGGAAGAACTGCAAAGATGCTTGTAAAAGCCAGCTACAAAATAGCCATTAGCTGCACAGTACATAATGCTTTCCTTATTAGAAATAACTGTAAACAAAAGAAGGTTTGGTTACATTAGGATTGACACTTAGCATTTTCAGAGAAGACAGTGATTCTTGACATTGAAGTATTTTATCCCATGTTCGACTACATCAGGTCTTTTGTATTGACAAGACCTAGCAAACACAAGAAAAAACAGTAGTATGCTGGTAGGAAGAATGTCAGACCACATCTTGGTAAATGCTTAACAGTGATTTCAGTAATTTAATAGAATGCCAGTAATGCTTATGATCTAAAATCAAGTCTTTTCTGAGCTAGCTTTTCAACTGTAGATGCATTTTAAACAGTAGATATGCATCCAAATGTTTGCTTCCTAGATGTATCTCAGGTTTGTTCATCCATACATGTTTGTACATACAAACACCTGAATACATCCTGACTAATAGTTTTACTAACATCTCTTATAAAAATCTGAGCATGTTCAGGTCTCACTTACTTTTTCCATCTACGAGCTTCTCCCTAGGCGAGATGTCYGATGAAGAAAGCTGCTCCTTAACTTTTGCAACATCTTTTGGATGCAAGTAATCAAACAAACTTTGTCCAATCAAACTGGCCTATTTCAAAAGAAACAAAAACCAAAAGAGATGAGAACCACACTGATTTGGAACAGGACCCCACACATTACTTATCTCAGAAAAATAATTGTCTACACACTAAAAAAAAAAAAAAAAGTCAAATACAACAGTTACTCCAAACATCAATGTTTTGATTTACATTTCATTTGCCATTGTTTAATATAATTTTTATTTAAAAGTGTAATAAAACCATAATTTGTTACTTTCCTTTGAAAAACACCGGATTAGTTGAATATTAAACAAGTTCTGTAAAGCCATGGTTTAAATGTAAATAATGCAATTTCTGATCCTAGCCAAATAAGGTTATGCACAGAGTAACTCCACTCTCAGATTATTGGAGAAGGAGGGAAGAAACAGCAAGTAGGATGAAATATTCAACTGTTAAATGACTCTGAGCTCTAATTTTGTTGGATAAACTGGCACTACTGAGCCAGGAGCAGGCTGGAAGCAGGGGTCAGCTCACGACAGCACTCCTTAGCAGAGGATATTTAAAGGGATGTCTCCAGCAGGGATGCATTCAACCTGTTCACTCTGATTATCTYAAGTAACTGACCTGCTGCACTGCTTTCCTCTGGAATAGGAAGGAATTGTCACTAAAGTGGACTGGTTTGCATTTTCCACTGCTTACCTTCAGCACAGCAGACAAATCAAAGGATAGAAAAGAGCTGTGTTGACAAGCACTACTCTAGACTCAAACTCAGGATAAACACCCAGCCTCTTGCCTCTTTGCCCAGACCCATCTAATCTTAATGCAAAGGGAAAATGCTGAGTGCTGCTGAGAAAGGCTAACAGCAGCCTTGCCAAAATATACAGGTCTAAAAAACAAGATTAAGCTGCAGCGTAGGATTTAGAACCTAGAACAATTCCCAAATAAGCTAATAAATCCATGGGCTAAGTCAGTCACACCCCCTGAATCTCCTTGTCTGGAATAGAGGAGATCTTCAGGATCTGGAAGTAGGGATGTCTAATGTGAATGATTCCAGAAAAGCACTTTTAGTTCTCGAGTAAAATCAGTGGAGAAGTTTAAAAAAAAAAATCTGCTTTATGCTTATTCCCCTAGGATGATTCATTTCACTTTAATTAAAAAATATAGTTTTGCACTTCTTTAAAAAAAAAAGATAAAAATAAATCTATGAAAGAGTCCAGATTGGTTATCTGTACATTTATAAAGAAAATGAAGATGGCACAAATGGTTTCAAAGTTACAAAAGTAGACAGATGGCAGCACTAACTATTTTAGCCTCTGTTTGTGCAACAGAAGTCATTGGTACAGAAAAAAATTATCATCCCTTGACTATTTGTGGTAATTGCCCATGACACTAAACATCAGTTAATGGTAGGTACTTATATTTTTCTTATTTCCCTTATTCTACAGACTGAGCTGGCTCCCATTCAGTTTCTTTCAGGTTAAGGGTACACACTTGGATAGTTATTGCAGATGATGTGTTATGTGGTGCACCCGAGCATAAAGGCATGACCAAAGAAAGCTTTAATTAGCTTCTGCTGCTGAACTGCCAATTTTCCTTGGCCTAAAAATTCCCCCAAAAATCACTTCACCATGTGAAAGAAATCTCTTGCACACAGAAATTAGKACAACTTCAAATTATCCCTTCCTCTCAGACTGCCAGTTTTCTTAAGGATGATCAGCAGAAATCTGGTGCTGTTATCCAGGTTGGGAACACTGACTGTACTTGCACATATTTTCTTACAGGATATTTAGCCTTACTCTGAATAAGGTTAAATCAACAAAATTCCAAGAAATTATATGCAAGGACTGGTTTGATGTAATACAAAATAGCATGTAWAAGTTTTAAAATTTCTAAGAAAATACAAGGTAACAGCAAACAAGAAACAACCATAACCACCTGATCATAATTAAGTATTTTGCAAACTGATTCGGAGACAAACAGAATTTTTCCTCTGTTGCATCCAACCACAAATAGGAATCCATCCGCAGCCTGAAAATATAAAGATACTGTCTTTAATTAAAATGAAYAATGAATATTAATTACTACAAGAAAGCACACTTYTAAATCTGATTTTTAAAATTGAATACAAGAAAGCTGGAGAGGGAATTTTTACAAAAGCATGTAGTGGCAGGACAAAGGGAATGGCTTCACACTGACAGAGAGAATGTTTGGATTAGGTATCARGAAAAAATTCTTTCCTGTCAAGGAGGTGAGGCCTTGGCATAGATTACCCAGAGAAGCTGTGGCTGCCCCATCTCTGGAAGTGTCCAAGGCCAGGCTGGACTGGGGYAGCCTGGGATAGTGGAATGTGTCCCTGCCCATGGCAGGGGGTTGGAAGGAGATTAATTTTAGGGTCCCTTCCAACCCAGACCATTCTGAGATTCCATRAAAAAGCAATTTAAGAATGCAAGGACCAAATCAGGTCTTCAACTACACACAGCTWAACTTTCTCAAACACAGCTTTGGCAAAAGTCCAGCTGCAAAACAGCTTCTCTTGGGACTCATTTACAGATCTTGGCAAAGCATTATTGCAGCGAAGGAAAAAAAAAACCTAGCTGTGAATGAAGTGTGTGGGTTTATGATGAAGTGTGCAAACAAAAGGAAAGATTTGATTCTAGGTATTTTCTGCACCTTTTTCAAAGTACATCTTTAAAAATGCACATGAAGGAGAGCCAACAAGTGCAAGGACATTTCTGCATAATTGAAAGCATTTTCTAGACTTGCATACAGACTTCAATATTGGATGTATTAAACAGGCAGACTGTACACAGATCTATTGTCCTTTCCAGGGCTGCATCTTGCCACGCTCCCAAACACCTCTGCACATCTTCATTAAAAGCCTGGGTGGTGCACACAGTTTATAAACCAGTACAACAAAACACTTGCCTGGAGGAAAAGATGGGAGAAAAAGCACTGTCCTACTAAAAACTCAAACTTTAACATGAATATGATTTATCTGAGAGTTACCTTCCACTTACCCTAAGGATTAACTGTCGGAGTTCATCATCCTTCAAAAATGAAGGTTTATACCGGACTTCTGTGTAGGAGCTACTGGAACCTGGAAAATGGATTATTCGTAGAGATCAAAAGTTACATTTTTAGTTTATTTTTAGCAGAGTTATACTTGTTATGTATTTCAGATTTTTTCTCTGTGACCTCAACAGCTGAATAAAAAAAATAATTTCAAGTTCTAGAAATTCTAAAAATAAAATTTTAAAAAACCTCAAACATAYACTGGTAATGAACACAGACACATAACCTTTGTTTTCCTTGTCCTTTGCTTAACAAAAACCAAGGAAACTTCTGTTCAGATATCACTAATGCATTGCTAGAGAAAT
The DNA here is from genome assembly GCF_030028575.1 of Malurus melanocephalus. Taxonomy (NCBI): domain Eukaryota; kingdom Metazoa; phylum Chordata; class Aves; order Passeriformes; family Maluridae; genus Malurus; species Malurus melanocephalus. Next base: position 196,105 of record NW_026623360.1, read on the forward strand.
GGTATTATGAGAACTGAATTTCCCAAAACATTTCACAGGTCTATTTCAGAACCCTTCAGTAATTATCTTTGTTGAAACTGCATAATTCCAATATTATCAATTGTCTTCTGGCATTAATAATACTTCATTAGTACTCTATAGCCAACCTCAAAAACCCAGACTATTGTAGTTAAATCAAATGTCTCACTAAATATAGTGAGACTGACTCACTGAATGTACTGTTCTAGCACCCATGGCAAGTACTCTAATTGTCCATTACATTTTTATCCATTACATTTTTATCCATTACATTTTTATAATTTTTTCTTGCTACATTTTTGAGGAAAGTAGCACTTGAACATTTCAGCCAATTTCATCTTTCACTAAAACTCCACAAAGTATCTTGTATTCTCTTAAACCATTTGTTTTGAAGGTAAATACAACTGTGCCGGRTAAAGTGCAGTTTTCACACCTGATTGTTAAAATACAAATACTTGAGCTAAAGATTTCCTGTAAATGCTTGTTTAAACTGTAAGTGCAGTTACTGCCCTGCTGGTTTATCATGTTTTTTTTTCATGCAAAACTCTCAGTTTGCTTGGTCCTTTAGAAAACCCACAAAACCCTTTACACACGAGCCACTCCATGGTTCTGTTACTGTCAAGGGAGCGATGTAATTTATTTTCTACACTTCTTTGACTCAAAACTAACTTCTTTATTTATAATCAGTGGGTTTTGCAATCCAAAGGGTCTTTGATCTTTGCTCGCAGTTGACCAAATTATTATTCTGGAACAGTGGTGCCAAAACCCCCAAATACTGTGTGCAGATGAYAGACTATGCAATATGCAACTTGTATTTGGGTATATTTTATTAGGAGAGGGAAAAAAAATCCCAAAACCTAGCAACAGCAAAAGAAGGGGAAAGAGTATTTCCTGGGTTGATCCCCCCACTAAACCATTCCCAAAGATCCATGATTACTTTGCTAGCTGACAGAGGCTATCAGAAGTTTCTAACTCTATTTCTTGGTATTCTCAAACGTGTGAGGATTTTTAAGGCTTTAATGTCACCAAACTCAGCGACCATTTTGTCGAAGTGTGTTTTGTCTTGTAACATTCCTTTTGACTCCTGTACTTTTTTAAAAGAATCCAGGAGTGACACAACAGCAAGGTATACCCTTAGCAGACAGGAAATACCAGTCACTGAAGGGTGGCTTTTTTTCTGTTATATTAAGCAAAAATTAAGAATTAAGTTTCTGACAGCTATAGATATGTACATTTAAATGAGGAGCAGACTTGGAGCTAAATACAGCAAGGAAATGTAAAATAAAATACTGATAATTTATTTAACATCCAAGATACACGGTATAACTCCCATTTGAACAAGGATTTACAGGATGAGAATTCCTAAACTCACCTTTTAAAGACTTTAGGTGCTGCACAGCCATCCGTAGCACTGTGAGTTTGTCCAGCTTTCGGGCCATGGGATTACACTGTGGTATCATGGCAGACAACTCCTCTATCAAATTATTCATTTTGTCTCTTCTTCTTTTCTCTGTTTGACTGTGAGCCTCTCTAAGAAGAAAAAAATATTTTTTAAGAAAGATGCAGAACACATGATTTCTCCATAATATTAATCAATTCAATTTTGGGAATGGAACTATCACAAATAGTACTGCACTGAAACAGTTTTTTATACGCTACTTGTATTAGACAATTGAATTTGATTCACTTCAACAAAGATGAAATGGTCACAATAACAATGTGAAATACTGAGGAGAAAAGATATTTCAAGCAACAATTGGATTCTATGTGGTAGAAACAAGAAATTATGAGGTCTTATAAAAGTCAAACTATTCTCGTGATCTTTGCCATGCAAGTGATGACTTGGACACCTCTGTGTATCCCAGAAAATTCTTGATGTCACTGGGAATCACTGAAAGATATTTCTGCACCCTGCTCCTACCTCTGCCTGGCCTGTGTAACTAAGATGGGGCATTCATTCTGCTGCCTTTTAAAAAACCCCACAGCAATAAACATTACTTTTACATGCGCTTTTAAGAGATGTAGTGGAAACTGAAAAAAAAAAGCTGTGCCTCATGTAATTTACCAGAAGTATCTCAGAAAGCTWTCCTTTTCCTGACAAGATGGTACAAAGGCTTTCAGTCTTTGGGCTGTCTCAGGTTTTGTCTCTTGGTAAGCCTTGTCAAGAACTCAGCCACAGAAAGAACTTCTCTTCTTGGCCAGTAWTCATCAGAAAACTCCTTCTAGGACACATGACTGCACCTCACAAGTATATTTATAGCTCAGGTCACCTTTTCTTTACTTCTTTCTAGTGCAGTATGTCAGCTTTTCAGCCCATCTCCTCCCCTCTAACATTCTCTAACAGATAAGGAAAGTTTAATTCACTCTCTTCCCTCCTTACCCAGAAGACAAGCCAGCTACTCAATTAAAACACAGATGATATTCCTTTCTGGTTGAGACCAGRCACAGTAGTATAGCTATGCAAAATGAGGAATAAGTTTTGGTTAATCTCCAAAACTTTTCCTCATAGGCATACTGCAACAGAAGCTATTAAAGGAAATAAAATTAACTACTCCTGGCCTGTTGAGAAAGAACAAAGTGCACTTCTAAAGAKCTAGWKGTCTACTATTTTTATTATTWAAAAAAAAAAAAAAAGCCTTCACCCCACAGCTAATTCTGGGTCATTCTGCCAAGCATTCAGCTCTTCTCTCTCTAAAGCCCTTTTTTAGATTTGATTTTATGAGTTATGTTCATGTCTGTGGGTTCACCCAACTCTTCCTTTATGTCAGGTAGGAACAATCAAGTAATATCCTSTATACGCTCCTTGAACTGTGAACCTTAGGAAGACAGATAGAAGTATTCCAGGAAAGAGAACAACCGTCCACATCTCTAAGGGTCAATGAGGAGTTATAAAAAACTGAACTGGTGGGTGCAGAAATTCAGGTGATGACTGGCTGATTCAAAAAACCTTCTGTTACTTGCCCCAGCCACAAAGAGGAAAGGAGAAAAGCAAGTTCACAAAAAGCTTGAGTCAAGAAACACTGGCAGGAGATACTGATAAGCAAACCTYTAGAGACCCTTGTACAGATTCTTTTTCCCTCCAACTAATGCACCAAAAAGTAAGGAATAAAATTAAGCATAGCATTTAAAAGTTATTAAAGCAATATATAAAACAATCTTATATAGCAAGCCAGGATACTCCACGAAGAAAAATTAATTTTGAAGTTAAACTGTAAATATATCTTGGAACATTTTAGTTTCTTTAATTTTGTTTCAATTACAAGAACATTTCATAATTACTAGCTAGCATACTATATAAATAATACTTCTGACAGCATGCTGAGTGCATTATATATTTCTGGTYTGACATCTCTGCTCTCATGAAAAATGAAAGACTTATTTTTAAATTGACTTTCTAGCACAGCTCTAGTTGACTATGTGACTTGTCTGTAGTTTAAAATATTTGTTTGGCTGAACTGTGGCTGCATTCAGTTACCTAGCATTTCAAATCTCTTTCAAAGAGATTTCCCTAAACAAAAGCTTCTTCCAGAACAAGAAATCTTTGTCATACTTCAGCCAAATCAATTTCCATGTCGAAAAAATTTTAAATACCTCCAGAGGCATACAAATCTAGAAATAAACAATTCTCAAATTAGTACAAATGAAGGCTCAGCTCCTTATACATGACTTGAGTGTACTGCATTTAATTCTCACCTTAAAAATTTTAACCTTGTGTTTTTGCTAAACCCTCTGAGATATTCTGCAGCAGCTTTTATTAAAATTAGCAGCACATAAAATCCTCAAAGGGGCTCTAAAAATTCCTACACATTTAACAACGAAAAGGAAAAGCTTCCTGTTAAATATTTGATCATTTTCATGAATGTTACCCACAAACTCATATTTTACTACTGTGAACAACAGTATTCACTAGCAAAAAGTATTTCTGYTGTAAATTAGTACCTGAAATCTTTTACTTTAACATGTTCTTCATCTTCACTCCTAGGAAAAACAAGATACAGAGTTTTACATTGCACATTTAATACTAGGCACTTTTTGCCTCCCACAATTCCAGAAGATAGAAAATGCTACAAATTTACTACGGCTCCAGAGAAAGCAAACCCACAAAATCCCTAAACCAAATCTAATCTAGCAAGTGATGCATAGCAGAAAGAGAACAAAGCACAATTTGCAATATTCACAGTTCTGTGAACATATTAAAGGGATATTTCATAATTATGGGGCTTTTTTTGTTCTGAAGACATTAACATTATTGAAACATTCAAGTAACTTAAGAGTAGGCTTGATTTTTTTTTTGTTTAAAACCTTACAGGAGAGATTATCTAATTATGTTTTTATTTCTAATATCTTATTGTCAAATTACAAAATAAGCAATCCTAAATTACATTAAAAAAGAAGCTATTTCCCATACCCTACAGCAATGACTGGTAAGTCATAAAGTAATAAAACTGTAAACGAAACACAGTCCTAAGTGTCTGTAGCACAATAAACTCTCTGCAACAGGAAACTGTAAAGGATGATTCAAACAAGGGCAACGAGCTCTCCTTTCCCTACGAGCACTGCAATGTTCACCACTCCTTGCAAAGAATTCCAGAGCATGGCCATGAGGATGAAGAGGAGAGAGGCCAAGCAGGCAGCACCTGTCTCCCACAAGGAAATAGAAGCTGGAGGATCCTGGAGATTACAACTTCAGGRAAGATGCCAAAAGCTGCTTGCACCTATAACTGAGCAGTGACCCCAGCGAGGATCCAGCAGCCAGAGCCAAATTAGCACACAGTTCAAAATGTGGGATTTCACTGGAACCCAGCAATCTTCTAGACAGTCTGATAAACCCAAACRCAGGAGGAGGTTTGGCTTACAACACCCAAAGACTTTTATTCAYTGAAATGTTTTCAGATTTAGATGAGCTAGCGATAACTAATATTTTCCTTTTGTTTTAASAGAAACTTAGAAGAAATATCAATATACTGTGAATTCCAACTGAATTTACACTCTCTGACCATAAGAGAACAGGTAAGAAGGAGCCAGACCAGCTGCAATGCAGCATGTGCCCTATTAATTAATTTTCCTTCTCCCTCAGGAGCTCCACTTTGGGAAAAAATCTAGCACAAATTTGCTGCTCAAGCAATCAGTCCCAGCCTTCAATGGATTTTTATAGCCTCTGTCCCAACAGCTGTGGTGTTACTGATATGAACAGCTAAATTAAAACTACCTTGACTACATGAACAGARGGTGAAATTCCACTGTGTGGCTATAATGTGGGTATATTTGATTGGTACTAGAAAGGAYAGAATGGGTATTAATCAGAAAAAAATTAAAGAATACCAATTTTTCCTCTWGTTTCTCAATTGATTTATTAAATACATTTCCCCATTTCTTCTAAAATTGAAGTAAATKTTTTAAAAGCAGAAAAGGAGAATTTTTAGTCACACTTTCTATCATGAGTACCATGGRAAAAATCTGCAAAGAAACAACTTTAACCCCAAAGAGAGGTTTTTACACTACCTTTGTACCAAACAGTGACTCCCCTGCAAAAAGGGACCTATGGGTGTGCTGGCTGACAGCAGGCCCAACTTAAGGCAGTCAGAGGGCAAACCACAATCTGGGCTCATCAAAACATCACAAAGAAGTGATTAYRCTGCTGTGCTCAGCATTGGTGTGCCTTCACCTTTAAYACKGCATGCACTTTTGGGCCCAAAAATATTAGAAAGTGTTTGRCGAAGATGTGAAGGTTTCTGAACRCAGAGGAAGGCAACAAAGCTGGTGAAAGGGACAGAAGGAATGTGTGATGGGACATGGCCAAAGACTCATGGTTTGTCTAGTTTGGGGAAAAGGAGGCTGAGGCCTCCTCCTTGCTCTCGGCAGCTTCCTGAGGAGGGGAAGTGCAGAGGGAGGTGCTCTCCCCCAGCATCCAAGGATAGGACACGTGGGAATGAGTACAAAGCTGTGCAGGGGAGGTTTACATGCAACATTAGAAAGCCTTTCTTTACCAAGAGGGTGAGGAAACACTGGAAAAGGCTTCTTAGAGGGGTGGTCAAAGCCCTCGGCCTGTCTGTGTTTAAGAGGCATTTGGACAATGCCCTTTACAATGTGCCTTAACCTTTGGTCAGCTCTGAAGTGCTCAGGCCGTAGGACTGGATGATTATTTTAAGTCCCTTACAAGTGGAATAGTCTGTTTTATAAAAACACTGCACGGCTGCTTACAAACMAAGGTACCCAGATACAGAAGAAGAGAATGTAAAAAAAACATCCTGGCACATATATTCCACAAAGGGTTTGCTTATGCTGCACAGTCACCTTGTAATAGCATTATTTTGACATAGTTAAAATAGTTCTAATTTAAAAAAAAACACTTTAAATAGTTAAAAGAAACAAACAAAAATGTTTACAGTCACCAGTCCTGGAAGAATATGAGTCTTCCTTTGACTSCTAAGTCTTCTTATTTAACTTTTCATTTACTCTCATTCTAAACTTCAATACTAACAAGTTTGGTAAAGCTGAAAGCAGAGCATCATTTTAGAAAGAACTATCWGAAACCCTTAACATTGGATGGACCTGTCCATCCTGTTCCTTAGCTGGATCTTTATCACCTTGTGCTTACACAGACCTGCCGTTGGATGAAACACTCAAGTAACCACATAGCTCATCTAGCTAAACAGCAAAGTGTGACATGTTCACAGAACTCAAAACAGAAATGGATTCATTCATAAAAAAGTACCTTTTCTGAGGATCACCATCAACTTCAACTGTATCCCTGCAGAAACAGGTCACAAAGTAAGAAAAATGGAGCTTGAGGCACAAGAAGGTAACTTGATAGACACAATGAAACAAAGTTGCAGAAAAATTTTACAGGAAAACCCAGCTGATTGGTTATTTTCAGAAGACCATTAGTCTTAGAACCTAATTACTGCTTCTTATAAGCCAATAGTTTTTCAATTAGTTTTTCGACTTGGACATGAAATATTTTTATCAGATATCTAAACTTCAGGGAAACACTACTAATGAACCAACACTTTTACTGAAAAGGTTAAAATCAACAAGCKCTACTTAAAAAGAATGGAGACTTTTTTCCCAGAAACTAATGTATTGTTGGAGTTTTCAGTTATCCACATGATATACTCGAATCTCCAAGATCACTTATATCAACATGTCCAGATACACTCTGTAGATCAATGAACTACATATGGAAGAAGCAGTGATTAAATAGAATTGCTTTAATAATTACTAATAAATGTAAATCTCCTACCTTCACCTTTTTAAACATGTATTTTCCACACTAGTTTGGAGATATTTGTAGTGCATTACATCTGCACATTGCGTCCCCTRCTTCTGCCTGATTTACACAGCTTGGAACAGATCCCTTTTTTTGGTTGACTGGCATCTGTTTAGCAGTTATAAATCAGGATAAAACAGTTGACAGAGCCACYTCAGCAGTCAAATATGACCCACTTAAAAAGGCTGAGCTCTACAAGAGGACAGTCCCCATTTTTAGGTCATGGGTCTGTCTCCACATCTAAGGAAATGGCTGCTCTGGTCACTGAAACAACAAATAATCTTATTTCAGGCTTGAAGGTAATATTCCAATATGCACTTGGGATAATTCTAGCAACTTAATAACTTGCCCTTACTAGTAGGCAAAGAAGGAGAAAAAAACAGAAAAGAAAAAGATAGGATTGAAATTTCAGCATTAGAGACACATTATCCAGACACTTCAGGCCAGGAAACAGCACTAAAGAATCCTACATATATCCCTTGGATTTAAGGATTATTTTTTCTATTTTTAATAATTGGGGGCTGTCAAAGAATACATTTGGAAGACATTGTAAATTTAACGGTAATAAACAAAGGAAAGAAGATTAAACAGTTACCATGTTGCATAAATAACAGAATGTCTCAAATTTAGGTTGAGACACAGAGAACTGATTCACTTACTGGTTATCAGAATCACTTCCCTTGCGTTTCCTTGGAATGTCAGGCACTGCAGTGTTGAAAGAAGTGGTGGTGACAGGCTTAGTGACTGGATTCATGAGGCTGGGCACTCCACAAGCAACACACGGGCTTCCATCCACTGAGAAATTATCTGTCAATGACAATAAAAGCTCAGTGTCTAGCAAGAGCTGCATCTTTGTGTATTCATTCTGATCCTCATTGCGACAAAAAATTGTCTGTGTGTGGCTTCTGTGTCTCTGACACAGAAAACAGAGGTTGCACTGCTACAACCCAAGTCCAGCAAGGAGTACAGCACCTTCCCACAGTGCTGTAACAATCTCACCAACCCAACCAACACACCAAGGCAATATAAAACAGCTACACTCCCCCTACACAACCTTTGCAGGCAACACTCAAATCCCACAATAACTCAGACATCCTGCTGCAAAATCACCAGYTGCGCCATTTGTCAGCAGATCAAAATACTGTGGCTCAAACTAAATTAAAAATTAAAAATATATAGTGAGCTGTGTTTTTTAATCAAGCCGGATGTCCAAAAAATTGAAGTTTGCTATAACCATATTTCTGACATAAAATCCACAATTATACACAACATCTTCCATGGAAGTTGGAAGAGCCTCAAAAACTTGTCAAGTTCTCTTCACAAGTCTCCTCCTAAGGAGGATGTTGTTTCTGGGAAGGACAGAAGAGAAGTCACAAGCCAACAGAATCCTAGCAACCTACTGGGAAAGGAGGACAGTCTCAAGGAACATAAGCACTATCAGACYATTTTTCTGTCTCAACATAGCTATCACAAAGAATCATCCAGCCGATGTTTAGGCAAAGAGCCAGAATTGACTCTGTTTAGCAAATGCAGGAACTCCTTTAGGCTKCATGTGCCAGTGGGGACAGAGGAGAGATTAAGAGATGTCATTTAAGGAAGTGAGMATCTCTGACTTCCAGCAGGGAGCAAAAACCAAGTGGAGTACTTTGAAAATCCAGCAGGAAGAAAAACTACGTGCTTTCTTGGGAGCTTTCTCTCTTTTTTTAGCATCTGTGCTGTCTGTAAAAATGTAGAAATGTGCAAAAACAATGATCCAAAGCAGATTTTTTTCCTGGTAGATGTAAACACATCTCACACCAGAAAAAKGACCTTCTAGATTTTCATTTGCTGTTGGAATATGACTCTGGAGAGTTAAATGAAAATAGGCTAATACTCGAACAACAGCTTGCCTGGTCTTCCACTAATCCTCTCTCTATCAAATCAGACAACACAAAGTCAGCCCCTGTTTTATTTTAGAAAGCTCTTTAACTCATTAAGTTACACAGGAAGTTGCAAAAAAAGAGGTGGAAAGAATCAATAAATACTTGACAAATAAGTTACAACCTTTGCACATCTGCAACAGCAAGAAAATTTAGTTATTTCAAATACATATCATATTCGTTAGGTATGTTAAAAATATATTAAAAGAAATTACATGATAAATACTACCAGGACACAATGCTAGATGTCTGATATATTTTTATCATGAGTTTTCTCTTTCTAATAATCTCGTTTTGYATTTCTGTTGTTAACACAATTACAAAACAAATAAAAATGCCGACCAATCCAAAGGAACTGTTTATTTAAAAGGAGTAGTTTTAATTCACTCAGGTCACAGCATCCTGTAATTACTGATYAAGCTATTGAAGTATAATCAGACTTGATGAATATTCATAAAAGAGTACTTACTAAACAGCAACCTACATGGTTCCAAGACAAGAATGCCTTCAGCACAACAGATCCCTTCGTCCTGGAACAAAGCAGGACAGCACAGACCCACTGACCTAAATACTGCTCTGCACACAGATGGCCAGCCTGCTTTCTGAACACTTCCCTTTAAAGGAACAAAAGCTAATGCCTCTTTTTTCCAATTTGTCTTCAGCATTATTAACACAACTATATTTTTTCCTCACACCCAAGTAACAAATTCTGAATAGCACAYTTACCTCTTCTACCTTCACTAACAACACCCATTTTCATTATTCTTAACTGAAAAAATAAAATATGTTCATATTACCAGTAAGAACTTCTACACTACAATTATTAGGTGATAAACTGAATCCTGACTACTATCCCTGGGACCAACTAAACACCAGTAAGATAAGTGGTTGATCTTGGACAAAAATACAAGGTTAAGAATCTGCATTGCTCCCTGACATCCTCAGCCTGCAGCTTACACTCTTTTTATACACACATTCTAAAATACCTCCACAAACCAAACCCAAACCCCCATCAACAATGCAAAAGAAAACTGAGAAATAAATTTAAAGCTTCAGAACACCAAGCATAGTAGAACAGTGATTAGACAGAGCTTAAGGGAAGAGAGCAAATATTTTTAATACCTATCAGTCACTGAGCAAGAAGTGGGCAGAAACAGCTCCTAAAGCCAAGGCAGCTTTGAGAAGTCAGGGTGATTGAAAATTATCTCTGAGGGCTCTGTAACAGCCAGCATTACAATACTRGGTTTTTCCAAGGTGCTCACTTTCTCACTGGAGTGTCCCAACCTTGTGTAGACTGTGATGAAAGATTTCTTTCCCTCTCTGGCTATAACACTTTAGGCAAGCTGCATAAAGGATTTAAAAATCTTTAGGTTCACAAAGAAATGGTCTAGAACACATCCCAATATCCAGAGTGGGCTTCTACAATTGGAGAAACTTGAATTTTTAGCTGCCATTTGAGCACCTRGCTGAATTTCTTATACTTCCATTTTCTGTGAACATTTTCATACCATTGACATCAAAACCAAACATCTCTAAAAACACATGAAGCAAAATGAAGTATTTCCCAATTTCATAGCACACTTGCTTCATGAAAATAATATCCAGAAAGAATAATCTTTATTACAAGTTGATTTTTCTGCAAAACCAAAGTCATYAGCCTATTTTTAAATGACCAGAAACAATTTAAGACAACGAGAGATGTTTTGTTTTACCACCTTAAAGGGTATTATTTACAGCAGTCTGGTTTGCAAACCAAATAAAATTCCAGGTGAGAAATAACACTTTTATTACTGTTCATTCCATTGCTAATGCCCTGGAATACTGATAACCAGATGTTAATAGCAAGTGAATAGTTCCTCAGATACGTGTCTATTATGATCTATGTCTGTCTCTCAGTATTAAGCCTATATGCTTACCGATATTAAAAATCAAAAATATTTTTAAAGTATATTATGCACATTTGGACAGAGTAAAATGATGAGAATAATACAGGAATCCCCCCCACTTGAATCATTCTCTCTGTGAAAAAGCAAAGACCATCCAAACAGTACAAATATGGCATGGAAAATAGCTCRTTTCCAGTAAGTGTATCAGAAATAAAACTACTAGTTCAACACTAATTTTTTTTTTAGTTCAACACTAATTRGTTCAACACTCTGTATTTCACAATTGGGCAAATAATGGATATMAATATATATTTCTCATCACATCAGTGCACAAGAGCATCCTCTATTCTTGTGTTTTTCTATATGGAAAAGAAATAATAATCAGAGCCCCTATGGGGTTGGCAAAGAAAGGAACAACTGCAAGGGAGCATGAAATTACTGTTTGGCAGCAGATATAAAGACAAACAAAATCAACCATATTCCTGTGTCAGCAAAGTTTCTGTGTCAATCCCATGCAATGCATTGAGAAACAAGGCTTGGGAGAGACTTCACATTTTTCCAATTACTGACAATAATATTTTTTAATCCCATGCTACATTCCTGAGCTGTTTTCTCCACCAACAGTTTTAAGGTTTTCAATTCCTAAGCAAACACAACTTATTAGAAAAGGTTTATGGCCAAACTCCACCAGATGTAAAAGTGGAGATTTATCTGAACCAAAAATGATGTCCACATTTGAAGTAGCCATTCTGGTCCCTCTTGGAGGGAAGAAGACATTTCTAGGGTGATTCATCTCTCCCCAAAATAGATTCCTACATTTGGCTAGATGAAATAAAACAGTTCTAGGGTGATTCATCTCAATCTAAAATAGATTCCTACAGTTGGTTAGATGAGATACTGCTCAAGAGTGCCTGTCTCTAGTCAGTAATTACACAAGGACCAAAGCAACTAGCTCAGACTTGGATATGTACTCTGCAGACATCTAAAGAGAAGTGAGATGAAACCCACCCCAAGTACAGAAATATCATGCAATTCTTAAAACGTAACAGCCACAGACAGCACCTGTTTGCATCACATGCAACAAGWTCCAGCCTAAGACTGTCTTTCAAAATTATTGCCCTAATTATGTACTACCTCAAGACCACTCATCCCCAGCAAGATCAGTTTTTCTGCCTAACTACAAGATACATATTAGCACTCCAAAAATCAGCAGAAATATACAAGTCCTGTATTATTAATAAATTAATTTATTTAAAGAGCTGCCAGTCAGCCCTCATTTAGCCAGTTTAAAAAAGAACATCCAAATTCAGCTATCAGGATATTACAGTAAAATGGGCTTGAAATAAAATACTGAAAAAGTACATTTATAGAGCTTATGGAGACACTTCTCATAGTCTGGGAATAAGTGAGACTTGGAGAAATGTAGMAGCTCTGCAGCTGCCTAAATCAATAATATGTTAACACCGCCACAACCCTTCCAAAAATAAGGAACTTTTAATCCAGCTTCCTATTTTTGAAACACTTCCAAAGGAAAGGAGAAGAAAGAGGTTGCTTTGAATTCAGATTTCTATGATCATAGATACCACAGACTATTAAAACATGTCTTTTCCAAAGGTATGCTCCTGGTATCCACAAAACCTTTCAGCTGGGAATTTGAGCTTTGCCAAGTTTAAAGAACTCCAAATTCTGGTAGAAGTGACTGTGAGGTGGCACCTGAGGGCTGTGCAGCCCAGCCAAAGGAGTTAATGACACTGCATTGCACTCCCCGAGATGCGGGGCTGAGGCTGCAGGGGAGAATCAATGATAGAACAGCACCAAGCAGAGAGAAGCAGCTGCTGCAGAATCCCTGCTTCTAACAGGAACGCACTTCAGGGAGCAGACACTAAATCACRTTACTCTGGGTCACTGGGCCAAAAGCCCTTACAATGCATGAGTGTTAAAGCTGTCTCAGAACAAGCTCCTGGATTGAACCCTCTGTGGGTGTGTGGGGTGTGCTTACAGAAGCATTAACCTCGCCACAAAAAAAATTCTACTTTAGTTTTTTCCAAAGAGAAATCCAGTTCATTTATACCAAAACTGCTCTGCAAATCCCGTCAGGGAGCAGTAAGTGGGGACGATGGGATTCAGTTGACACACACGAATCCCAAAGTTGGGCAAACCAGTAACCTAAATTTGCTAAACTGAGGTGTTTTCTAAACTTTTCTCAACATGTCAAGTTAGATTGTAAAGTTCTGTCACAATCAATGTATTTTTTTTTTTGAGTTGGTTTGTTTGTGTTTCTTTTTAAGATGCGAGATGGAGGCATGGAACAGCTTTGCTGTGAAGAAAGGCTGGAAGAATTGGAATTGTTCAGCCTGGAGAAGAGAAGCCTTTGGGTTGACCTCATTCCAGTGACACTCCTTCCAGTGTCTGAAGGGAGCCCACAGGAAAGATGGAGAGAGACTCTTGACAAGAGCCTGGAGTGACAGGACAAGAGGGAATGGCTTCACACTGACAGAGAGGATCATTAGATTGGATACTAGAAGAAATTATTCCTTGTCAAGGTGGTGAGGCCCTGGCACAGGTTTCCCAGAGAACCTGTGGCTGTTCCATCCCTGGCAGTGTCCAAGGCTCTGTTGGATGGGGCTCTGAGGGACCTGGTCTGGTGGAAGGTGTCCCTGCCCATGGCAGGAGGTTGAAACTGGATGGGCTTTAAGGCCCTTTCCAACCCAAATCATTCCATGTTTCTGTGTTTCTGATGACCTAAGCAATYACAGATACATCTATCTACACATACAGCACACTGACAGAACGGCCATTGAGTCAAATAATTCTGTGTCATGTAAATTGCTTTATTTTTTTATGAAGTTACTTTTCTAAAATTTCAATGAATTCTTGTTGAAGATATTCACTAGAGAATGTGAAAACTACACTTATAGCCTACATACATACAGTACTGCATGAGAAAGAAAGTTATAGGTGCTGAGATATCACTTTAAGGTCTTGCACATTTTAAACACCTACAATACTAAGAACCATATTTTCTACACATGGATGAAAATTGTATTAAATATTTCTTTGCATTTATTTATTTTAGACCTTTAAAATAGGTCATGAAAAATATTTCCAGACCACTTACAGTACGTCTGACATCAAGATCACTGCCTACAATATCACTCATAGAAAGCTGGGACAACAAWCATCTTTGGAGCGAAGTTCTGAAAACAGTAGAACTGTATGGACTAAAGCAGCTTATTCTTTCCCCAAATTTTATATGCATGTCTAATGCAGGAACARGATATGGAGAAGTCAGTAATGAAACCATCTTATGAACAACGTTATACAGAGAATAAATGTTCAATTTGGCTTTAATATCACATAATGAAAAAGGCAAATTATAATACTCTGAATTGTAGACATTTAAATCAAAAATAACACAGCAAACTGATTACTCTCTGCTTCTACTTTTACTTCTTTTCATCACTTGAAAGAGAAGCAGTCAAGAATCACAACTTWCCAGTTAAATAACACATTTACTTAACAAATTTCAAACACCAAATATTTGGCCAAAGCAATTATTGCATTAGAAAGTATAATAAGGCAGGAAGCAGATCATTAAAAGATACTCCCCAAGCCCTTGAAAGGGTGCCCTGCTTTCCCATGCACTTTTAGGTTCACACCAGGTAGAAAGCACTGAGAGAAATAGGGAGTCTCATATATCATAGTTCATTACTGAAAAAAAAACTCCAAACAAAAAACAAACCACAAATCCTCTCCAATTATATGCTCCTAGAGGAACGGTGGGCAGTTGTCTTCTTGCAAGTTTTGGAATCATATGAATGCAAAATGCTGAATCCCATCAAGTCAGCTGCAGAACTTCCATGGTTTTAGCTGTCCAAACAAGGAATTTTCAATAGTTCACAATGATTCACTTCCAAAATCACCCACCAAATTATTTCTTCATACAATGAACTTGATTCTTGGATGTGAACTGTCCAGTTTAGAGTTTGTTTTTCATAATGTATAAATGTACCAACAAAAAGGTGTATACCCAAGTAAAAAACAAACAAACAAACAAAAAAAAAAAACAAAACAAAAAAAAAACTATTAAGCAGTTAACTTTAATGTGGCCCTATTCACAAACGATTGAGATACTTCTATTTTAAAAGAAAGAAGTTGTTTTTTAAAAATCCACTAAAAGAACAGATACRAACATAAGTAGCAAAAGAATGCAGGAAGAGGGGTTTATCTCACAATAAAAAATGAAAGACAACAGCTTATTGATTTCCCAAATCTATTTGTTAATGGAAATGTCTCTGTATTTGGAGGTTTCTTTGTTTTGATGATTTCCTTTCCTGACAGTATATGCACAAGATAGAAACACTAAATCTTAGCATTAAGCACAGTTTAGCAGACTGCAAAAACACTAAAAAAACCAAAAAACAACAAAAACGCTTTATTTTCAAACGCTACATTATTTGCCACAAAATTTTATGACAATATTTAAACAATTAAGCAGCACAGACATAAATATATCAAGAATTTGAGACAAACAGGATCCCCGGATAGATTAAAACACACATAATCCACGAGACATTTAGAAAACAACTACTAAACCTAGAAGAATTGCTGCTACCTACACAGAACTGCAGTGATGGCTTAGGAGGGACTGGATCATTTCTGTGTCCCCACACCCCTTCTCCTCGGAGAGGGGAAGCACCATACTCSTTTCCAAGCAGGAACACGAGCAGCAGCTGGTGGTTTACAACCAGCCTTGATTTAGTACCAGAAACTTATGATTAAAAACAAGGAAAGATCAAACCTTGGTGCCATGAAAGCGTGGGCACACACACACACATAGAGAAAAGGCAGAATCACTATACCTAAAATACTAAATTATGTTAACCTACAAAAAAAAATCATACTAGAGTTTTAGGAATGCAAGGCTAAGTGTGTATCACAGTGAACTACATACTAAGTTAAAAAAAAAAAAAAAAAAAAAAAAAACCAAACTGAGATTTTTAGTGCACATCACATCAGCATGGTGACACATCTGTAACAGCAACACAGCACAGAGTGACCATTACACAGGCGGGTGCCAAGAGCATGGTGCCAGGCTCTTTGCACTGCTGCCCAGTGACACGACAAGAAGCACTGACCACAAACTAAAACACAAGAAGTTTCACCTCAGCTTGAGGAAGAACTTCTGTACACTGAGGGTGGCAGAGCCCTGGAGCTGCTGCCCAGGGAGGGCCTGGAGTCTCCYTCYCTGGGGACATTCCAAACCCACCTGGATGCGGTCCTGTGTCACCTGCTCCAGGTGACCCTGYCTTGGCAGTGGGGTRGACTGGACGATCTCYAGAGATCCCTTCYAACCCCATTCCGTAAATCTGTGGTTTCCCTGTGAGCGCTCCAGATACCTCCACTGAACTCCACTGAGCGGGAGCAGCCAGCGAGGAGCGCCCAGCGGGAATTAGACATAAACCCGACCGGCCCCGGAGAGGCACCGGGCACAGGACCAGTCCCGAGCGCCCTCACGGAAAGACGGCGGTGACCCACGGGCACCAGCCCCACAACAACACCCGCCCGTGCCACATCACCGAGGCGGCACGGCGAGCGGGCGGACGGACAGACAGACAGACAAACAGACAGGCAGACACACCCCACACTCGGCACCCATGAACGCCCCCCACGCACGGAGCAACGCGCGAGAGGAGAGAGGGACGCGGGGCACACACCGCCCGCCCGCCCGCTCGCCCTTCGGGCGGACGCGCTCCCACCTTCCGCCGCCCGCCGCTCCTCCTCGGCGCCCTCGGTGCTTCCCGCTCCTGCTTCGGCCATGGCGGGCAGCCCCGTGCCCCGCTCCACAGCGCCCCCGGCACCGCCGGCATGCAGGGGGTGAGCTGAGGTGAGCCGAGGAGGAGCCGCCGGCGCCGGGGAGGGATCACGGGCTGCCCCGCCAGCCCCCCGTCAGCGCCGCCTCAGCGCCCCCGCCCCGCCATGTTCCCTCCCTCCCACCCGCCCACTGCCCCGCGGCGCCTCTCGCGAGATTTGGGGCGGCTAGTGCTGGGGAGCGCGGTCCGTGTGCGGTGATGGCGGTGCTGCGGCGGGCCCCTCACGGTGCCCCTCAGGGTGCCCCACACGGTGCCCCACGCGGTCGGATTCGATCCCGGCCTCCAGCGAGCCAGTGGTTACGGTTACATTGCAAAAAAGCGAATTACTGGAGAGACACATGGATGCCTAATTCCAGAGCTGCTTAAGTCTGGGCGCTCCGTGGTAATACCACAAAGCATTACCAATCAAGCACTRCCACCAGACTTTTCATGCCATCGTTTATACACAGAAATTCAGAGGTAGTAAGTTTCCAAGCACAGCTCCTCTATTAGGATTCTTCAGGATTTTCCGTGTAAGTTTGCCATGCAGCTGGCTCCTATGCATGTCTTCACCTGGGCAGGGTCTCTTTTTGTGCCRCAGTGAGCATAGTTCAGCCATAGAACACATGGACCTGGAGTATTTTGCCAAGTTAGCAATGTATACACAGATATACATCAACACCRATTTACTGTGTCCTTAAAACACTTTAAGTTCCAGGATGTCCTTGATAAGAGATGCTGGCAGCTGCCTCTTCCAATGGTTAGATCTTCTCTGTTGCTGGTCAGTGTTGGAAGTATAYAGAGATYTTATATGAAAGAATTTCTTGCTTTRAGATAATCTTGACATATTCCCCATTTTGCAACACTCAGGCTGGCACCCTGCCTGCATCCCCAGGCTGGGCAGGGCTGATGTTCCTTTCTCTGGGTGCTGTAGGGAGGACACTTTGTCTGAGGAACCGTCAGGATCTTGGAATGGTTTTGGCTGGCAGAGGCCTCTATGTGTGGTTAGTGAGCAGTCACTMTCAGTGAAAAGCAGCATAAAATAGGGTTAATTTTCACAAGTGTATTGAATTGCGTTAGCAGAACCTGTGTTACATGAAGTTCTGAGGCTATAGCTCGTTTTTGGTAATACAAGGAGCGTGCTTCTGAAGTGAATCTCCTCATCATGGTGCTCTGGTTCACACCCTGAGAAAGATMTRAAGCTGYTAGAGAGTGTCTGAAGGAGGAACATGGAGATGGGAAGAGTTGGGAGGTGAAGCCCCACAAGGAGCAGCTGAGGGCACTTGGTCTGTTCAGCTGGAGGAGACTGAGGGCAGAGCTCCCAGCAGTTCTGCAGCTCCCTCAGGAGGGGAAGAGGAGGGGCAGGCCCTGATCTCTGCTCTGTGGTGACCAGGGACAGGACACAGGGAACAGCTGGGGCTGTGTCAGGGAAGGGTAGGGTGGATATCAGGGAACAGTTCTTACTCAAGAGAGTGGTGGGGAATGATCACAGCATCAAGGACATTGCTCTCAGGCAGTGTGGGATTGCTGGAGTGTCCTGTACAGGGCCAAGAGTTGGACTTTGATGATCCTTGTGGCTCCCTTCCAACTCAGGATATTCCCTCAGGCATAAGGGAACTCGCAGTGCAGCAGTTAGTGGTCGTCAGTGAGGCTGGAGCTACATGGTCAGTGATGTGTGGAGGAAGCTCCTTCTGCAGGTGCTCTTCTTCCACTCTTCTGGGGCCTTTCACCTGTCTGTTATTAGTAATGGGGATCCTGTGGAGCTGGCAAAATTAGATGCAATATTTTGCGAAGGATATTATGTTCTCTCATCATTGGTTCTAGTGTCAATATCTAAGTTGTTAAAATTTATGTCTTTAGAGCTGAYGACAAGTGATCYGTTTTTTCAGATCTGGAGGCAAAMTTTTAAKATAAAAACATCTTTTGCTAAAAGTRAATAAGAAAATGTGACTAAATACACATGGAAAGGTGGTTGGTATCAGTCTCTTCTCCCAARYAACAAGCAATAGGATGAGRGGAAGCAGCCTCRAATTGTGCAAGAGAAGGTTTAGATTAAATATTAGGAAAAAATTCTTCACTGAAGGGTTGTCAWGCATTGGAACAGTGGCGGAGAAAAGTGGTGGAGTCACCATCCCTGGWGRTATTTAAAACAAGTGTGGATGTGGCACTTCAAGMCATGGTTTASTGGTGGATTTGGCTGCYGAARTAACACTTGGGCTGGATGATTTCAAGGGTCTTTTCCAAGCTAAATGATTCTGTGATTCTAAGAACCTGAGGAAGTAAATCCTYACAAAACACTGTGAGGCAAAYCCATTTGAACACTTATGAATGTAAKGTAATGTGGAAAATTAACAACTCAYCTAGCTGGGTAGAGCTGTAAAAAAACAAACCACCAAACAGAAAACAAGCAGATGTGTTTCCTTCAGAAAACAAAGATGTGTTTCCTTCATAGCTTTCAGAGCTGTAGGCAGAATTTACTTGTCTAAACTCCAAAGTATAATCTTAAGGATGGTTCCTCAGATGCAGTCCTGAACTCCATTCGTGACAACTTTTATAATTGGAAGCTCCCAACACATTTCCCATCTGACGTGGAAGCTCCTTGGCTGTGTGGGAGTGGGCAGCTCAGCATGTTGCCCGTGCTGAGCCCAAGGGTCAGAGCACATGGGAGGAGTGGGCGCATGGTTCTGACCGAATATTCTAGGGAACAGGCCAGGGAATCCTGGCTCCCAGCCAGGGATGCTGCTGAAGAAATCCAATTGTGCTTCTCTGACAGTTTCAATACAAACTTAACCATAAGCTACATTTTTCCCTTGGAAATCCAACTTTTCACTTTAGGGTTTTGTGTTCTATGTAATCCCACTGTAACTATTGCAATTATATATACATATATAAAAATATATAYGTGTATCTCCATCATGCTGGRTTCAGTTGGTCTTGCAGAATTTGCRTTGARCAGAAGGAATTCYAAACCCTTTCTGGCCTAAATGAAATAAAACACAGCAGGGAGAGCTAAAAATCAGGAGTTAGATGCTGTTGCTGTCTTGAGAAAACCATCAGCACTTCTGCATGCTTATTTTATTTGTATGCCACAACTAATACTGAGAAAATTTCCTAAGAATTTATTCCCAGGAAGGTTAAATATCATGTTTTGTCCTGCTAAAACACTGTCTTGCCCCAGTTTTGAAGCTGGGAGCTCCCTCCTCCAGGTTTGCATCATCAGCGGACACTCAGATGTTAAGGGGATTTCAGAAGTGAGTCAGCCACACTAACTCAAAATGTTTCAGAGACTCAGGAACCACAGAAAGTTGAAGATGGCTGTTAGAAAGCTTAATGAGTTAAACATTTAAATAGTTCCACAAAACTGTTTTAACAAGCCTAATAGCTAAACAGCTATTAAATACAAACTCTCTTTACATGAGAATATTAATTAGGACATTTTAATTTTTTTGAACTGACTCACTAGAAACAGAGCTACTGTACCTTATTTGCATTTTATTTAGTATTTTAGTGCAATTGCAAGACATTCACTGCAGACATTTTTGGCAGTAGATCAGAAAATCAGATCAGTCTCTCAGCAATATTTCTGCCCGTCGTGTTCCTCATCCTCGGTCAGCGTCATGTCACCTGGCACTTGGTTAATTCCTGAAAACGTAAAGTGCTGCCAGATCATTAACACAGATTTTAGACCTCATTTATTATACTTGCTTCTTATTCAAAGGTGATGATTGGGCTCTTCACTGAACCTTTAATATGTGACAGTGACTGGTGTTTGTAGCACAGTTTGCCTCGAGTCTTGGCAGAGCAGGATCCCAGTTTATGTAAGGCGCTGCTTTTGAGTAGGCCACACTTGATATTTTTGCCCCATTTTAAGGTGAGCACTTTCTCTTGAGTAGCTTTCAGCTACAAAATAGGGAACAGAACGCTTTATGTAAGCCACGCRTAGCCTCTTTTCTCCAAACAACTTATACAACAACGTGTGGAAGGGGTAAAAATAACAATCAAACCTCGGGGCAGTTAAATAATAGCCTGAGACTGAGCAGTTAAAAGTGTCTGTATTATTCCTCCTTTTTTCTTTTCTGTCACATCCAAAGCATGGCATGTCTTAGCTGTTTCCCAGGACATGTGGAGATGCTGTCCTGAAGAGGATGTGAATTTCTTTGTGTGTTTGCTGGGGCCAAGCTGGCCCCACACACTGACCGAGACTGGGRGAGGGAACACTGGGAGTCACTCTCCTTTATTAGGGTGACTTGTGTTACTTGACACAAAAACACCCCTAGGTGACTGCTCAGGGTGAGCCGAGAACTTTATTCTGCTGAAACTTAATAGCAGGAAACTGCAATGACTCAGCTTTATAAGTACAAACACAGATTTTTCATAACCTTCTCTCCCAGAACACAAATGTTTATGGTTTTCCCTCAGACMATGGTATTACATGGCTCAAAGTACAGAATCAAGTGTGGTTTTGTAGAGGGCATGTGAACAAATTAGCTAGTTACAAGAAATAATATTTTAAAAAAAAATCTGTATCAGTCAGTTGTTTGTATTTTATTCTGCTTAAAGGTCACTGGATTAATTTTWATTGCTTACAAGCAGTTTGCTGACTTTGCTGTAAATTCTGTGTCTACGTATAAGTAAAATCTGCTGTCACTTTAAAGCAAAAGTTCTTTCCCAAATCAGAGCATAATCATATTGTCATCAGCCAATAGTAGAAATAAGCTCTTTAAAATTATTTTTGCTTAATAATTGGTTTGGAAGCCCCTTAAATAAGCAAAAACCAGCCCTTCCCCCCCCCCAAAAAATTAAAAACAGGCTTCACCAGCAACGAACTCTACTATGCTGGCACAATTCAGGGGGCATGGATTATGTTCTGCAGTATCCAACTGGATTGTGATGGTGATGTAGTCTGGCCTCAGATATTTGGGAATCAGGGGGAAATCCCTTGCATGATGAAACAAGTTTAACTTGAGAGGAGCATCCAAATCCTACTTGCTCTCTCTCTCTCTAATCTCAGTATCAGAGCCAGTAGGATGATAATTTAGTGTGTGATTTTCTGACAAAATTAAAGAATGTCAAAAGGATTAAYATTTTCCAAAATACCTGCTTCATTCTGGAGCCCCAGCTGGCAAGATTTGTGCCCACCAAATAATTCACTTGCTTRTAAATCTCCTACCCCAGAGTCTCTCAATTTGATGGTGCCCCTTCTGATTTAAAAGCAAAATAATCTTCAGCTTTTAAATAGCCTTTTTGTTCCTGGCAGAAACTGGTAATTTCTGAATGCCTAATGAAAGCCTAAAAAAGGCATTTAAATAAATTGTACATTTTGCAAAGTTTTCTTGAGGCACTAGTTTAATTTTGTTTATTAAAAACCAGATAATRTTGTCCTCTTCAACAGCAGAAGTACCATGCCAGTTTCTCACCACTGTATTTGAAGCCAAAAGGCACTCCTTTCCACATAGTGCTTTTCAACCAGCCAAGTTGTATAAATAGTGAAATCTTTTTGTCTCATTTGTAAGGAACACCAAAGCATGGCATCAGCAACCAGTTTGCTTTGAAGGCCATTCTTGTTCCTGGTTTCTTTGGGCTTCAGATAGGGATCTTTTGCTGACGTCAATKGGAGTTGGATGAGACCTCAAAGACAGCCTGCTGGATTGAAAACCTTGACGTGTGTGTCTAGATTACCAGTGATTTCATCCTGTCTTGATCAAAAAGTCACTGAAGTTCTTATCTGATCATTCRCTATTATTAAAAAGATACAGTGAAGTCAGAAGAAGAGTTAGGGAAATCAAGTGTCCAAAACAATTGCGGTTCTTTCAGTAAGTCCTAACACTGGAGAGATGTACGTTCATCATAGAATCACCAAATCACAGACTGGTTTGGGTGTGAAGAGACCTTAAAGATTGTCCAGTTCCCACCCCATGGGCAGGGACACCTTCCACTATCCCAGGTTGCTCAGAGCCCCATCCAACCTGGCCTTGAACAGTTCCTGGGATGTGGCAGCCACAGCTTCTCTGGGAAACTTGTGCCAGGGCCTCATCATCCTCACAGGAGACAATTTCTTCCTCATAGCCAATCTAAACYTCCTCTCTGTCAGTGTGAATCCATTCCCCCTTGTCCTGTCACTCCAGGCCCTTGTCAAGAGTCTCTCTCCATCTTTCCTGYRGGCTCCCTTCAGGCACTGCAAGGCCACAGTGAGGTCACCCCAAAGCCTTCTCTTCTCCAGGTGAACAATCCCAACTCTCTCAGCCTTTCCTCCCAGCAGAGCTGCTCCATCCCTCTGATCCCCTCGGTGTCCCTGCTCTGGACTGGCTCCAGCAGCTCCCTGTCCTTGCTGTGCTGGGCCCAGGGCTGGATGCAGCTCTGCAGGGGGGGCTCAGCAGAGCAGAGGGGCAGAATGCCCCCCTCTCCTGGTGCCCATGGGGCTCTGGGTGCAGCCCAGCACAGGGGCATTCTGAATCCCAGTGCACAGGGCCAGGGCAGGGCCAGCTCTCACCCACAGCACCCCCAAGCTCTTGCTGGATTTAAATAAATTGTAAGTCAGTGCTTCCATTTCCAGGCTGTTCTGTGCAAGGCTGCACGTGCACAGATGAGTTTGGGGGAAATATCTTGGTGTCTGCCTCCTGCTGGAGCTCCATCACCTCCATATCCCAGCCTGTAAATCCACGCTGGGAGGCAGATCGTGCACACATCTCTGGGAGGATGGAAGGAAGGAAGGAGTCACCTCAATGTGACTTTAACACTCTGTAACTGCAGTCTCTATTGCAAGATGTGGAGCAGAGGCTGTGGTTACACTTCTACACAACAGCTTCAAGGTCCCAGCACTCACTCTGCTGATGAGCTGCCCTCTCATCACTCAGTTTCACGGGCAGGAAATGTAGAAGCCAGGGCAAAGATTTTGTCTTTGAAGTGGGGAGGATGGGCAGAGGCACCTGGAAGGGAAGGAGCTGCTACCAGTGGAAGGGAACTGCCTGGGGACAGCACGGAGAGCAAGCACGTATTCCTGGAGGAGGGAGAAGCCGCAGCAGATGGTGGCTCACTAGAAACAGATTAAAGCAGCTGGTACGGAAACAAGATGTGGCACGGAGGGTCGGTTCAGATCCGAAACAAACTGTTCCTAGCAGAGCTCGGCTCGCAGATACCTGCGTTCATTTCCCTCCTCAGCATGAGAAGAGAATGTTGAAGCCCGTGTGCCCCAGGGAACAGGGTCCTCCACGTTATGGAATAACCTGAGGAGTGGTGGTGGGAGGAGTAGGAGGYGGTGAGAAGCTCTCTTGGTGTTGGAAAGATTAATTTCATTTCCTCCCACACCCACTGCAGCAGTGTTCCTGTGTGATGAGGTGTCCAAAGCCTGCTGCCATTACTATTGACAGTTCAGTGTCATTTATACACCAATTGCTCCTTCAGCTGTCCCAGTATGAATGCACCTGAACCTTTCCCACAGTGATGGATTTTAGGAGCAAGYATTCCATGCTGCAAAGCCTGGCATGGCTGAACCCAGCATGGCTCACATGGCACAAGGCCTGGCACACACATTTAGAAYCTGCTCTCATCTGGGAAATTCAGTGGTGGGACAGGCACTTTAGTACCTCCCTGATATTTAAAATTTATATGTGTGATTAATCACATTAGCTTAGAGAAATGGAATCACAGAACCATGAAGGTTGGAAAAGACSTCCAGGATTGTTGGGTCCAACTTGTGGCCAATCCCCACCTTGTCACCCAGCCCCAGGGCACTGAGTGCCTTGTCCAGTCTTTCCTTAAAACCTCCAGGAATGGCCCATCCCAATGCCTGGCAAACCTTTACATTTACAAATACATTAAGCACACCTCCTGAACTGCACATATATCCTTGCCTTGTCCAGAGCTGGGAACCACTATTGCYCTCACTCCCGAGACAATTTTGGATACTCCCCCGTTCTCTTTCCATAGCAGGATTGTCAGAAAAGGCCTTTTATTGACCAAAGCATAATTGTTTTCCTTAGGTACCAGGCACACTTTGTACAAGAACACATAAATGAAAAATGTAGATATTGGCAGTATGTCTTATAAACCCTAAACTGAGATATGACTTCTAAAGAAATTTACTTATGCTGAAGGCATCATCTTCATTTGCCATTAAAGTGCTTTTTTTGAGGAATACTGGATTTGTTAATGCAAAGAGGTGAAGAACCTTATGGTTCCTTATGATGTGTAGCCCTGCCATACAATCATGTACAGTTAAGGGAAGAAAAGGGAGATCCCRTTGAATATAATGTGTACAATTCTGTTTTATTTTTACCTTTCCCGAGAGCAGCAATTCTGGAGTGGAGGGAGAGCCTCCAAACAAGGCCAGGCTCTTGGCTTTCAGCTGCTCCACTCTGACCATTTTTTTACAAACTTTCATTGCATCTGCTGCAGCTCTAACTTGGCAGGGAAAGGGGAACAGTAGGACAGAAAGGTTTCTATAGTGAATCAAAGGACACAACTGCCCCTGGAAGGCTTTCCTAGATATAAATTACAGCCTATGAGGAAGGTAAGACTCTGGAGAAGATCAGTAACTATTTGAGAAGTAACTTCATGTGACTGCGGGTGGTACAAGTCAAACAATTTTTGTTTTCTCTGCTTTCCGATTGAGTGTAGCAACACTGGCATGTTTCATTGTTTGTGAAATTCAAGATGAGAATCCACAAAACAGGATCTCAATTCCTCAGATGTCTCCCATTCTGGAAGAGAAGTCCAGTACACCAGGGTGAACAAAATGAAACTACAACTTTACAAAAAGAATGCTACTTTTATTTTCAAATGCTGTAAAAAGCCTCATATAAATTTTTATAATGCTTCTATGTAACTTTCCCAACCACAACTAATGAAACAGTCTAGGAAAAATATAGCAGTTGCCATTTTGACTCCAAGAACGAGCTGCTGTGAGATCCCAACAGTAAAAGGACAAGGTACATTATGTTACAATGCCTGTAATTGCTCGTGTTATTGAGAAAGTGAGAGCACTTCCTAAGCATTACCCGGGCTARACTGCAGCATTCCCTGCTTGCTGGGGCACAGGAGGAATGTCACCTCTGGGAAGGAGCTGACAGCAGAGCCATGTGCCCGTTCCTAGTGCCACCAGCTGAACTCCCCCGGCAGGTGCCTTTATCCCAGACTGTCTCCAACGGCTCAGGTGGGGAACAATTGACCTATAAAAATAACACTTCTATAACTCTCCAGCAAGGCAAATTGAACAGTGCAAATGCAGTATCAACAAGATTTGATTTCTGAATGCTGGCAATTTTTTCTTAAACTCCTTTTGCACATGAAACAACCTCTGCTGATGTCCTGTACCTAAGGCCACTCACTCACACTGATTGGAGATGGAACGGAGTGCAAAAGCTCAGCTGCAGTTCCCAATCCAAGCTTCCTCCCAACTTTCTGAGAATTCAGATCCAGAATTTCGATTCAGGCTCTCCACTTCCATCGACACACTCAAGTTTTCCCTGCTGGAATAGGTAAATGTCCCAGCAAACCTCTGATAACAATTTGCATACACAATTCCACATTTTAACAAAAGTTTAACAAAACATACTTCCAGAAAATAAATTTTCACATGGTTGCAATCATCAAGCCATTTCAGGATCTTTGGTACTCCAAGAATAAGAAAAATAAATGGCACAGTGACAAACATCACCAAAGGAAAACACACAACCATTCAAAGGAATCAGACAGAAATAACAAAAGATATGTTGCACTTCCGTTTTTTTTTGAAAGCCAGTGTAGATTAACCTGCTGTTTCTCTTTAATCCATTACAGTGTCACAGTTTCACCTTTAAAAAAAACCCCTATTATCCTAAAAGCAGTAGTTAATATGGTTTAACTTGACTTACTGATTAAAATAATGCTATGGTTACAAAAAAATTTTAARAAGTCAACTACCACAATACAGGAGTTTATGCTAGATAGGCTGCAGGCTGTTTCCTTATGGATATAACTCCTATGTGAGCACTGATATGATTAATCATCTGCAGTTTCAAATGAGTATTATCTTTAGTGTTGCAAGTAGAAGGGTTGAGCTTTTTCCCGAGTTTGTAAACCAGTGAGTATGTACAGACATAGTTGTTTAATAGATAGCTTTAAATTAAGTGTGTATTCTCTGCCCTCCCCTAAACCCCACAGGAAAAAAAAAATCACCAGTATCACTGAGTATTTGCAGTTTCCATGAAACTGAGCTTGTCTCAACAAGTTTGAGCAAAGACSTCTTTGTAGGTCACGTTAATGGGGTTACTGTGCTCTTCTGAAAGRTGGTGTTTGCAGGAATTCCAATTCCAGTGCACATGATGCCCTATGGATGAGACTGGAAATTAAAACCAATGAAAATTGTTTTGAATAGCAGTGTCCTTTGAGGCCAAGTTTGCATCTCAGGTATTTTCTGCCTGAGTTTCTCTGTCTTGGATTCAGGGCCTTAAGAAGGGCATTTCCTTTCCTGAGCAGCCTCAGGAGCTGTTGGACCACTGGCAGAATGATGCCTGAAAGGTGGATTTAAGTGAGTTACTGTTTTTGCACAGCCCTTGATGGACAGACTGCGCTTCACCACATTGACAAGGCTAAGAACAACACTGGAGAATTCCTAAGGACCTTGCCCCAGCAGCAATACAGGGATGTTAATTACTGTAAGGTCTGGGAAGCAAATCTGGGAGATCAAGGAACTGTTCCCATCTTAGTCCAGCATTCAGGCAGAAAATTAGCTTTCCTTTGATATAACACTGGATGGGCCCTGARGCACTGGCTACTCCTCTTTGGTGAGCTGAAGACTGAAAATGTTTGGTACAAATAACAGATTTTAAATCCTTCAAGGGAGACAAAACCATGGAGGAAAGGCTGGATCAGGGAAGACTACCTGCACACCACAAGGCACTGATGCACAGAAATCTTGCTGGCAAATGGGCTCTTATGCAGCAGATGAACATCCCAGTGTGTTTTTCAGAGCATACAAATAATTCAGAACAGCTGATTCCACAGTGCCTGACAGCAATAAATATTTCTCTAATGGCTTTATAACAGTAATTTCCATATTCCTGCAAAAGCCAGTCTAGTGGAGTCTTTCCTACCTTATGCCAAAACATCCTGTGTTTCACTTGGAGGGGACTGCAGAAGTTTTAGGGTGCCTTTCACTGGTGTTGAGAGGAGGGAGACAACAACGACTCTGCTTATTCAGTCACTAGAGAATTGTTCATTGCTGTACATGTCTTTTAACCAGAAAATGACAGCAGAGATGTCTACTGTACTGTGACAGATTCAAAGCCCTGTGGATAATCTGTGAGTACAGGCAGAGAAAGTCACCAGTGACCAGAAAATTGCAAATTGTTCAGGGAGTGCAACTCAGTCCTGAACTGCTCCTGCGCTGAAGAGCAAAACCAGAGCCTGCACATGGAGGTATTTCTGCTTCTGTTCCCTCTGCCCGGGTGAAGGCGACCTRTCAGTTTATCATCATCCTGCAGACTGCCACAAGAGCATTCAGATGGTCCCCGGAACCTGGGCTGCAGGCTCAGCTGATCTCTTGTAATCCCATGGCCATGCCCAGTGGAGATACTACAATAAAAAAGAGTGCACTGGAGAGTCTGAGTCTAGTGGGTCACTCCACTCCCTCTASATGAGCAGAGGCTGCTATTCTGGAGAGAAAAGCCTAGAGCAGGATCCCTTCTGCCTGCAGCTTCTCAGGAAGAGAAAAAAAGAAAAAGCACCAATCTGATCACTTCTCTAGAACACATTCTRTGCAGAGAGAAGAGAAGAGAATGTTTGAATTAGGAGTAGCTCAAAGATGATCTGCTTTAGAGCAGAGGCAAGAATGCAGTCTTGGAAACTCTGCCATCTCCTCAAAATGTTGTATCAGAATGTTTCCCTTCTTTTAAAAATATTGGTCATTTTTATTCAGATTCCTTTTTTCTTCTGAAGTTGCCAGCAGGCATCATCATCTTAAACAGCAATACCTACCAACTATCATTCAAAGCAGAAATAGCACTAAACAGATCACAAGGACTGCCTCACTGCCACACACCATGGGAAAAGCAAGAGAAAGGATAATGATAAAGGGCTGATAAAGTCTTGCAGTGGGGATAAGAGAGGGCACACAGAGGCCCAGAGGACACTGCTATTTAAAATAATTCCATGTGCTGTGCTCATGGGAGATCTACCGACCACAAATTCCTAAGGAACACCCTTGAGCAACTGCTCAGAGAGATTTGCAAATATGGGCAATTTTTTTATACTGCATATCTAAACCCSACCAGGTGAGCAGTACAACAACAATGCTGAATTAAATGATATGTTTCTCTCCTGGGTGGATTAGATGGTTTACAGTACAAACAAAGCCACAGTACAGAGAGGCATAATTAACCGTTATCCACACATAGGCAGTGCAGGAAAAGGGATGCACGTTCCTTTTATTCCAGTACCTTCGTATAATAAAGTTAACAAAAATATTCAAATATTTTAAAAAAAGAAAGAAAAGAAGAAAAAAAAAAAGCCAGCTGGCACTGCCAAGTAATTCCTGTAGTAGTCTTAGAAATCCTAATCCTGTAGAATTTCCGAGTGAAATCGATGCGCACCAGAGTCGATGTGTTGATAACTAATGCCAAGCGGGCCTGGTGATGCAGCTACCTGAGGTTTGTGTTTGCAATTTCCTTTGGGGGGTTGTGTTCTGTTTCACAACTTCCCAGCTTTCATGTAGGAAGGGATGGAGCCACGCTGGGTCAGCCCTTCAAACCTCTTGTAGGTGTAATTGAGGAAAACCCAGTCTTTGGATTTGTAGTCAGGTTCTGTTGTGTTTGGCACTAGAATTAAGAAACAAAAGCAAATGCACAGTTAAACCCAGTGCTGCGTCTGACAGGACTTTTCACAGAGTTAAACAGCCCTGAACTCTTATTTCCTTAGTCAGCAGAAATTCCTGGAAGAAATCCTGCTTCTAATCAGGTCAGTTGCCTTCGGTCAATGGTCTGAGAAGAGTGATAATTTCAGAATATAACTTGGAAGCAGCAAAAGGAGGGGTTTTGTTTTGCTTTTTTTTATTTATGTCTACCAGGCTTCCATACCTTGAAAGAACCCCCTAACACTCCCACAGGATACACAATTACAAATCCCAGGATATTTCTGATGCTCCAAGCACAACAACATATCCCATTTATCCTCACCACAAACAGAAGATATATCCAGATTTCCCCAAGAGAACTCTGTGTATCACACAAATACCAGTCTCCAAGGACTTCCTCCCTGCTTCAAGCTTCAGCAAGGCTTGTACAGCCTCATTTTATGAGCAGCCCACATGGCTGGCAAGCTGCACACTGGCTTCTTTGTACTTCTCTAAAAATATTTTCACTCAAGACACCAAGCATACCAATAGCAGAGTTTATATTTAGGTATCCCCATGTACAGAACCATTTTCAGTAGGTCTGAAATGCCAAAATAATCCAAATGTTCTTGGTATTGTCCAAATACGGACTTAAACAGCTTAGGCACTAGAGATGGATTGCTTTGCATCAAAAGGACAAACTTCTTCCCCATTAAATAAAAGCCGTATCAGAAAAAAATCCCAGCTTTTGGATAATTCTTATGGTTGTTAACACAGCTATTAACATTTAGCAATTAATTCCTGTTAAACAGCTGCCAAACTTCAAGTAACTGAAAACAGGGGGACCTGAAAGTATTTACATGTCAAAAAATCAAGCCTTTCACATATAAAAAATTTCTTATAACTTGCCAAGACAAATCAACAATTAAAACCCTGAAGTGATTTACAGAGCCATTCAGGTTCATAAACTACTGTGCTAAAGAATCAACTGTCTGGAAATCCTTGCTCACAAATATCTCAACAATTATGTTTGGAATAAAACCTCAAAATTCATCAAAGATGAAAAGCAAATCAGTGCATGATGTTTTCCCAGAATCCGGTTAGACAGACTGCCTGGCAGAAAASTCCACTGCTTTCTTTGCTCACGACCTGTGCAAACCACTTTTACTAATGGCTTTAACTCTTAAAAACTCTGGGCTTTGCAGCTTTGAGAGATCACAGGTTTACACTCATAGTTCAAGGAAAGTCTCTAGATCAAATCCCTAGATTAACTTGATTAGGGCATCAGAAAAATTAATATAAACAATAGCAAAAGCATCCGTGGAATATTCGGGCACRTCACAGATGGAAATTTGGAGTTCAAAATAGCAGCCTCACCTGGCTGTAAAATGTCYGATTCAGGAAATTCATCGAAGTTGGAAGTATCATCAATACTTTTGATTTCTATAGGGATTGCAGCTGGTCTTTCCCTGCAAATAAAGATAAATACAGAAGAGTGAACATTAGGAAAAGAGACATTAAGTTCCAGTTTTAATTTAGTTTTTTACAGTTACAACACACCTTTAATGCAGAGCACAAGAGTTTCACTGAGTGCATCACGGCTGAATTTGACTCGCMTGTTTGCTGACACCATGGGGAGATTGCCTGGTTCCCTATCCCTATCGCTGTTTCCCCAGCAGGCTCAGGGCATACATAATTTTCCCATTAAGTGAGAGAGCATTTCACACTTATCTGCCACACAGTTATCACTGTGATCTTGCCTGTCACCAGCTATCACTGTGGTTACCTCTGTTTCACAAACCTAGCCCAGCAGGATTGCATTTGCATCCAGAGCCAGCAGAGGTGTTGCTTTACAGTTCCAGTGCTCATCAGCCTGGGCCTGATCCAAAACCTTTGGACTGTAGCTCCTCTTTGTGACACTCAGCATTTCTCTCCCAGACCAGACTGGCTCTGGCAGCTCCACAGTCAGGGAGCCCTTGAAGGAGTTTTTAAGGAGGCTTTGAAAGCTGTCCCACCAAGGCATTCACACTGGGACACAGCACTGTGGGAAAGGCAGTGATTTACTCATCACAGTTCTAATTACTACACCTAATTGAATCCACAGCCACCCCACAACAATTTCTTTCCATTATGGGCATTCTGGAACAATCTGAGGTATCCCAAGACAGTTAAACTCTGATCATTTCTGTGAATGTCAGAAAGGCCAGAGAACCTTCAGAGTCACCACTTACTGTAAGTAGCTGCCTTTCAAAATGAGAGATAAACTGGAAATAATTATCCTTGACATCACAGTACATTAAATTCTTGCTTTCATGGCTTTTATTCTCCGTAAAACACGTGTGTATATACATACCTGATATGTCCCCAGTCTACTCCTTCAAAAAATGGATGACTTTTTATTTCCTCTACTCCATTGCTACCAATTCTATTTTCTGAGTCGATACAAAACCTGAAAAAGGGGAATAAACAAAGGGAATGTTAAAATCAATTCAGACACAAGCAACAGTATCCTACATCAAGAATKTCAAGGAGTTCTTTCAAATTGTTCCACCCCTTGGGATAACATCAAAGCAGCCCAGTGCATGTAGGAGAGAAGGGAAATAGTAGAAGCAGAGAATTGTTAAACACCAAAACAAAAAGCTATGATGCCAGTAACCTACACCTTTTCTAAACTACTGCATCCCCATCTTACAGGTTTGTGACAAGTTGCCACACATTTTAGTCCCATGAGATCTGTTTGGAATGGAGACTTAAATCCCTATTACTGAAAACTCCTCTGCATGTTCTCAATGACTTAAACACCCATGTTTCAAAGTCATGTAAATCATGTTTTGGAATCCCAATGAGCCAGCCCATGACAACCATGCCATGTCCCCATTCTCCCCCCATCCTCTCCTCAAAGATGCAGGTGGTGTRAAGACCCAGGGCCTGTTTCTGATGCAGCCCTGCTGCATAACCTACTCTCAGACTCCAGAAGAAATTGACAGTTTATGAGAAGCAGCCGTGAAATAGCAGCAAGGAAAAGATGAAACTGGAGACAGAGACAGGATTGTTGAGATGGGGAGTGTTACCTGCTCAAGCAGGCCAAACAGGAAAAACCTAAAATGCTCAAGAAGCAAAAGAGGGATGTGGAAGCTCTCTGACAGGAAGCCAGTGACCTCAGGGATTTGTTGCAGGGAACAGCAGAGGCTGACCCTTCTCTAGACTGACGCTGAGCTGGCTGGAAAAGCCTCCCAAGTATCTCATCCAGGAGATGGGAATACCAACACTTTGCCTAGGAATTCATTAAATCCCAGACACCTTCTGTATGTATAACATGGCAGGTTAGACTATAAACTGTCTCCAATTACAGATTAAAATTCTTTTAGTTGTAGTTGAGTGTTACTGGGGAAGAAAAGCTGCCTSCATTTGTATTGCAGCCCAGCAGGTTGGATGGTGCCAAGGACTAACAATCCTCAAACCCTCTAACAACATTCAGCCAGAGCAGGCCACAGGATTTGTCAGGCTTTGTCTGAACTTGAGCTTATTTTAGTTTGGATTTATCTGTATCCATAACAAATACCTTGTCTGCATCTCCCTTTAAGCCAAAACACACATTGCCCAACTTGTTCAAGCTGTAATGGACAAAGTACCCAATGCCCAGGTGGTTGCTGTCCAAGCTGTTTTGACCTCATTTTAGTAGATTATCTATAATTAAGATGTTTCGCCCAATTTAAACCTTTCTCCATGCGGGGACAAACTAATAAATTTAAGTAGTTGTTGYATAAGTAGATTCAAGAGCAAAACATGCAAACCAATACACTAAAATCTCTAAAAATTCCCCAAAYACAGCCAGGATTGAGAAGAAAGGAATCCTCAACAGTAATGCTGTACTCTGCCCCACAGAGAACCTGGGATGCTGACAAGGAAGGCTGAGCAGAACACTAGAGAAGCAAATACTGAAAATGCAATGTAACTGTTCTACATGCACTTCTTAATGAGGATTAGCAAAAATTCAATTATTTGAGCTTTTAGTATCACTAACTGGATGCAGGATAACTGTTTCTTGTGTTTGTTATGTTTTTGTAGGTTACTGGAGCACTGCTTGAACTAATAATAAATTCTAGTTCTGTGAAGTACGTTCCCCTTTTTGCCTGTAATGACATTTGGAAGCCWGTAACATTAACTTTGAAAAAGAAAAAAAACCTGGACAAAATATCAAACCCCAAACCAATGTGCCCCCCTCAAACCCTTCCAGGACAAGAGAGCATTTCTGCCTGATCTTGTGACCAAAACCCTCACATAAACAATTAAAAATTGGAATTTTGAAAGTAGTGAGTGAATCCAAACATTCAAAGATTTCTGTGCATTACATTAAATGATGATGAATGGTTATTTTCTTGCCCCCTTTGAGAAGAGAAAAACTCTGTGGTGATCACTTCTTTTTGCCTGCTGTTTTTCCTGATACCATGGTACACATCAAGATCATTCCAGCTTATTTTTCCATGTTAAACAAATGGTAAAAAAAAAAAAAAAAAAAAAAAAAAAAAAATCAAGGCTGGTGACATAGAAGAAAACAGCCTTCCCTCCAACATAAAGCTTCCTTCACACAGAACAGGAATTTAGCCTGACGGAAGATAACTGGACTTTTGTTACTGACCTTAGAATTAAATCTTTTGCTTTCTCTGAAATGGGCACCTCTGGAGGAAATACCAAGGTTTCTTTCCAGTTCATAACTTTCCTGTAAGTCTCCTGTGGTGTTTCTGAGCAGAAAGGTGGATACCCTGCACGAAACAAATAAAAAATGAATAAACTTTTTTCCAGGAGCAATGACCTAGGTCTCTGCTTTTGTCACCAGGGGTCCCAAATCTAACAAGCCTTAACCACAAGTTTTCTCCTCTGAACAAACAGACGCCGTTTACCTTTGAACAATTCTTAATCTGGGGTTTTTAACGTACCTATTAGCATTTCATACATGATCACTCCCAAGGACCACCAGTCACACAGCTTGTTGTACCCAGTCTGCATAAACACTTCTGGAGCAATATAGTCTGGGGTTCCTACAGTAGAATATGCCTGGAAAAAAAGAATACTCTCTTTATAAGATAGATACTGCTGTTTTGCACTTTGCAATACCTTTTCCTGGGGATTCACATTCAGGATCTTGCTGTTTGGATGGGCAAGAATGCTTCATATGAGAACCCACAGGAGGTAAAATCCCAAGAATATTATTCTTTTATATTACTAAACACAAATAACCTCAAAAACAATGGCAATCATTCTCTTAAATGYGATGAAATCATAGAATATTGCAACTGCAATATCAGAAAGTCATCTTAGCTAAAMTTTCAGGTAGCTGCATTACAAAAATACCCAAGAAGTTCTATCGATGTGGCCTTTGTTTATTTTTAAAGGGATAAACAGTGGTAGATTCCCATGTGTGACACTCATGATGTGTATTGGGAAGATTCTGTGTATTGGAAATTTCTCTTTACAGCTGAAAAATTTTCCAGGGGGCAGGATGAACAGAAAAAAACCCACAATCAACAAAAAAATACTCACTGCCAAAAATGTCCACCAAAAGCAGTTTTGCCACAAAAATACTTTACTTTCATTTGTCTGACCATAAAGAAAACACTTTATTGAACAGACCTGAGACATTTAGGGTTGAACCAACAGAAAACCAAAAATGTAGCTCCTTTTCCAACAGCKTTGATGCAAGTTGTCATTTTGGCCTTGTATTCCCTCTGTGGGACTGTTCTTCAGCACACAATTCTGCCACATCAGCCTGTACTGACCTGGAGATGCAGTCTTCAGGGATCTAATTCCAAGATGGAATAAGGCTGTGAAGTACAGCCCCAAGAGGCAGCATGATTGCAATGTAATCTCATTATGTCTCGTGAGGATAGATAACCCAAAAGCTTTCTGGGAATACTCCATTAGATATTTTTAAAGAGTGTGGAAAAATAAGAGGCTCCAAAATTTGCAAGCTGAGTTTTTTTGGTGAAAATCATGGGTGATCATCATCAGGGATGAAAGTCTGAAATCCCATGGCTGACAGACATTTTCCTTTGGTTCAGCTCATGCCACAACTCCCTGGAACTACTAGACCACCATCTTTTGAGTTATTTGTGGTTTTGGGAGCTTGCGGAGCAACACGTGAGGGCCTCGCAGGTTTTGAAAACCAGTAGTGTTGTTGAAGAGCTTTAATTTAACATTTTCTGTAAATAGTTTAAAAGCAAAACAAAAGTTATACRTTATTTAATTAACTCACCAGCTGTCGCCTGTTCTTCTTCCATGTTTCTGCTTTCCTCTTTGAGTTCATATTCTGAAATGCTAATTTACAAAAGTTATTACATAACAAATGCCTTTGTGAGAATTAAGAGAAAAAACATTGATGAGGTTCCAGTTTTAAATAACTATTTTGTATATTTAGAATTCTTTAGTCTAGAAATAAATTCTTGATTGTAACTGAAAATGGGAACATGAGAATAACTACTGTCTGTCCAATGCACAGCTGAAACTCATGTAAGTAGGACACACGATCAGCAATTCTAATTAGAACTTGCTAAAATTTTTAGATCAGCTTCTGAAAAGTTTCATGACACTGTCACTGACTTCAGCTGGGTGTCACATGAAACCCATGTCCCTCCTGAAAGAGCAGTTCTGCAACTTCACTAATGTTATGAAAAATAAATTAAAATATAGATATATTACGTGTATTCGTTTCTCTGTATGAATGTGCAAAAATCACTGTAGAAATCATTTCTTGC
This sequence comes from Malurus melanocephalus, assembly GCF_030028575.1. Taxonomy (NCBI): domain Eukaryota; kingdom Metazoa; phylum Chordata; class Aves; order Passeriformes; family Maluridae; genus Malurus; species Malurus melanocephalus. Next base: position 232,610 of record NW_026623360.1, read on the forward strand.
CTGTGAARTGCTTCCATGTCCCAGGGAACAAGCATTTCCAGTTTTCCAATTAAATGCAATCAGCCTGCCCCATCTTGCTTATCCCAGCAGAAACACATGTACAATGTGCAGCTGCAACTCAAAACCATTTACATGTCAAAGTAGGACAGCTCATACTCACAAAAGTCACTTGGTGGGTTGTGTGTGAGGTTCCTGTAGAACTCTGTTCTGTGGGCTTTCTTTAAACCTGTGCAGAGCCCAAAATCAGACAACTTTACATGACCCTAAAAAATAATCAGAGAACATGAAACCATTTTTTAGATAGGCAGTGCCTGAAAAAAACAAAAGTTTTAATCACTGCAGATTCCTCCCCAGGCCATGATGGATTTGCAAAGGGCTACCAGGGAAGCAATGACTGAACCTTACTGTACTGGAAAAGTGTGTTTTCTCTCCAGCAGGCTACTGTCTCCCAGGAATGGCTATGTCTACATTTTCACAACAGCTGAGGGCAGCTATTTGCCTGGTTTGTTTTGAGCTGGATACCACTGCGACTGAGAAAGCCTCCAGGACCGAATTCCTTTGTTTTATTTTGGTGGTAACCTTGGCTTTAATCAGGTTTCCAGACATCAGTGCTAGATAGAACCTATCAAACCTGACAGACTTGTGCATGCTATGATAATGCCTGGTCTCCATGATCTTAAAAGATCTTTTCCACCCTAGATAATTGCATGATTTTGTGATGCTTACTGGGTGCATTTCATGGCCAAAATGGTCAGTCTAGATGAGGGAGTTTCCACAGGTGGATGGGCGATTAAACAAATGAGGTAGCTGTAGGAATTGAACTTGTTAATAATATTTAGTATCATCTGAATTTTCCATAGTTACTTCAAGATGCACGAAAGCAAGAGTGTCACCTTAAATGTGTATGAATATCAGCATCTGGTCACCCTGAGTGGGTTCTCTCCCTTAAAAGCCTTAATATGGTTAAAAMGCTTCTCAACAAGATTTGGTTTTGTTTAAAATACAGTGGCCATTCCCTGCCTTCCCTCCAGCCAGTTAAATCTCTGGTGTGGCACCAGTGGCTCCAGCTGATCAGCACCAGGATCTGCAGACTGGAAGCAGCAGTCTGTGAGCCCAGTACATGCCTTGGCATCCAGCAGGAGGTTATCTGGCTTGATGTCTCTGTGGATAAATCCCAGCTGGTGAATGGCATCGATGGCCAACACGGTCTCAGAAATGTAAAACTGTGTCTCCTCCTCTGATAAAGTGTCCTTCTTCATTAGTAACGTCATCATGTCGCCTAATCAAAGAGAAGAAATCACAGCTTAGGGATCAAAGTATTTTAAATCACAAGACTAATGTGAATCACAAGACTACAAGAAGTCCCAATAGAATCCAAATTTAACCTTGTAACTGGCCTTACAGTTACTAATTATAAAACTGTTACTGCAAGGACCTACAAACCCAACTTACATTTTTAGTAAGCTGGATGTACAAATGTTAAAAATTCTAAACAGGAATTTTAATGGATAGCCTGGGAAAACAGTGATTTTTTACAAACACTAAATTTACTGCACAAACTGTTTGAACAAAGACTTTGTTTTGTTCTTACTGATAACAGCCTCAGCAGTAAAAAGCAGAAATTTCTAGTAGAATAATTGTGACACTCAAGTCTATTTAACACCCCTTCACAACGTTTCTCCTTCCCCTAAAAGTCRTAAGTGGTCACATGACTGGAACTCAATTTAAAAGATTGTTAACAGTTTTATTATCACAAATTACAYTGTGTGTTTGTCTCTAACATTTTATGAACTGCCAACAGAAGATAAGGAAGAAGTACCTGCATCACCTGATGCCACAGCATCCAGCTTACCTCCAGGTAAGAACTCCATGATCAGGTAAAGGTTTCTTTTATCCTGGAAGCTGTAAAACATTTTCACTACCCAGGCTCCATCCGCTTCAACCAAAATATCTCTTTCTGCTCTGATATGGGCCACCTAAATTTTTTTTTAAAAATTACTATTATTAAAGGATAAATATTTAAATATTTCAACAAGGAACATCATATGACACTCCTAGTCCTACAATATATTTCCATGAACTTTGGCAAAGGAACTATTTTCTAGCTCTTTCCATGCTCATCTTTTCCATTATCTCTTACTAAATCCTAGGGTCTCTCTAAAAACACAAAGCACGGCTTATTAAACTGATGTTGTTTGTTAGAAAGAATTTACAAAGATGGTGCAAAAAGTGTGAGTAAGCTCAGGAATATCTGACCTTACTTTTGGTATTCCAGCTTCCAGCTAAGGTTTGGAAAATACATAAAAATCTGCTACCCCATAATTTGCTGGAAATTAAAAATAATGGAGATTGCAGGAGGGGTGTGTGTTTTCATTACAAATGTACCCTCATACTGGAGGAAAAACTGAAGACTTATGCATGAAGAAATACTTGCATCGAACAGCCTTCCRTGTCTCCTCCCCAGTTCTACTGGTGAGGAGCATCTTTACAGTTATCTTGTGACAGAGTTGCACAGGGCAAAGGTTCTCCCACAGTAACAGACACTCCAACTTGGATTTATCTGGCTTTATTTAGTCTCCTTCGAAAAAAATATTTATTTCCACCCTCCATTCCTCGATGCAGTTCTAAAACACAATAGAAAAACCTTGCTTAAAAATAGCCAAGATTTCTCCCAGTTGCAACCAGGCTTGGGAAAAAAATAGAGGACTTTTTATGTGTGGCTTCTGTTGCTCTCCATAGAACAAGCCAGGCAATGAAAATTCCAGCAGATAAACACTCTCCAGGGAAAATCACTGTCTGAAACTGAATGTAGAGCCTGAACTCAGACYCCTTCCCACATCAGGCTATGAAATGGGGGCAGGACCACACAAATCTTGGCTGCTCTGCACACCATGCTGCTCCTCTGGTTCCCCAAATTCAGGGCATGAGCTAAAAAATATGTGCCAGGAAAAAACAAAAAGCCACTGCTGCAGGGAAATGATATGCAATTGATGGGTAAGGTTTAGACTAGTAAGACAAAAGTCCTCTTTTATCTATTCTTTCACTTGAGTCACCAACCCTGGATTTCTTTGCTTTTTGGTTCTAAAGTACTTGCTGTGTCCTCATAGTGAACTGTTAGCTAAAAAGTAAAAGCAAAAACCAAACCAARCCAAACTAAMAAGATCAAAGCAAAAAAACCGCAACAAGATTAGACCCCACTATAAARCAAACCCAAGGAAGACAAAGCTGATGAGCAATGTGATTTCTGCTGGTTTTGTTTAAAAGAAAACATCAAATACCTCAGTTCTTACTTTACAGGATAATTTTTCAATAAGCATTTTCCTTCAAATGCAGTTTTACAGATTCAGTAGTGCAAGTTTCATGTTGATAAGTGGAGAAAAAKAAAATCTGTCACTATTCCAAATTGGTTGTAAATARAATRTTTTTTAAATGCCTCACTTCCTWACTTCTGCCTMTTTTGTGCTGTGGTAGCAACTTTAWGGACCTTCTGGACCGCCAGACCGCCAGGGGCTTTCAAAGATGGAAACTACTTTCTTGACAGGGTATGCTTGAAATTTAGGGGACTTGTATACCACAAACCTGCTCTTTCTCCAGCATATCTGCTTTTCTCAGTATCTTCATTGCATAAATATGACCTGTATCCTTCTTCTGAACAAGGCGTACCTTTAATGAGAGAGAGAAYGCAGTCAGTCTTCTGTGCATCAGAAATCTATTGGAAGGCTCCAAACTGCCAGACATGGAAGAGTTCTTTCATTCATTATTTAAAAACACATGGAAAAGGTAATTATTCTGCACCACGTACAATACTAACACTCATGGAGAACAGTTACTGTTTGAGGAGGGGTCAGCAGGCACAGGGAATTCCAGACAGCTTGGATTGTGTACACTAAAATTCAGGAAAAATAACTGATGTGACACAAGGCGGTTTATAAAGAGGAGCTGTGCCACTGCAAATCCATGATTTCAAGGGGCCATGTGGGCAAGATCAATGTGGGAAGCGATGGGAAACTAAGGGTCTCTCCAGGAGCCTTGAGGAATCGATGCACGTGATTAATTACTAGACTTATCACGCTTAGAGAATGACACAAGTAGCTGCTGTTCTACAACAAAACAATTAATTAAATGGTAATTAAAATGCTTCATTACARTGGTCCATCCCATTTTAATACTCTGTTCAAGCAAGAATACCACGAACCTCCCCAAATGCTCCTCTTCCTATGACTTTCAAAGACTCAAAGTCATCCAAGCCAAGCCTGGTCCTCTTGAGCCGTAGGAACTCTGTTTCCTTCCGAGCATGCTGTGATCTGCGCAGCTTTTTCTGAGGACACAGGCACAGGAATCTGTCAGTCATTTGGCAGTAGAGATATGCATCCTCCCTTCCTGGAAAATTCTTCTCTGAATCCCAACAGCAGAACAGTTTCACTTTTTGGGGTTTTTTTTGTGGGGTTTTCTTTTGTGGTTTTGTTTTTTCTGTTTGTTTTGTTCTGTTTGTTTTTGGTGGGTGGTAATATTTTTATTTTTATAGCTTAGTTATTAAAAAAGTAAGAAAGATAATGAAGAAAAAGTATCATACTGGTCCAAACAAGGTGTATCAGTCCCAAAGCCAAAGTTACTGTCTGAGGCAAGGATTCTTCATTTTGGGCAATGTGAAGGATCAGTAAGAGCTGAAACATGCACCCTACCAAAACGGGTGATGACAAGCAACAAAGAGATTAGTAAGCAGCAGAGGTCGTGGTTACAGATGCACAACAAAATCCATTTGGTTTATGGCAGGCAAACACTTTTTTCTGAAAGAAAAATCTGTCCAAATTCCATCATATATTTTGTCTGATGAAAATGTCAACAGGATTCACCTCAAGGGAAGACAAACAATACTCTCAGAGATGCCAAGATCTCCTTAGAGACTGCTACGGAGATCCATGGATCAGGCACCTGCCAGACTCTGTGCTGGGMTTACAGCATCCTTTAAAGCCACAAGATGGCAATACACACCCACACTCATTTTCCCACTTCCCAGGAGTTACAGCAAAAAAAAAAAAAACCAACACCTCAGAAAGGACTGAGTCACTCTTCCTCCTTATTTCCCAGCCTATCCTGAAGGCAAACGTGGTGTAACGGACCTCAGAAAAGCAACTTATTGACCAAAGTTCTGAGAGGTGGCAGGCAGAGATCCCTTCTCACCTACTTCCAAACGGAGCAACGCTGTGACAGTTTATCGTTTAAATCAAGAAAAATTGGTTTAGCATTTTGCTTTCTACCCCMTTCTAACCACATCTCAACTTCTTTCTTTTCTTCCCAAACACAACAACAAAAAATTTTAATCTTTGAAAAGCTTGCTATATACCTTCTGTGGGCAAGTCTCATAAGAACTACAGGTAGTATGAAAAGCCTTGACTAGMTATTTCATGTATCATTCAAGCATATTCCCAGCTTCCCTAATAAACAGCTTATTTACAAGGGCAACACTCATATACAAAATAAAACTATCATGCTGGCTGATGTTTCTGTGAGCTCCTCAAATGCCTATTTGAAGTAGTGGAACAAAAGCAAAGCAGTTTGTAAGGTTACTTAAGCAGTATTTACCTCCTCATCTGCAAGGCCTTCCTCTTCCATAGCCACTTCCAGCTTCTTCTGCCTGTCAAGGGGAAAAACGGGATTGTACATTTTATGATGTACTAAAATCAAACATAATACTACAGCAAAGTGAGCACCTTTGCTTCACATACTCCAATAACTGAAGAATTTGCCCCAAAAGGAAATCTGAAGGTAGACAGCCCCACTCTACCCAGTTACTCACTTGTGAACAAAGCTGTGGAAAATGTAGAAGCAAGTTTAAGCACATGCTTATGTATTTCCAGAATTAGGCATTAAACATGTAAGTACACAAATGACACAAATATTTTAAAAATCATATATCTTGATGAATTAAGGCTGATTTTATCAATTAGGATTACAAACCAGAATTAAAATGTTTTTTTCACCATTTCTATCCATCTCCCACACCCGAGTCCATTCCAGCTTCCATCCCCTCTGTGTGACCACCTCCCTGTGTGTCACACACATGGTCCTACCCACCTTAGAGCCATGCTAACTAACTCTAYCCCCTGGAAGCTCTCCTCCCAGTGCCCTGTCCAGAGCAGGGCTCCCAGCTCCAAGGTTCTTCCAGCTGGTGCCATGCCAGGCTGGGAGGCTCTGAGTGGGGAGCAAAGCCTGGGAATATCCCACACATGGCAGAGGAGGGTCAGCATAAAGCAGTGTGGCTGCAGGAGCCCTTTTTGTCCACCTGCAGGATGCTCCTTTATGGCTGTAAGGGTGCAGCTTTCTGAAGGCTGGTTACCTCCCAGCAGCAGCCAAGAACTCAAAGGCTTGGAGCCAGACTGCTGGTGCCTTTCTGCACTTTGGGAAATACAGCAGGATCCCCTAAATTAAAGGCTCTGGATAGGCAGTCTATTCTCCTAACTAGAAGCAACTCCATTTCATGGAATAATGACTAAATATGATGAAGATAGAAACCCTGCTGCTTGACTGAAAACCCTTCAATTAAAACGTATTACCAAGGGAATGATAATTTCACACACTAATGACAATCCAACACAACATTCATTACAATCAAACACTTGGTGCTTTGACACTTAATTCAAGTGGCACTTCACCACCTCAGAGACAGGACTGGGCACTGCTGGGAGAAGCTGAATGGAGATGACCAAGACATACTCCCATGCAAGGAGTACCAGTCAGCCCTACCCAAGCAGAAGTTACAGATGGGGATTACATTATTCCCAGAAGTCTTCCAGCCCACCCAGGAGCCTCTCAAACCCTCCCTCATCAACCTCTTATTTCTTTACTGCCCTTATTTCCACCCCAGCTCTTTGCCTCCTTTTCTTACCCCATCACCCTGTCAAATACCTCTCAGTCCTGTTCCCTATCTCCTTTACACTCCCTCCTGCAGGGTCTGGGAGTCTTAGCATGAGCTCCATGTTGCAGAGCAGGAACAGACACAATAAGCCACTGCCTTACCCTAAACCAAGCTCCCTGCCCCTCAGCAGCTCTGCAGAGTTCATTCCCTGGGGCACATGCAGAGGAACAGAGGCCACCAACTCACACCACAGGAGAAACCTCACACATACTGCAAACAAGACCCTGCACAGAGCGGTTTCCACAAAGTAACTGATGAGGAGATAAATTGCATGAGAATTTCAGAAGAGTTGGTTCTTGATCACTCAGTGAGCRGAATGTTCACAGGTTCCCCCAAAGGCAGCCTGGGCCCTTTAGGAACTTGCTCCCTGCCAGCACATAGAGAAAAACTTCCCAGAGCTGTCCCATCCGTGGGGACTGAAGAGCCCTTCAACAAACACGAAGAAAAGCTGCAGAGGGGTGAGAAGAAGCAGAGGCAGTACCTGGTTTCCCTCTCCTCGTGCTGTATAATTAGGTTGCTGTAGAAGTTCTCCAGYGTGAGTTTGGCCACCGTCACTCTCTCCCGGGTGTGGTTACTCATGGGAAAGGATGTTGTAGTCCCTGCAGTCATCGCCATGGTAACATGTACTGAAACAGAGCAGGTCAAATCATTACTCACTTCAAAAATAAAATTTAAAAAATACACATTCCATTTCCCCACTCTCCAGCTCCAAATTCTTAGGCACTCTGGAGTTCACAGTAAAGGCACGGTTCTTTAGATACGAGAAACTCCATTAACAGCTGCCTTATAAAATTATGCCAAGACAGCAGGAGGATGTGCTACCCACTCTCTAAAAAAATAACATGTTGGCAAAACAAAGAGTGAATCATAGCAAAGAGCAGTGCACGCTCTGGGTAGCTCACCCAGCTGTGCTTGTCCACAAATAAGGAAAATGTTCCTCTGGCAGACCTGGGCCCAGCCTGGGGGAGGGAAAAGGAAAAGAGAGAGGGAAGGATCAGGCAGCTCCAACAGCTGGACTTGTCACAAYGCTGTGACAATTTCAGACTTCTAGATGCTTAAATTCTAGATGCTTAAAAAAGCACAGGATAAAATGAGACAACAAATGGACCAAACSCCTAACCTCAACCCAAAGGAGAACTTACTTCAAGGATAAAGATAACCATCAAATACATTTGAATTTTAAAGCTGCTCAACAAAGTGGACAGGGGGTACTTACAGCWAAGGGCACATGGTCACTAGGCACCTAAAAACTGGGAAGGAAGAAGAAAGAAAGAGGAAAGAAGAAAGGCTGCTCTCCTTGACAGCTTTCATGCTGAACCCAAAGAACTTTTTACTGCTGGAAAAAGACATCTCAGGGCAGCTCTGAGTGCCCTGCAGCTGATACAGGAAAGCCAGGGGAGTTTAAAAAAAAAACAAAACCAGCACAGTTTGTCCTAAGATTCATGCCCTACCTGGAAGTGGGCTGAGGCACTTTAGMAGAGCCTCATGGAATAAAAGCATGAAGAGCAGCATCTCAGCCACACTCTCATTTGTTCAGGTTGTTTTGAAGTTAGTTTTGGAAAATTACAGGGAAGTACACATCACAGAACCATGGAATAGCCTGGTTGGAATGGACCTTAAAGATCATCTCWTTCCAACTCCCTACTATGGGCAGGGACACCTTCCACTATCCCAGGCTGCTCAGAGCTCCATCCAACCTGGCCTTGGACACTGCCAGGGATGGGGCAGCCACAGCTTCACCACCATCACAAGGAAAAATTTCTTCCTGATACCTAATCCAAACCTCTCTGTCAGTGTGAATTCATTCCCCCYGTCCTGTCACTCGAGGCCCTTGTAAAGAGTCTCTCTCCACCTTCCTTGTAGGCGCCCTTCAGGCTCTGGGTTTCCTTTTTATTATTTATGTAATCCTTCTATTTCACTAGGGGATTGTGAGGAAGACAAATCCCAAATTAGGCTTAATTTAAGCAGATCTGAATACCTTTTAAGGTGAACTGATTAGGGGTTTCATGGAAAAGAAAACTTGCACGTCCACACTGGGGCAGGAGCATTACTRGACTCTGTTCCAGGCTCTTTGTTTTGATTCTGCCTGCTACACTCTGAGAGGGTGGGATTTTATCCTGTGGATTTTTCATTGGATTCGATGTGACAATAGGATATTTGTTGCCAGAAATGCAGCTGCAGTGTCACAAATAAAGGCATTTTATATCATCATGTAGAGAYTATTTTAGCTGTGTATTTTGAAGTACACAAGACACCAGAATTCTGAGAATAAAAATATATCTCTCCATAAAGATACAAAGAGGTTTTAATGGCACTACAACTGCTTCAAAGTGACACCAATATTTCTATTTTTTTAATCAACCTTTTATCCCCTTCAGTTTTCTAAAGAAAGATGAGATCTGTCAATTCCTAGYAGCATTTACTAAACATTCAGCGGCTCTATTTGTCACACAGACACATCCCCCATGCCGGATACATCTCCAAAAGCTCAGAGAACTTAGCATTGGTTGTGTTTATTGTACAGTTTTACACTTTTCCCCTTGATATGTGGGAAAAGACAAATACAAAGAAGTTGATAAGAACAAATCAAACAAAGCAACTGCTGACCACACACTGGCATCTGTGATCAAGTTATTTCAAGAAATGACCTAACAGTCAAAAAAAAAAAAAAAACAAACCCGCCTTCTGATAATTTTGGAACACCAGGATAGAGCAGCATTAACCAGGCTTGAAATGGATTAACCTTTACTTAAGGTATAACGGGCACACTCAAGCACCGGATGTTTCTTCTTTGCACGTCTTGTGYTCCTGCAACATTGCAACTTGATTTCCTGTTCACTTGTTTTCCCCATACTCTACACTCACAAATGCAGGCACTGCCAGACAGCAAATCCAAGTCACTGGGCTTTATCTAGCCTGCAAAAAAGGAGATCCCAATTCCAGCACTGGCACCCTACACTATGAACTGCGGGGTTGACCCTCACTGTGCTTCACAGGAGGGAAATACAGGTGCATGTCCTCAGTTAGCTCTGCCACYGTGGGGAAAATAACCAACCCAAAACCACAACAAAGAAAATATTTATACAATCAAGAGATGCCTTAAGCTCTCCWGATTCCCCAAAGTAAATGAAAAAGAGCACAAACCTGGCAGGAGATCTGAGAYATCCCACAAAATCCTATGTGAATTCTCAGACGAGAAAACCTCTTCAGCCTTTTTCCTCCTTGTCTCTCTGCTTCCATTAACAAGCCCCAAAACACAGCACAAATCCACATCCCAAACTAAATTTTCAGCTGCGAGTCACCAAGTACAGACCTTAAGCATGACCTTTATAAACAAATGATGCAGAGGGATGGGGGCAGGAAGGAAGGAGCTTCAAAACAGACCTTTTATTGACAGCACACTTCTTGACCTCACCACATTAACGGGAATGGTTTGAAAAGATGCCACCCAGAATTCTTGGAAATACCCTCAAAAGCCTACTAGTTCACTCAAATTCCCACCACTTCCACAATGGAACCATTCCACTCCTGCTGCATCACTGGCTTTGCTTTTGGCTTCCTGGACAATGAAGAAGGTCATATATTCAACCAGCCAGCCACTTCAGCCAAAACTCCTCTGGCTGACAGGGATCTTTCCGAAGGGCCTGGAACATCCCCAACTGTGAGGAAGAAAGACATCAAATGGATSTAATCGACAGGAGCCACTGAGCCTGCGGGACAAGGGCTCGAAGCTGCCAGGAGCAGGAATGCCATATGTGCTGCTTGGCCCAGAAAACGAGTCCGTGCCTCCCAGAGGGATGACTGAACTCCCAGCCTGAGCCTCTCCTGATGCCTGCTTGGCTCCCAGAAAGCACCTGCAGCATGGGGATAAGGACTTCTGGATGTGCAGCAACCAGGGAAAATCTTGCTACCAGAGGCAGGTRGAAGAATAGCACAGAGGGGAGGAGAGGAAGGATGTGTCTGAAAGATGAGGGAGAGCAGGGAACAACTACAGAAAGGGGAGAGTAGCCAAATGCTACTGAACTGGAGTTTTCAAGAGAAGGCTCCAAGCAAACCTCTCCTGATCCTCACTGAATGGAATTTTTCAGTCAATAGGGTTCTCTTCTTCATGGCAGAAAAATGTTGCCTAATCAAAGCATACATTTGACCTTTTTCTTCCCAGATCTCTCCTGAGTGGGAAGCAGAGAAAGGCCAAGTGGCATTTACTACAACTTGAATTTGCACTCCCATTTCTCACAACAGCTCTAAGTCAAACTCTGCATCTGTTTCCCTGGAGAAGCTTCTACCATTTAAAACCCCACACCCAGATTTCTGCTACACCACTGGAAACTCAAACCCCACATCCTCTCTGGGGCACTTCTTAGCAGCCCCCACAGCCTGTCATTAATGTTTTCATTAGACTATTGGATTAAGTCTCCTGTTAATGAGAGCAAAAGTCACTGAGGCATCCAATGCCACCTGCTGCAGCAGCTCTGGAGAGATGGAAGAAATCAAAGCACACAGAGAACTGTTCTCCCCTGAAACACAGCACTTTGTGGGATAACTTTCTCATCAGGAAGGGATAAGAAAATCGAATCCAAGCCTCCTGCATGTCATCTCCAGCCCTCACAGCTACATTTTGGAGCATTCAGGATGCCTGAAGGCAAGGGAGCACAGAGCTATTGCTTGGCAGGGAGGAAGGATGGACACCCTCAGTAATTTTAGAGCCTACTCCTATTTAGCCAGGTAGCTCTAGAATTGAAAGACATCACCAAACATTTCAACTGTGGCAATGATGAAGATTCAAATACTTCAACAGGAAAAAGAAATCCACCAAGCAACAAAACAMCCCCCTCACCAAAGCAGATTAAACTCATAGCTTCAGATCCTTCTAACATATTCTTCCAACCTTTGCCATTTAATTTTTTACTGATTTCTCACATGTAAGAGTATGATACAAGCAGTGAAAATTGAAAACAATTTTTCCAGGTATCTTCTTTTTTGGAGGCTTTCATGTTTCTTGGCATAGTGCAGAAACCTGCTGGATTARTACTTGCTTTCTCTTGCCCAGACTGCCAGCCAAAGAGCCAGTCTGTGCCAGTGGGAGAGTGGTGGGTGGCAGGAGTGCATTCCACTTCCTAAGAACAGCTCTGAAGGGACCAGTCCYTTCACAGACAAGATTCCAGCACAGCTGTGGCAGTAAGAAAAGCCACAGAATATATTGAATAAGGATGGATCTATATTATCAAACTAATCTGGACCTAAGTCACACAATGAAAATATCATTCTTATTTTTGAAACCACATGTGTAGTACAGTTCCACAGCAGCCCTAGAATAAATTCACTCAAGRCTCAGTGAATATTTAAGTTAGGGAGCAAACACCACATCCAATTCTGCCAGAGAGAAAACCACCTTTTTTCCACATGATAGAAGGATGTTGCCAGGTCTCCAATCTGCATTTACAATGTCAAGCTACACACATGTTCAGCAGGACAGGGAAGAGCAATCTTCCCTCCAAAACGACATCAATTCACAGAAAGACTGACAACAATTTTAATTTATCCACCCAAGCACACTACTAGAGCCCAGCTGTTAGAAAAGCAGTTTGCTGTTACAGTAAAAATTGCCAAGTTTATGAAGTTTCCATTTAACATTCCAAGAGAATTTAAAATGAAAACCTCTTGAATGAAAACCCCCTGGATAAGACAGATACCGAAATAYATTTCTGCCTTTCAAAATTCCCATTTTTTCAGCATGACATTGAACTTGCTCCTGAAATGAAGTATACAAACAGCATTTTTCAAGAATTAGGAAGCAAAACAGAAAGGAGAAACTAAGCAAACACAGAGAGTTCAATGAAGTGGGTACCTTCAGAAACTCCAGCTGCCACCACTGTGCCCMGAGCYGGGGCTCTTCTGGGTGAGAAGGGAGAGCASACTCTGCTTGGCTCCTTCCAGACAACACAACACAGCAACTCACCAAGCCAGGCACTAAAACCCACAGCTGAAAAGGATTGTATTTAAAAAATGACAAGGATTATATTTTAAAAATGAAGTGCTATCTAGGAAAGCAGCATGGACACAGAAAAGCTTTGAGCACGAGCGGCAGCCTCACTGTCTCCAAATTAYTTGAATTCTCCTAAAGAGAGACAGGATATATATAAAACTGAAAAAAACCAACCCACCATACACAAATAACAGCATGATTCACACCAAGGGGCAGTGGGCAGGGCCAGACAAATGAAAAAAACAGCCTAGGGCTCAGCAGGACGTTGTGATGGGATATATCCTGAGTAGCTTCTGAGACATGCAGCCGTACATGGTGTGAGTARAGAGCAAAGATAAAAATGCTGTACAACAGCTGATAGTTCCAGYGAGGGAACAGAAGGAGAAAGTGGCCATACCGCGCCATCAGCCCAGAGGGAAAATGACTTTCTGCACAACAGTTTCTGCTAGCACAGATTTGGCAACTGTGCTGTGCATATTTTCACTATCCAATTGTTTATACTGAATCTACTCCTGTTGAGGATCACAGAGTGGTTTGGGTTGGAAGGGACCTTAAAGATYGTCCAGTTCCCACCCCCTGTCATGAGCACACCTTCCACTGTCCCAGGCTGCTCAGAGCCCCATCCAACCTGGCCTTGGACACTTCCAGGGATCCAGGGGCAGCCACAGCTTCTCTGGGAAACCTGTGCCAGGGCCTCAGCACCCTCATGGGGAACAATTTCTTCTTCATATCCAATCTAAACCTCCTCTCTGTCAGTGTGAAGCCATTCCCCCTTGTCCTGTCACTCCAGGCCCTTGTCAAGAGTCTCTCTCCATCTTTCCTGTGGGCTCCCTTCAGGCACTGCAAGGTCACAGTGAGGTCACCCCAAAGCCTTCTCTTCTCCAGGTGAACAATCCCAACTCTCTCAGCCTTTCCTCCCAGCAGAGCTGCTCCATCCCTCTGATCCCCTCGGTGTCCCTGCTCTGGACTGGTCCAGCAGCTCCCTGTCCTTGCTGTGCTGGGCCCCAGGGCTGGATGCAGCCCTGCAGGGGGGCTCAGCAGAGTGGGGCAGAATCCCTCCCCCTTCCCTGCAGCCCAGCATGGGGGGGAGTATTCTATAACCCACTTTAATTCTAATTCCAAAGCTTTTGATTAACCTCCAGAAACACCCAAAGCTCTACAGAACCCTGAAGTCTCTGAGCAGCAAGCTGACTAAAAACCTCACTACTCCTATCTATGTCAATCATGTGCCAGTATTTGTCTACTCTTCTGGTGTGATCTTAATATGTGTATTATTTCTAAATACAGCTTTCAGTGCTCAGAATAGAACCTTGTCCAAAGTTCACTCATGTCAACAAAAAAACCCTTAGATCAATAGGTGCTGACCTAGTATTCCCATTCCAGCCTCGGGACGATGCTAGCTGCTGTTACTGAGGTTCATAATTATCAGATCAGCATGTCTGCCAAGCATTACTCTAGGGTATGTTTCACACAGAAAAATAAATATTTCGTTCCTCCATAATTCATGTTTTCAGTAGTATCACCATTCACAAGCCCCTTTTTATTTAACCTGCTAGCTAAAGGAAGCAACATTCCCTGTCAGATAAAACAAATTGGATACTTCACGTGCAGGTTCTTCTTCAACATTATTGCCATGACCAGATCCTTCTGACACCCTTCAGTTTTCACAAGTCCCCTTTTGGGAACAGAAACAAAATAACACTTCAACGAGGCATCACTGACACTTCAGCTTTTCATTTACCTTGTTTGTTTACCTCATTTCCTTTAGCTTTCCTTCCCCAGTGTGCATTATGTTTGAGTAAGTTTTGCTACTTTAAAGTTACAGAATTCATTATATTTGTTCTATTTAAAGTACCACTAAGAAAGTGAGTAAAATTAGCCCCACTGGAACAGACTTTGCTATTTAAAAGCCAAAGATGTTCAAATGTTTTAGCCATTTTCAGTCTTTCTYTCCCCATGGGGCATCTGGGCGAGGCACCCGTTATAGTCACAGCTAAAAGGAGAAAGTGCTCCATGACTCTGAACCAGAAGGAGGGGACACTCCCAGTGCCTGATCCCCAYAGCCGTGAGAAAAACCCTGGGGAGACACTCACAGACACACAGGACTCAGGATGAAAATGCTGCATGAGTCCTGGAGCCACAGTGGTGATGATGATGATGATGACACCAAGAAAATCTGGGGGACAATGAGGCTCAGAGAGCATTTTGGGGTGTCAGCAGCCAGCTCCCACATCCTCCTCTGAGCTTCAGAGGGGCTTAATGCACCCAAAAAAAAGTTGCTCCTAAGAAGGAAGGTACTTTCCTGCTTTGGGGTAGATTCCTAAACCTAAAAATATCCCAAAATGTCAATGTGGGGCTCTGATTAGAGCAGGCAAAAAAAATCCTCTGCCCAACAGCAGGAAGCCCTCCCAGCCCAGGCCGTGGCTGTGTGCGTGCTGTAAGCTGGCACAGGCGAGGACTGTCTCTGAAAGGAGCCCATTTTCTATCCAACCATCTGTTTGCTGCCCTCCCGCTGCCGCTCCGTGCTTGGTGCCAGCATGAGAAGCTGCACGACCCAGACTGAGGAAACATTACCAGGCTGAAATTATTCCATTTTAAAATAAGTCTGGGTGAGGCTGGTTYCACCTGCAGGGATTGACCCAGGTTGAGCCTGCTTTTTCCTTCCCATGGAATCTGTCCGAGAGCGGGAAATAAGCGGACAAGGCCTCCTCGTCTGCTAATTTGGCTYGCAGAAATTAATCTCAGAAATCATTCCAACACACCCACAGTAATGATAAGGAAATATTTCCTAATATGGAATAAAAACTGAATATTGGAGTTGTGCTGCACTCCAGGATTTCCTGCCATTCAACACAGCTGAGCAGCAGAAGTCTCCCATGAGCAGYGGCCATGATTCAATTCTCTGCTGCTTTCGACGAGAAGCAAGCACAAATTAATTTCCCTGAATAGGTATAGGCTGGCTGAAACTATGTATGGGTATATGAGACTGTATAGGGGAATATATACATAAACTAAGTCTACCTACATCTATATAAGATACATAAACTATGTTTATTTTCTTTTAGAGTTAATCCTTTGTCCATTTCAAGCAGCAAAGAAACTTTTGATCCAAATGTCATAACCTTGGCTTTCACAAAAAAATGGGAGACCGGTCATCTCAAGTTTAGAAACACCAGTCCACTAATAAGGTCACTTCCATCTCAGTTCCACTCACCTCAGCCTTTGGTGATACAATTACATTCYTTATGCTCTACCGTCAATAGCTCTGTCCCAAAGTTAGGAGCACATTTGGAGATGTTCTATACTTAGAACACTCACACAGCATTGAAGGACATGCAATGACTTACCAGAATCTTCATGGGCTCAGTTCTTTCAAATAAATGATTTTATTTTCTTTACTTCTTAAGACAATCCAGCTATTTGGGATTTAGCAGTACCTACTCCAACTGCCTCACTCCACATGAATGTCTGGTTTGGGCAGGAGTCCCCCATCSACCCCAACGTCACAGAGAGAGGGGACACAGAGTGGCTGTACTTCTGCAAGGATGGAGGGCTAGAGCCAGAACAGGAAAGGAGAAGAGGTGCTGGTGTATCCACATACTGCTGTCTTCCAAGGAGTGCTCCAAGTGGGAGGTCAGCTCAGGACAACACTCCGGATGACTAAATGAAGCATGAGGCATGACGAGGGAACCAGACCTGCAGTCCCAAGCAGCCACTCCTTTCTTCCAGTGTTTACCACTGATGCATTTTAATCTCCTGGGGACAAGAGAAATCAGTAGCTTGCTGGAAAGCCAACAATGCTTCASAGTGAAATAGCATTTCATAGCTTGCTTCAGCTCACTTGTATCTGTCCTTTCTCCTGGCTCTTTCCAGGTTTCACAGTGGTGCAAATCTGTCCTCTCAAAAGTGTCTAAAAACAGGAAGCTCTTCTGTTTACTGGAGTAATTGCATTCCTGTGCACTTAAGCATTTTCACATCTTTTAGCAGGTACTTGCATTCAGGCATAAGAAAATATTGTTTTAAGAGCTGTTAAATTAACTGGCATTTAAAAAGCCCGTGCTAAATATCTTGCTGCAATGTTTTGGATCATGAAATAATGACAACAAGGTCAACAATCATAAATCAGCTTCCTCCTCAATTAACAGTTTTCTGGAAGAAGTCCTACTGAGGTCCMATGAGAAATATGTCCCAGTCTAAAACATGTACAACTGTCCAAAGGCAACACTGAGTCATGGTGAATTTCTCTAAATCTTTTGTGGCCAAGAGAYACAACTTAGGACAGAAGCGAAGAATAAGTGAAGGAGCTTCTAACAGAGCACGAGTATAAAGTTTCAAGGAGACTGGAATATATTTTCAGATGTGATCCAAGAAACTCCACTCCTAGATTTTAGGTATTTTGTAAAGCTCTTCTACCTCCTAAGAAGCCTAGGGAAGCAAGACCTTTTGGAATTAGGAGAGACTCTCACACCAAAGAATGCTGGAGAAAATGACTTATCTTTCTCACTGATACATGTTCGAATCCCTGACTCTTCCCAGGCTCTTTTTAGATCACATCAATCAAATTAAGTAATTACACATGATAAGTCTGTGCCAGCAAAGGAGCTGACTGGTAAATGAGATGCAGAACATCACTGCCCAGCCATGCCTGTGCAGTGCCTCCAGTCAGGGTTAATGAGCACAACAGATCCCTCTGGCCCTACAAAACTGTAAATGCAGGTAGTGCATGTTGTTAGTGCATGCAATAGTGAAGAACAGATGTTTGCCCATTCAAATCCCACTACAACACTTCATTTCTTTAACTATGATTTTTGGAGAAGCAGACAGCTGTTGGCACGCAAAGCAGACTAACTTGGTGAGGCCCAGGGTGYACAGAGATGAAGAGATGTGTGTGGTTTCCTGATGTAAGAGGAGCACATGGTACCACCCTCCTGCTGCCAGAAGCTGGGAAAAAGATTTGGAATAGTGAGGATGGAGCTGTGCCACACTCTTACCAGCAAACCATCAGCAGCCCTGGCCATCAGTACAAATGTGGAGACAGAATTATCTCACGAAGAAACCATAATGGCAACATGTAATCCCCACGGTGATAACAAGAACAACTAAGAAGAGAAAGCTTTACCATTGCGCCTTAATATCAGACTGGTTTAGGGCAGACCAGTCAATGCAATTGTGGTCTGGTATTTCAACATTTCTATCATGCTGAGAACATATATATCATAAACACACAGCAAGTGGGTAGCTGGGGTTTCTCCTTCTGAGATTTAGAAGTTTAGGTAGAGAGGAAACAGCTCTTGCAGAGGCAGACTGCCTTGTCAAACCTGAGAGTCTTCTGGCAGCCATTCCTCCATGTCCCAACTGCTCATCTCCTCCAGGGCTGAAGGGCACCAGGAATGCTTTGTTATGACAGTCTGTATGTACACATGATCCCTCCTACACAACTGCATATTCACCCTTCTAGGAAGAGAAGAGAAAGGCAAAAAAGGAATTGCACATAGGTGAAAGACGATGAGGACTGTGATGGGCATTAGCTCCCTGTAAGACGCAGCTCTCCAGTCTTGGCCTGGGAAAGTTCACTCAGAATGGCTGTTGTTTTTCCTTAAATTAATCTAAGATATTGGATTCTATTATCTGATTTTCTAGTTAAAGGAAAAGAGAAGCAGACCAGGGTCTGGATAAAAGCTCTGGTTATACCCAGCTGCAAGGGAGTGAGAGGAAAAAGGAACAGAAGACATCTGCTTAAGTTTCTCTATGATAATAGGGTTGTACGTAAAACATCCATAAAAGAGTAAATTTCAGATTTAAAAAAAAATATCTCAAAGAGCCCACTTTCCTATGCTTTCAAGATTAAATGGATTATGGCAAGAATAACAAGAAAAAAAAATATAAATTCTCTAGGAGCAAACCTTTCCCACCAAGGAAGCCTTCAGAACAGAATAATCTTGGASCATGTGCTGAAGGCCAAGCAGTCCCTTGACTGTGCAAAAGAGCAGACACTCATCAGTAAAACAAGGACTCTTCATGGAACACAGGTCACCTCAAAGGAGAAGCAATGCTTGTGTCCCTGCAGAATGGCTCTCACTGCTCCTCTTCAAGGTGTCTCTACTGCTCTGTAAGTGACCAAGTGTCATTGTACCTCCATTTCTTTATCTGTCAAGTGCAGATAAAAACAAGTGGAGTTACCTGCAGGAAATCTTAACGGAAATACCAGTTTTGTGCAAACAATGGGTAAAGATGGAGACTGGTGGAGTGGCAAATAAAGAAGTCCTTTGGGCAGCSATCTGAATTGCTTGACAAGTTGGATACAATCAGCTATTTCCCATAAATAGTAACCAGTGAAAAACCCAAATAAGCCGTAGGAAGAATGAGATCATTTCCACTTTTGAAATATTTAACATTAACATTTCCTTATGGGGATGGGTCCTATGCTCAAGGCCCTTACACAGAAAGGACAGACATTGCTGCCAAGTCCTGCTTCAAGGTCTACAATTGCTTCTTAGAAACACAAATCTCTTCCTCTCCACTTSGCTGATTCCTCAAGTCCCAGTCACACACTCCTACAGTTTTCCTAATAATGCAGCCAGCCACACAGTCCTACAGTTTTCTTAATAACGCAGCCACAGGCCAGTTGGGGAAACTCAGCAGCCTGACAAAATTAAGCTACCAACCAGCCCCATGCTCTTGTGAAAAGGAGACCACTCTTCCATAAGATCAGCAAATTGGTTTGTCCCATCCTCCGACGATGCAAATTCAGTGAAAAAGGAGCAATTAAATTGGGACAGACACAGAGGACAAGGCAGAGAACAGCATTGTCCCTTTTGCAGGCAGCTAGACTTGGACTACATCCCAGTAAAGTTTGGATACACCACTTGTGGCAGTTGGAGGACAGGGCCCTTTTGATAGAGACCATTTATGTCAGATTGGATGCAACAGAAACCCTAGAGCCCAACTGTGACAACTGTTACACAAACATTGACTCTCACCAATGAGTCACATCCCTCTTGCCCCCACTTTTGCTGGCTCCATTTGGAAATGGGTTGGTAGACAAGAGAGCCGTGCAAAGCTCTCAAAATACAGGCTGTAAGTACTTTCTTATACTCTCTTTAATTCAGACTGCAACAGTACAGAACACAATCCATTTGATTCTGATGGGAATGGCTGAGGTAAGGCCAAAGATGGTGAACAGCTGAGCATCCATCGATGTGCTGCACTTCCCATGGACTACCCTAGCCATATTTGCAAAGAGCAGGAAGGTTTCGTACCATGTGCTGCTCATGTTTGTGAGCTCTCCCAAGTCCTCCTCCTGGAGCACTGCTTGGCTCCGGCATATTGAGCAAAGCCCACCACAAACAAGCAARCTCAAACAGCAATGCTGACCTGGATAAGAAGCCCACTCTGCAGCAGACACAACTTGTACTTGATTCTGAATRGTTTTATGGTCATTCAAAGACTTAAAGAAATGCCCGGTACCTGATCTATGGTAACGTACCAGGAATATCCACTTGAAAGCCCACCTTCTGACTCACTCCTTAATGCATCTCCTCTTGTTCTACTCAAGCACTCTCCCACAAGAGTTACCAACTCAGGTATCCCTAACACAACCTCTAATGGTAACTTGAGGTGGACAAATCCTGCAAAATAAAACCACAATAAATTCCTGTCATTTGCCAATGACAGAAGCATTGAAGTAATGAATATTTTGAGTTTTCTGTTTCTAATGACAGATGTATGTATAGAGGAAGGATGCTCTTGTGGCTACAACACAGGAAACTGCATTAAGTAACCGATGATCTGGATTCTATTTTATTTCCTATGTGCAAAAACAAACGATATAGAAAAATAGGAAAAAAATGTACTTAAAGTGTGCCTCAGTTATCCTACAAGAAAGCAAACATCATTCCTGCAGCCAGCAGGTTGTGTTAAGAGAATTAAGGAGTACATAGGCACAAAGGGCTGGGGTCTTAAGCATTAAGACACTATTAATTAATTCTGAAAATTCATTATTTAACCTGAAACATGAACATTTGCGCCTTCCTTTGGAAGTGCACTTGTGTGAGCTGCCCATTTGATGGCTGCAGCCAGGCATGGATCTGTACATTGAGGGACTGGGAGGTGTGTGTGGCAAGATAAGCACTTGAGACGGTTTGCACTGCTCCAAGGACAGGGTTGAAATCCCACCATGAATTCAGAAATGGGGAAATATATGGAAAAGAGCAACAAAAAGGACCATTGAATACTAATACTCTGCAAGAGGCCAAATTTGGTGATAACATTTCCAAGCTGAACTTCACACAGCTTTGGAGAAAYGCTGCTCTTGTGAGCCCAGCTGAGAGCATTCCTCCAATGACTCCCAGTCAATGTTTACATATTCTGTTGCTCATATGCAAATAACATTAATCAGCTGYCCTTTAAAGTATGGATAAACAGACAACCTTTGGAAAGTTTTACAGCTTCCCAGTAAAGCCACACTCAGTATCAGGAAGGTAGYTTGTCATATCGATATAACACAGGGTAAGAGAGATTATGTCCCAGTTTCACAAATCACAAGCAGCTGCTCTGCTCTATTCTCTCACTTCTGGAAATGTAAGGAGCGCTAAAAAATAAAGAGAAAGTAGTCTAATAATGTTATATTAGCACAGAATCAAAAACATTTACATCTGTGATTCCACAGATGATTAACTATTGTTTCAATTGAGCCTTGAAAAACCTTAAAATRTATTTTAACTTGCACTCATTTACAAAAAGAAAATCAAGTGAAATCCCTTATTTTAGAACTACCTCTGGCAGTCAGAAAAGGTCTGTGAAAAACTATCTCTTTTTACTACACAGATTAGGCCCCATTGATACTGAGCCCCACCTCCCTAGCCTAGATCCATAATAAAAATTTCATTATTCTTCCCAGATCTAAGATGGTAACTCAGGGTTGGAAGCCAGATCTGGAGGCTAGTCTACCTTTTTTTTTTTTTTTTTTTGCATCCCCTTGAGTAAAATTTTGCAAAATAGATTATGTAAATTTCACCAAATCCTGAAAGCACAGGGAAGCTGCTCTGCTGGCAGCCTCCAGGAAGGAAGGTGTGCCCTCCCTCTTCCCAGCATGCCCAAAGCTACAAAGGTCTCYTGGGGTTGCTCCCAAGCCTCAAGCTGCTTTCCTCTCCTCTGGGTTATCCCTCATGTTAATAATGCCAGAAAGGATCTTCATCTTCCAATGAACTGGAGCTGCAGGCTTTATTCTGCTTCCCTGTGTGAWGCACTTTCCTCCCAGCCTTCAAGAAAATTATGTTTTGCCCCTTTAAAATATTTTCTAATCAGATCTAGAGGTATTTTGCAAAATTGAAACATAAAACACATGATCTTGGTAACTATCACCTGGACTGAGAAGGAAATGAAGCAAACTCAGGCTCAGTCCTGGCAGGATTTGGAAAGTGTATGAGCAAGGGAAGATCCCTCACTTGTTACAAGTGTCCACAGCAGCCTGTGGGGAACAGAGCAGAACATTTGGGAGCAGAAATATGCCCAAGAGAATCCTAGAGTCATTACAATTGGAAAAGACCTCCAAGATCCAGTCCAACTCCTGACCAACACCACCACATCAACTAAATCACAGTATTAAGTGCCACCTCCAGTCATTTGTTGTACACTTCCAGGGATGGTGAGCACTTCCAGGGATGGTGAGCCACACATGCTGACATAGCACTCTCCACATACAGTTGACAAAAAATGCAGCCAATTTCAATCCTATTTCAGAAATCAGAAAGTGAGGCACTACAAAATTAATCTGAACCACCAAAAAATACATTAAATAAAAAGTCAACTATGCAGCACTATACCAGCATCTGAGACACAAAAAAGAAAGTTGCAGAAGCTGCCAAAAATGTGAAGGAAGAGCTGAGACAGGAATCACTGGATTAGTCCTAACTCTCACCTTGAGTTTAAAATTACAGTCAGATCAGGTCAGCACTGGGCAAAGACACACAGCTCCTCTGGCAAGGCTTCACACAGACACACGTTTGAAAAATAAAGTGTGTGCACTTCAGGAACATAAAAATGCTTTATGGAATCCTATTTTTAACACTAAATGGCACAATGAACTATGGGGAAATCTAGACTTACAGCAGGAAACAGAAAAAAAAGCTCAGTTGACCTGAGCCTGGGGTTTTTGCAGAGGTGCAACTGCAGAGGATCACAGGAGCCCTAGGGCTGTTGCAGCTGCTATTGAGGGAGCACATTCTTCACGCTCTTCTGGAGAAAAACAAATGGATCCTTCCCCCCCCGTTGGCAAAACAAAATGAGTTTGTGAATTCACAAGTTCTTGCATGAACCTCTAGGGAYATTTGCCAAAAGTGAACCCACTAGATCTTACTGTTGACGTTTCATCCATCACAGGAAGCTACTCAGAAGTCACACAGCAGTATCAGGGTGTTCATTCCAGACAGCACAACTGGAAGTCCACCTGGGCCTTCTTCTTCACCTATAGTCACCCTTGCAGGAGGCAGTAGCAAATCTCTCCTGGTGATTTTCCAACTCCAGTGACTACACAGGATGGTTAAGATGTCAAACTGGCTTGGATGTGTAACTTTTAAGCACCCAGGGGCAGGTAGATGAATCCTGTCTGGCATCTGACACAATGTCAACTCTCATTGTCATGAGGTTATCTGGAAGTAGACTTTGGATTTAGCAGTTTGCTTTTCCTCATAATCTGCAAAGTCTGTAACTGTTGGCCATGCCTGTAACAGGTTTCTCAAGCACTTTTAGAGAACCACCCTCAGCAAATAGTAGTTCTATAGCAGACAGATTTCACTTTCAGTTAAAATATGTTCCAAGAGCCAAATGAAGGAAATAAAATAGGTGGCATCCCTTGTCCCCTCATCTCCATCTGCACAGGGCACTGGACCCTCCAGCACACGAAGGCCAAGCAACTGTCTAATGCAGATAGGCACAGCTTCCACCAAATTTAAAGCAATTTGAATCCAACTGTTGCTCGAGCATCTTGTCATTTTTACAGCTTTTACCTCTGGGCACCTCACAGACAGTAAAAATATTCTCCACATAAAGAAAAAAGATGAAGATCTGAAGCTCTATATATACTGTTTGCTAAAAATACCTCTTTGGAGACATCCCTTGCCAAATAGGTGCCAAAACTTCAAAGGCTGAATTATCATGTTGAAATACTTGAAATGCAAGTTGTTATGATTCTTGTGAGGCATGGCTGGCAGTCAGAGATGGCATCTTTCAACTCCAAGACCTGGTCCAGGCAGTAACTGGAAATAGCCCTTTGGTGGCTTACGTGAAATGAGTCAAGGGATCTCAGTCCAGCTCTCAGCAAATTAGGAACCACATCACAAAAGCAAGAGTAAGAGTCACTTCCTTTGTTGATACCATTCTAAAGGCCAAGGACTGAATAAGGTAGAGAAAAAGAATTATCCTCCCTCAAAATTACTTCAAAACACARATTGCTTTTATACAGCATCTTTGGTAAAAGCATCCCAGTGCATTTTTACAAAATATGAACTAATCTAAGTATTCCTTTAAGTAATACATGAAACCAAACACTTTACCAATAATAAAGCTCAGGACCTGCTGGCTTCCAGCACACTAGAGCCATGCAAAAGGAGAACAGGAATATTCCCATCCAACATTCTAAATKAATTTCTTTTTGGAGCCAAGAAAGGTTTCAGAGTTCTCAAGCATTTTTCTTTAAGAAAATTTAGCATAGAAACAGAGGCTCACCTTGAACCAACCCCTTCATTTCAGAGAAATCAATCATTAGTTGTATTTATCTTTTATCTTGCCAGTAAAAGAGCATAAAGCAAGTGATACAATTTTAGTAAACTAAATAACAATATTTTAAAGTGAAAGTAATTTTAGCTGTATRTGCCACAAACACAATTCAGAGCAACAGMTTTCAAAGCATCACTTGATTCCATYAATTAACTGCAACTTTTTGCATTGGGATAGCACAAGGTAACTGAGTCTAATCACACTTAATATTAAGGGATTGGTGCTGCTCAGTAAATTCAGAGATGCCTAGTTGAGAAAAAAGAATGTGTTTCATTCAGAGATGAAAGCCTTCTGAATTTTGGTGCTTTGTAAACAGCTGCTAAACTGATTGAACAATGCCTGTGAAGTACTGAGAGTCAAATGTGGTCAGTACCTCAAAGAGTACCACATGTTTCAATATTGAAAAAGTACTTGTAAAAAACAACTCGGTACACTCATATCTGCCTAGCACTTCAAAGAATGTCCTACAGTATCCACCATAGAAGCACAATTATCCTTTGTCTGTTCCCTTTCCCACAAAGTCAATGAGCATTATACCACCAAATTCAGTATGAGCAGTAGATTTATCAAAGAAAGAGGCTTCTTGGTTAGAATTAGCATTGACCAAGGTACCAAAAGAAATCAAGATTTAGTTGTTAATTTCTACAYAAGTCAATGCCATTAATCTGGAAAGTCACTGGAATGCATGCAGTAAAGCTTCCTTAGCTAAATTTTATTTCATTAAAGATCYTACAGTCAGGGTCAAGCACAAACTACATTTCTGATCTATCCAAGGAAGGGAAAACTGGAGGGAAAAGCAAAGGCAGGTGTTTGCTATACCACAAGACAAAAAGCCCATTTCCCTGCCTAGATRTACATAAATGCTGGGAGCCCTCTTTGTGCCAGTGACTTCATCTTGTAAATTAGGTGCTTTGTTGACAAGATCATCACCACCCCTRAATAGAAGGAAGCTGCACCCAAAGCACCAATTCAGATGTTCCAGACAGGAGTGTAGCCTCCCAYCCAAGACAAATATGGAGCTTGATCTGCACTGCTCCTCCTGTGGGTTATTAGTTTGCAATATCTGAGGAGGATTACTTTAGGATTCAAGGAAAAGGGATGGCTGGCCCTTAATTAACCAACATCTTTGTAGCAAAACCCAGCCTTGCCTTGGCAAGCAAGAGGGATGGAAAGCACTTGGATTGCAGAGTCACATAAAAAAAAAACCTCATCCTGCAAATGCATTCTCCAACTGCACACAGGCAGATGCAGATTCACTCTCCCTAATGTCTAAGTAAGGATACAGAAGCTTTTATCCTCTCAGTCTGTACATCTTTAAAAATGGCGCCACCGATGCGGAGCACTTCAGCAAAAGAACCAAGAAAATACATTTATGCCATGGTTTTCAGACTGAGAAAATTACAGTCATATAGAAATAAGAAGGATACTGTCAAGACAAATTTCAAAAATTGGCTTCTAAAAAGAAAAAACAAAAATAACACCAACAGCTTTCAGTTTCTTGGATTTTTTTTTAAAGCAAAACAATGTAAGCAAAACTATCATAACTCTTCTTTTGCAGCCCTTGCTCCCCAAGCAGCACAAGCTCATCCCATGCTTGGGGGTCAACACTTGAAACTAGATTGGACTATAAACAAAACTGAAACTGGCTTTCTAAATCTTGCTGCTTGTTTCACAAAAGGCAGACAGAAMACTAGATAAAACTACTTATTGTTATTAGTGTACAATTATTTCCCCCCAATTACTTTATAATTACTTCCTTTTTCTTTTTTGAATTTCCATTATGATTTCAAACCTTTCAACTGCAATGATTCAAAGTACACATTAAAAAAATGGATGTGAATCCATTGGTTGTTCCCCAAATGTTGCTTCTGACTGTAAAGATTATTTTACAGAGCAGAATGTTATTTTGCTTATTCAAACATAAAAAGGGGAAGCGTATTTCTTCACTGTACCCTCACAAAGGCCAGAGTTTTGCATCTTAGTGCGGACCAAAGGTGAGCAGTATTTCTGGCAGGCCCAAAGGAATCCCTCTGCGCAGAGGCGCTCAACAAAGTTATCCTGTCAGCAGCCAGGCTGTCAGGATGTGAGCAGCAGCTCCAGTCAGTGCTGGAGGTCAGTGCGTATTCAGACAACAGAAGTTCTCTCTTCCCTGGTTTTGGTGATACAATGTCCACCTTTTTTTCTGAACTCTGAAAGGAATTTGTTATTTCTTTATTCATGTGCCACTACAAGAGTGGCTTACCTGTCTGTGTGCAAAAGCAAACAGTTCACATGAATCAGGTGCCCTCTGGGATTAAACGGGACTTAAAGGTATCAAAGTGTGAGCCTAGGACAGTGGAGTTATGAATGAACCCCAGCTGTCAGAGACAACGCTTTCAGCCTGAACTCAGAGCAAGGAATAGGGCAGGTTTACTCAGACACCTCCTGAAAAAACTAAGTGAAAAGTTCTTTTAGGTCACCCTACAGCAGCACCAGCACCACCAGCACTGACTGTGGGAGCTGGCATTAGAGCTGAAATATATTGACTTAAATATCCACAGATTGGTCAAGCTTATTAATGCATCAATGGCCTGAAACTCTCAGCACCCTTAGGAGCATGGATCATATCAGCATGGCATTCATCTCACACTCCGTATAGAGACAAAGCCCAGAGCAAGGCTGGGAAGACAAGAGGGCACATCATCATTCCTGTCACAAGAAACTTTTATCCAAATTCACTAAATTRCCGCCCAGGTATAACCACCCCTTTGGAAATGCCAGGATTTACCTGATCAAACTGATTAGCTGGTTAAACATATTCCAATCCTCACCCRGACAGCTCCATCCTTCCATATATGACTACCACACCAGCACAGCTGGAATCTGAGAATCGATCCCAAAGATTCATTCTCCCGTAACATTACCATAGCTACATGGCCTCAAATACTGGAGACAACTTGGCACCTCCTTGTGCACCTGGGGTTTGGAGAGACTTCAGTGTGTTCCTTCCTGTTGAAGGAATGGATGACTGTTGCCTGTAAACACTGTTAATTACCGAGAACTAGATCAGTCAAGAACTGGTACAACGTAAGAAAGAAGGTAAAAGAAATTCCAATTTCTTTGAAGGTTTGYCAGCAAAGCTTGAAAATTTAAAGCATTCCACTTTGTTCTTTTCCCTTTATCACTGGCTCATGGAAAAAAAAAAAAAGACAGGGAAAAAAGAGAGGAAGATTTAACAGGCAGAAGAATCCTCCATTCCTTCATCTTTCAAACAACTGGTATTGTTTTTCCAGATCTCCTTCTCAAAAATCTTCCTGCAATTAAATTTCTCACCTGTAATTGTTTCTGATGACGCTTGCTCTTACTACCACAGCTCATCTTTATGATTTCCAGCCTGTGGTCCAGTGGGCTGGGAGGTGGATGATGATGGGCTAGGAGAGTGTGGTGCCTTGATAGCAGTTTGTAGTTCACTGGATTTGAGAGCCACAGCCTCAATATCTGTTGCTTATTGTCATTTTGTCCAACTTCACTTYCATTTCACAAAGAATAAGCAACTTACAGAAGATTATACCAGGTGTTCTTAACATATTTTTTGGGGATTTTTTTTTCATAAAGAAGGGGAAAAGAAGAGCCCACAGAAAATTTTTAATTGCTACTTAGTGAATTGTTCAGTGAGGTCACCAYATCCAGACTGCTAAGATGCTCAAGTGATACAGACTGTATATGAACTCTCCGTCTTTGTAAAATTAAACTCCCTGAAAAGACAAAGGAATCTCACAGAACAGGAATATTCATATAATAATTAACCATAAGAGGAACTATCTAATACACTTCAACATAAAATGGTCTTTTATACTCTTAGCTCACAGGAGATTTGAGAGCTGAATTCATGAAGAACTCCTGTTTCAATAAACCTTGATTCTGTCTTGAGTCCCTACTTCGTAAGACTCTACCTATTGCTGTGAAGATTGAGGARGGACCTAACAATAAGATTTTACCAGAAATTGTATCTAAAATATAATCAAGGTTGCCTGGTTTGTTTCTCTCCTCCCCAATAAACCTGAATATGAGTATTTCCTACAGCAATCATGGAAATGGAGATACATGAGTAGCTAATTTAATGGAGTGAAGCAAACAAATTATTTTAATCAGCAGGCAGATTAATTTAGTAAAAGCTTTCTTTAGATACATCAAAACTTTTGATTTACAKAAGTGAAATAGAGCAAGTCAGTCAAAGAACTGCAACTCACCTKCTCAACCAGAGTTCTATATTACTTTAGCAGGACCAACCAAGAAAAAACAAAACCAATAAAATYCAGTGACAAAGATGTATGCCAATGACACCAGAAGCAATAAAATTCCTTTCTTTCACTCTGTCTTGAAAATCAGAATTCATTGTGATGCACTTGACTGCCTTCCAAGACATGCAACTATAGGATCTGTACCACAAGGCGACCTTACTTCRAAGAATCACAGACTGGTTTGGGTTGGAAAGGACCTTTAAGATTATTCAATTTCAGCCCCCAACCATGGGCAGGGACACCTTTCWCTATCCCAGGTTGTTCAGAGCCTTGCCCAGCCTGGCCTTGGACACTTCCAGGGATCCAGGGGCAGCCACAGCTTCTCTGGGCAAACTGTACCAGGGCCTCACCACCCTCACAGGGAAGAATTTCTTCCCAATATCCTACCTAAACCTGCTCTTTGTCAGTGTGAAGCCATTCCCCCTTGTCTGTCACTCCAGGCCCTTATCAAGAGCCTCTCTCCATCTTTCCTGTAGGCTCCCATCAGTTATTGGAAGGCCACAGTGAGGACACCCCAAAGGCTTCTCTTCTCCAGGCTGAACAATTCCAGTTGTCTCAGCYTTTCAAATTGACTTGCTAAGCCTCACCAAGTGTATTTGCTACATCAGTGTCTGATAACCAACAGCCATTACTCCACTGAACAGGAATGTGCTTTAACAGCTGCCTGTTACCTGTCTGTACCAGCTATAGCTCYCATTGCTGAATGGCTGTGTCCCACAGAGAATCTCATATCAGAGCTCAAAATTTCCTCATAGTTCCAAGTTTTACAGCTTGTTAAATTATACTTTTAATTACTCTTAAACAGACTTCATTCTACATATCCAGTTGCTACCGTTTGAAAAAACAGGTACTCCCACTAAATCCTTACCTTGTGATTAAATTTGTTCTCCTTTCCTGCTCTGCCAAACACTACAGAACACAGAACAGAGGAATACTTAACTTCAAGAAACAATAACTGTCTTTAAACAATGAAGTGCAATGCTTTGTCTGGGGAGTTACTAATATAAACTTTCCTCCTCATACAGGACTCAGCAGGCTAAAAATTAGTGACATTTTAAGTGGAACAATTCTTTCATCATCAGCTGATATTTGGCTGCCGTTCTGGTTACCTCCCTTATAAGGCACCAGCAAGAGGGAAGGGCAGGGAACACATTATGCAACGGTTCATTGTAGAAAATAATTAAAACAAATTTTAAGAAATGTCTGTAATAAACACTTCTCCAATATACAAAAGGAGCCTGACGCCATTGGTCTGAGATCTGCCATTTCCACTGGGCTAATTTGGGAAAAGGGAATTTCTCCTGAAAGGAAAGGTTTTTCTCACWTTTTATGGGAAAGAGTGGAACACTGTAGCCTGTGAACTGCCCCAGCCCTCTCCAGAATCTGGTTCAAATCTAGCTGATCAGCCAAAGAGGCAGCTCTGCACTGGGAAATAAAGGGGCAATACTGGGACATTTGCACCCTGTCACCTCCTCTGTGCTCAGATGTGATCCATGAAATCTAAGATATCTAAATCCCAGTCCAGCTTCAAGCAAGGGTAAGAGGGTTTTCTGGTGAGGTCATCCACATCTTGGCTAGCCCTCCTGCAGACAAGGAAATATCCTTTGGAATTTACCTATCAGTTCAGCTGTAAGTAGGTTTCTTTTAATGAGTAAAGTCATAAAAACAGTGAGAATTTCTACCCACAGAACAGACTCAATCCCCAAACTGGCAGTGAACTGGCAGGAAGAGACCTCATCTGTCCCCTGGGGAGGGTCTCAGTGACCCTGGATGAAGTACATGGCACAGCACAAGCATGACAGAGAASTTGTCTCTATTTCTTTAGGGACAGCCATATGGAGCCTGTACAACCAGGAGAGCTCCCTAAGCACACACAGCTCTCCACCTGTGACAAGTTGCWTCTGTCAAGCCACTTTCCTTTGTTGTTTCTGTACCCAGCAGTCATTCCGGGTAGCAATGGGTCTTACTAAAGTGATCACTTTCATTACCTCCTCATCCCTCAGTTATGGGAATGGAAGTTATGACTACTCCCCCTTCCATATATTCCTGTGTATGGAAGTTGAGTGTCTTTGCAACTCCTATGGCTTGGTGCAGCCTAATATCTTCATTTCAATTGCACTCAATTTATGCACAACCGTGTTTCTCATAAGCATTATTCCACTACAGTGGGTCATAAAAAGGGCCTTCAACTAAGTACAAATGTCTGGGAAGGCACCCACTTGRCTAAAGTTTTCCAAGTGTTCATCTCGGGGATGATTGGCTTGGTTTTGGTTTCCTACCTGGAGTTTCAATTGCTAAAATACCTTGGTACATTTTATATATGCAGTATTTAATGTGACAYTATACACAGGGCTCTCAGAATTGTAAACAGCTCTCTTTATTACATGTAGTAGAAAAAGGTTTCACAACCTTTCATCYGTTCAAAGATCAGAAAAAGTTTTTTTGTTTCCCCTTCTATGGAACGAAATTAAACAAACTCCAATATGCCAAGGTCTTTACTAAGACTGGAGCTCCTCTACAGCAYGTCAGTGATCACAGGCTCAAACTCTGGAACATAAGAGACATAGCTAATATAAGTTGCAATACAGTAAATAGTATTCCTCTCCCATACAGATACGAGTTATCCCTTTACTTCCTCCCTCCCATTCATTCTGTCACCTCTGATAAACTCCACCTGTTTGTACAACCTGCTCACACCAAACTATTACTTCATCTTGGCTGTTCTGTGATACTAAAAAGTGAATAGTTGATTCCTTTTTTACTGCTTCAGRACATTCTCATTCTTGTGAAATCCCATAAACCCAGACTACCATTTTCACCAACCAYTGCTCCCTTTTACTAGAAAAATTATAAAGTCAACTGTTTCTTAGACAATCAAAATCCATAGAAGTAGTCTTCCAAATTCACATTCTAATCAGTTGTAGCTCTCATAAAACCATGTRTCAGCTAACAAATTTACAAATTTGTAGGTATAAATAATAAAGGCATGCAGCAGAAACAAAGTTCCACATCTACAGTTCAARCCAGAATATAGTCCAACACCTAAATTACCGAGAATTCAGAAAACCAGATATTTGTAGCATAAAGATTAATATTCTTTCCTGATCCAGTATTTTCCTTTGCTTTTTTAATCTCTAAAAAGTATTTAATGAGATATCAATGCATTAGAAGATTACCTGATTTCACAAGTAAGACAGTATTAACTATTTTAATGTCCATTTTAATGCTTTCCATACTGATCAAATTATTTATGACACGCAAACTAAGCTTTTTTTGTTAATTTATCCCTCTACTTCCTGTTTTATTTTATATTGTTAAAAGAAAAATGTTCTATTAATTCCCCATGCAAATATAGGATCAGTGGGTCTGCCAGAAGTTACTCTGTAGTTTCAAACTACAGACTTGCAGGATTTTCTGTACCAATCAAATTATAAAGTCTGCTCTGCTGCATTTGACAACTAATTTCTGAGCCTCCAAGACAAGCCACAATCCCCCACCTTAAATTCACTATTTAAATTTGCAACATGAAATARATAACTCTTCTGTGAGTTCATACCCTCCGTTATTAAATTGGTTTACCCTTAGCATAACAATATTTTGCACAATAGCTGCTATTTAATCACTAGACTTTGAAAAATTCTCCACCAACCCATCTCAAAAATTAGACTTCAGTTATTTATCAAACCYATCTTTTCAAGCCAAAGCAATGCAATTACCACTAGTGGCAGAACTGCGCTAAGTGCAGCTATATGTTGAAATGAGCAACAAGAGAAGATTAAATGATTTTGTGGACAATTGTATGTTTGATTTATGTCAACTGCCATTACCCTAAGACACAAAGCCTCTTTCTGGGAGAGTAAAAGCAAACCATTTACCATATAATATCAGCTTAGCAGGCTTTGTGCTGATGAATAYTGCATTCAGAGAAGCAATTCTTTACATTGCAATTTCTATGTAAACCCTGCATCTCCGGGAATACAAATACCTAAGTTTATCAACTGGCTTCACATTTTAACTAATGCTCAGCTTAAACTTGGTGGGAAGAACATTTTTATTAGAATAAATATGGACTGAGTGAAAACTGAATCTGTAGGGAGAAGATGAGCTCTGAAAGCAAAACAAACCCACTGCCTAGACAGATACAGCTGACAAAGACAGTGACTAAGCTTCCTGTGGTCACTACAGGATTCAAGAGCCATCCCCAAACTACAGCAGTAACTTAAATGATTAAAAAAAACTCCTACCCACCATTCAAACTTCAGGGACAAAGACAGATGATCAAAGGGAGACTACACAGAACTCCTGAGAAAGAACAGGTAAACAAACCTCAGACACATGCATGAGGAGCTGTGCATGCATGGAACTCCAGTGAGACATGCCACATCATTCCAATCCAGGAGAGTCCCATGAGGGACTCCACTGCGGATCAGACCTTCAGAGGTCAGCACCAAAAATTTGCAAAAGCAGGGCCACAACAGATCACTTGACAGAAATCCAAAAGTTCTATTCTCCTGGGAACATTCTCTCACCAAGAGCATAGGCCTGGTCCAAGTCCGCTACAAGTTAATGATGGGGTATGGGTTTGCTGTTTGATTTTTTTAGAATAGCCTTTCTGATAAAAAAAAAGGGCAGAAAGAAATAAAGCATTATATCTGCCCTCTGTAAATATTTGCTTCTGAATTCTGTTTAGCTAGYGGCTTGGGATTTGTCTTCCCCTGAAATGTTTGAGAAATAACAGAGCTTAAAAAAATTTKAAACACTTAAGCAAAAATATTCAAATTGAACATAGAGTATGCCATGTACAAAACTAGGAAAAACAAGTGAGTTCACAGAGCTATGCAAATCTGACTTTTACTAGCCAAGATATTTCTTAACAAAACTAGGAAAACACATCTACATATGTCACAGAAGGTAAAACTGCARCAATTCTATTAGATACAGGAACAGATTTCTCACATGTAATCARTGTGCCTACTGGTCATCACCTCTCAGGTCACTAGCCTGTGGACTCCTATTTCTTCTCACTTTTCAGAGTAAAATTAAGRCTGATATGCTTTCATTCCTAAAGGATAAGGAATGAAAACAATTTTTCAGATTCCTGTATTTATTCAAGCATCTTTTATGGAGCAGGCACAACAACTCAGTGAGATTTATTAGTGCTATAAACACTCATAAACAAGATCACTCAGCTTCAAGTGACTTAAAAAACTGTAATCAAAACACTGAATCGGCACACCTGACAAACTCCAACATCTGTGGTCAACAAAAATCCCATTGCTCTCCAAAAAGAGGGCAAAAGCAAAACTAGTATATCCCATCACATATCTTACAGAAAACTTTTCTTAAAAACAAAAACAAAAAACAAACAAAAAAAAAAAAATCAAACTTCGTCCTGCTTTTGATTCAGAGCCTACAGCAAGGCTCATTTATTTCCAGTCTGGATTTTGCAAGAGGAAACCAGGTACAGCGGAGGAGACATGCATGTGAACTCTTCTATTCTAAGCCAAAAAGCACCAGACCAAGTAAAACCAAACAACTGAGAGACCTCTCCTAGTTCTCACACTTAACTTGCACCTCAATGAGAAATGTCTAAAGACACAGAGCACGAGCCGGACCGCCAAACCACGGGGCCCCAATCCCAAACKCCTCCGGCTCGCAGAAGGTTTGGGATTTGCTCCTCCCGCGAGTGGAAACTTGTGAAGGTTCTGTTTGCTTTTCTAAGCGCATTACGGAGATAATTTCGTCCCTTTATTTATTTATTTCTAAAGAGGGCAGGACACCCTTAAGCCTAGAGCCACGTTCTGTAGCACGAGTACAGTCCAGCCGTGACCCTCCCGGCGGGGTCCCCGCACAGCCCCGGGCCTGGCTCCCCCCGCCAGGCTCACCTGTGTCCCCGCACCGACACCCCCGGCGGACACCTCAGTCCCCCACAAGGCGGCAGCCCCGGGGGCAGGGGGACAAGTCACCCCATGGGCAGCGGGACAAGCCASCCTAGGGGATGCGGGACGAGTCACTCCGGGAGCAGGTGGGCAGCCCAGAGCCATTCCCGATCCTCTCCGCAGCCGGGGCTGAGGCTGCGCTCCCACAGCCTCCACGGCGATGGCTGCTCCTGCTGCCTCACGGTGCGGGGGGAGGAAGGAGGGAAGGCAGGGGGAGATTCTCAGTCTCCAGCGGCAGCTGCCAGGGCTGTTTCCGCGTGGAGCGCCGTGGCGGAAGGTACCCRGCTCCCCTCAGGACCCGGCTCCCCTCAAGACTCACCTCCCGCCCGGTCCGAGCGCGGCGCCGCCCCCGCGCTAATGGCAGCGGGCGGGCCCCCGGCGGGGGCCGATGTTTACCCGCCGGCTCTCGCGAGAGCCGCGCGCCGCCGAGCCCCACGCCGCGATTGGCCGCGCCTTCCGGCGCGCGCCGCCCGGCCCGCCCCGGCCGGCCCCGCCCCTTCCCTCCTGCCCCGTGCTGCTCCGCCCGCGCCGCCCGGCGTCCTCTGCAGCGGAGCTCGGAGCTCGGAGCTCGGAGCTCGGAGCCGGGCGGGCAGAGAGGGATCACCGGTGGAGTCTGGTCCAGCCTCCCTGTCCAGCAGGGATATCCCAGAGCACACGGCACAGGACTATGTCCAGACAGTTCTGCAATATCCCCAGCGACGRAGACTCCTCACCCTCTCCGGACAGTCTGGTCATGGCTCGGTCACTGCMCAGGACAGAAGTTCCTCCTCCTGTCCAGGTGGAACYCCCTGGGCATCAGTTCCTGCCCGTCCCTCTGGGGCCATTGCTGGGCCCCCYGGAGCAGAGCCTGGGCCCTGCTGGGAGCCCTCCCTGCACACAGGGACACACAGGGCTCAGGGCCCCTCTCAGCTGGGGCTCCTCTCGAGGCTGAACAGCCCCAGCTCCMTCAGCCTTTCCCTGGCACAGATGCTCCAGGCCCTGAATCATCTCCRCAGCCCCKGCTGGMCCCRCTCCAGGAAYTCCATGTCTCTCATCCTGAGGAGCCCAGAGCTGGACAGAACGCTCCAGATGTGCCTCASAGGGCTAAGCAGAGRGGCAGGATGACCTCCCTCTACCTGCTATCAATGCTCTTCCCAGTGCAGCCCAGGATCCCATCTCTCCAGCCAAGCATAAACGTTGGCACTCARCAGGCTCTGGCAGTCGGGACTCACCGAAGGGCTCGTTTGTGAGGGCACTCACAGTCAGGACTTAAACTGGCCTCAGCAGGAGCTCGAACAGAAGACAGCAGAATTAAGTAGAAACAGAGCATTGGSAGGCCTTTTGCCTTGATTTCAGGGGCTGCCCTGTGCAGGGCAAGGGTTTGGACCTCTATTCCTTGTGGGTTCCTTACAACTCGGGGTGTTCTGTGGCTCTGTGATTTAGTTGTCTCTGTCCCACTGCTGAAGCACAAGGCTGAGGGTGTTAACACAGGCAGATCAGGGAAACCCTGCTGTGGTTTCAGTACTACCTGAGCAGAAACAAAGCAACAGCGTTTATGGGGAAAGCTGCTATCCCAAGGATGCAGTAGTACAGATTTCATACAAATCCAGCTATGCAAAAGGCAGATCTGTGAGCTCAKATTGGAGGAATGACAAAGTACAATCATCTGCTTCCATCACAACATGGAGCGTGTGGAAGTGGGTAAGTTTGTCTTGATGTCATCAGTTGACTTGAAGAGAGTTGCTTGTGAGGAGGACTTAATTGACAGACAGATTTGMTTTATTTTACCTCATTAGTCTTTATGTGGAGATAAGGAACTTAGGAGCTTTGTTCACTAAAGCAGATTTCTTGCCCAGAGACCTTAGAATTTCAAGACCTGCAGGCAGAACCAGGGAATCTACCATGGGCCTCCCTGAGTGCTGTGGACCTACCTGCTGAGACCAGGTTTTGAAAGCATTAGATCTGGTAGGTTTGAAATAACAGAAGCCTACAATTAGCATGTTTTAACTTGAGTGAGGTGCAGGAGTGCTTCCTGAAGGGACTGGCTGCCCTTTGGGATGTCTGAGCTCTGGTTCCACATTTGAAACTGGAGGTAATGAAGTTGTGCACTCACATTCACCATGTGTTGAAAGCATGGACACACAACCCAGAAACAGAATTAGCAAGAGGGGGAAAGACACTCTGCGAGAAATAAATCCAAAATAAACTGGTTATGGATCTAGAAAAGTGATATTTCACTAAAGCACTCATCCCAGAGCAAAAGGCCTCAAAAATCTGTGTAACAAATGATAAGTGGGAGTGACAGACACCTCTACCYCCCAGCAGGAATGGGGACTGGTTTTGACTGGGGATTTCTGGTGTKTGTAAGTTGTAAGCTTTGATTTCAGTAGCTCACTCTTGTCTGCTCTCCAAAGCTGCCACGGGGAAGTTGAGGCAGGCAAGGTCAGTCTRGGAGATGATGAGGGCCAGCTGTGACAATGAAAATGGAATGAATATTCACAACATGACATTCCAGTTCCTGACTTGCTGCTGCTGCTCCTTTGGTGGGTCCTGCCAGCACAGCAGATGGCAAGCACTGAAAGGCTGTTGTGCCAGTGGAAAACTACTGAGTTTTGCTGGTTTGTGTGCATGTATGTGGAKGTGTGAGGGGAGAAGTGGGGCAAACTTTCATTTATTTAATTATTTTCAAGAGAGAAAGGAAAACAAATGGKTGCCTAAGACTACAAAAATTATTGAGAACATTTAAAGAACCAATCTCTTGTTTTAGAGGAATGAGGCATATGTGTTTGCGTTCTAAATTTTCTGTGTAATTCCACGTAACTTTCCTCATAAATTAGGATCATGAAATTTTCTAAATAATCGTGCATTTAACAAGAGAAACAATATATTAATAAAAGCACCGGCTGTTGCTGAACAGATGTATGGAAAATCTAACTATTTCATGTTTCTATTTYTATGTGGCTGTAAAAGCATTTATGTTAACGGACATTCCATTCCAAAACACACATGGTTTATTTTAATTTTCTAATTCTTAATATATGTTTTTAACAGAGCTGTACACATAGAAGGTTACCTCACWGCTGTAAAAGATTGATTAACAGATTCATCACTGTTGAAGCTGAAGTTAGTGGGCTGATGCTTCATGTGAACAGTTAAGCTTGTCCATAGTCTCTGAAGGTCTGTACACTTAAAGAAATCTACAACAAAATGCTCGTCCTGAAATGAGCCATGGCAGAACCAAACCTGCAGTGTCTGCTCAGGTAAATTAAGTTTGTTGTTGAAGGAGAGCTGACACAAACACTTAAGGTTTTAACCCAAACTGCTGCAGTGGAACCATAATCAACAGTTCAATAACTTCCATTTCTGTGTACTTTAAGAGTTAACCCTTAATACAGAAATATAAACACCTATTCACTGTGTAGAAGGAAAGCATCTATTAAGCTGCCAGGCATAGGAGTTGRACAGGCATTTTGAAACAAAATCTTTGCTCTGAACATGCAAACTTCTGCAGGCTGTGTACTGCCCCAGTCCTGCAAGCTGTGACAAGCAGCCAAAGGTCCTGCGCCCTCTGCTCAAATGGCCCCGGCTGCAGCAGCAGCAGGATCCACCCCGGGGTGCAGCAATTAAAAGAAAACACAAAAGCCCAAATACCTCTTGTCAAATTCCACTGAACCTCTGAAGCCTTCAAAAAACTTAGGGGAAGGTCTGTGGCAAAGCAAAACAATGTTGTCCTCGGTATTGTAGTTCAAAGAGGGAGAGCTTATCAGAGAAAGGACATTTATGTGAGGCCGTTGACATTTCTTTCTTTGCAGTCAATTGGTGTAACAAATCCAAATTGCTGTATCAGAGTCATGTGGGAGATGTCTCTTGGAAAGAATCTGAGGGGGTTTTAACCATGAAAGCTCTATTTCAGCATCAGAAATAACCTATAAATGTTTAATTCACAAGTAGTTTGCATCTAACTGCTTAATTAACATTTAGGAATAAATTCTGACTTCCTTTTCTTTATTTCTTACTTAATTACTTTCTAATATAGTCCAGGTGTATTTCTTAAGAATAAGCCAGAAAAATTCCAAAACATTTAAGATTGGTCAGGAAATAATGCAGAGGTAGGTAAGCATAGTTCAAGCCATTCAGAAACATTCCCACAATTTTTCTACTGGCTTATTATGACTTTTTAAGCTGCTGTTAATACTACTTCTAATCCAAATTTTACTTGTAACTCCCTAATCTGTTTGAATAACAAAAGTATATGATTTTGATATTTAATAGGTAGAAGGCCAGGAAGAAAGGCAAATCCTTTAATCTATTTTATGACACTTAGCATTGTGCTGTTGCGCAATTCTGATAGTATTTCACACCTGTTGAATGTACTGTAGATCTTTAGCAGTGAATCAAATGCTTAGAAAAAGCTGCCACATAGAAAAAAAATGTAATTCCTTAAAAGGTGGAATATACATTTAAAAGCAGGCACATATTGGTCAAACTTTATATGCAATGTTTCAGAATTGAATTAAACTATTTAGATCTTGGGTCTGCAAGTTCTTGAAGAGTGAGATGACTCAGAAATTCATTGGGTTTACTTCTGTGAGATCATTCACAGAAGTAACATTTGCTCATGCAGTTATTTCCTGTCATGCCCCATCTTTAGGAAATTGTCATCAATATTTAAAAAMCTATTCACATCAGAATGTCTGCACTAGTTCAGACCTGGGCTCTGTCTCAGTCACATTTCTGTCTTCCTGGTGATCATGGTCTGGCATCTAAGGAAAAGGAAGAATAGAAAAAAATCACAAAGGATTCCTTTAAAGCTGCCTTGCCCTCCACCTATCCCAAGCCTGATGTTTTCTGTCTAAGTAGTAACTCCAAGGGTTTGTTCTTCCAAATGCTTGGCAGTCTACTCTTAAAAGCCTTTAAACATCTTGTATTCCCAGCACACGGGGCTTCAACCACCTGTTGTGTGAAATTCACCTCCTTTTGCTTGTCCTGAACCTGGTTCTGAGAGCATCTTGGTGTGGACCCTGGTTTTGTCACCAGCATAGAACTGTCAATCCATGTCCATCCTGGTAATGCTACTCTTGGTTTTATATCCTGTACTCTCTGAGCTTTCTTTATTCCAGGCTAAAGAGCCCTAGCCTGGAAGCCGTTCCATACTTTCATCAGTCGTGTTGCCATGTTGCAATTTCTATTACATTTTTGGAAGTGAAGAAACCAGAATGTCACCATTCAAAGTGTGGATGAAAGATGAAGGTAACCAGGGG
Organism: Malurus melanocephalus; assembly: GCF_030028575.1. NCBI lineage: Eukaryota > Metazoa > Chordata > Aves > Passeriformes > Maluridae > Malurus > Malurus melanocephalus. Next base: position 272,746 of record NW_026623360.1, read on the forward strand.
CATATAATTTTTGCCTCACTTCTTAATCTGGAGGTCCATTTGCTATGTCTCTTAAAAATAGGAAAAAGTTAAATGATGTCAACAAATAGGGAATATTAGTTCAATTTTTAAAATTAGTTGCCTTTTGAGGATGTTTGAAACAGTCCAGCTCTGTTCCACAGAGGCAACTGCAGACTGTTCTGTATCCACACCCTGTCTTATGAAGTTCTAGTTTATACTTTCCTGAAAGCCCAGATAATTTTCTTTATATTAATAGCATCTATGTCACAGGGAAACCATTTATATTTCCATGTGTGTAGTCTAAGGAACAAAGCAACTCATTCAGCTCTACAAAATCAAGGAAATTGGTATAGTCACCTTACAGACTGGCAACTCATATCCTGAACRTCTTAGCAACTCCCAGCAGCCCTTCCAAACCCAGGATTTTGCCAATTTTCAATACCATTGAAAAGACTACTTTTCTAAGTAAAGTATTTTTTTTAGCATGAATTTCTGGCTTGGCTGTGACTTTTGCAGGCAATTTGGAACGCACGGCATAGCTCTTCCTGGCACAGAGATACCAGATTCCTCATGCAGGAGTTAAGGATGTGACAAATTTGATTCATTTTGTAAGCAATTAAAATATTTATAGCTGAGTTTACTGAAACAACGTCATCTCTTAAAATATTATTCCTGGATTCTCCTTGGAGAAAATCCTTCATGGACTTGCAAGAGACATATTTGGTACATGATCTTTTTCCATAAACAAAGAAACATGGAAAGGTCTGGAACAAAAAAGTTAACAAATGCACTAATAATAACTTTTTAATTAAGGAAGCTCAATATTATTCATCAKTTAGTACTGTCAGCATTATTCTTTCTATAAAACTCCAGAGAAAAATGAAGGTGAGAATTTTTCCAGTCAATCCCAGGGATACAAAATAATATATTAAACAAAAATACTCATATTTTCTGGACATCTTGTTTTTAGTAAAAAATATAATTTCTCTGTTTTTACACTGTTTCAGGAGTGATCATATTATTTTTTCTTCTTAGCAAAGATTCTCTGCAGATTCTTTTCTAAATCCATTTTTTTTTCACATTATCCTGAGACATGGGYGATCATCCCTCTGTTGCAAGCTTAACCACAGTCTGTCTTCTTACTCAACGTTTGCTTCCTGCTTGGGTTTGCTATGTAGTGATCAAGTTCAGCTTTCCTGTCTGACATAAAGCTCTCAAAATAAATTAAGGAAAAAAGAAACTGGAACAAGATGTAAACAAAATGATGCAACTTGCTGTTACATTCTGTTCCCTGTTTTTCAACCCTAATGCATCTATTTTAGGGCCTGATAACTGAAGTCCCAGGAGCTATCCCAGTGAATGCATCTTCTGGAAGAGCCTAGGGAGAGGTTGTTCTTGCTTGGAAGGGATGGCTGGCATCACAGCACAGYGTAGCTGACCCATGAGAATCAAGGACAGCAAACCAGGCACAGGAGGCACAGAGACTGAACAACTTGACTGGATTTTGAGCTGCTACGTCTTGTGTTGGAACTCAGACCAGCACTCTTGAGTCACAGGGTACATTTGTGCCTCTGGTCCCACAGAATGGGAATGAAGTGACAAGCTCTCCTTCTTGATACTTCATGGATTGATGGTCAGTTGCAGGGGAGCAAAAACTTGTGGTTCCAGAGTCTGTAGCTCAAAGTTTGGAGCCAGTGTGGAAGGTAAGAGGAYGGATTACTGGGAAATGGAATAAACCTCAGTGGGGCTGTGAAGAAGCMATTCTAGAACCATGAAAGGTTTGTGCAAAAAGGACTGGTATAAGCTTGTGGTCATGTTCAGGCACTCCATTGCTAATATGAATGATCCAGCTGTACTTCAGATGAGCTGCATGGAAGGGAGCAGGTTTGGTTGCAAAGAGACCAGAGCAGCAGTCAGAGACAGCCTGAGAAAACCACAGGTCCAAGAATCAAGGAGTCCCAAGAGCAGAGTCACTGTTTCCATGGTGGAAGAAGTAAGCACAGTGTAAAGACAGAAAGAACTTGAGAGGCTTTTCTAACCCAAGTCAAGCTAATCCAAGGTTAGTGAAGCACTGCAAATCCTTAAATGGTCAAGAAACTTAAATCAGTTCTCCTCTCCTAAGCTTTCACAAAATCAAAGAACCATGAGTCTGGAAAAGAAGGAGATGATGAAATCCCAGGATTTAGGCAAGTGCTTTGGTTATTTCATTTCTTCTGCCCTGTTCCCTGACTACTCTCCATTTCAGTGGAATGATTGAAAGCCTGAAAATCTCCATCCTAAAYAGTCACACAGAGATGCAACTCCTGMTCTGCTGCGTTCTTGATTTACATTTCCAATCCTTTCACTGTCTTCCAGCTCCATTCCCTAGAGTCCCTGTTCCCTAAGTTGGCTTAGCAGTACTTGACTGTTCCTATTACATTTCCCCAACCCACTAACAGCTTGCTGAGTTTCTCCTTTGTTTCCAGGATGTCCTTGAGATATCTTTCATCACTGGTTCTTCCTTACTGAACATGATGAGAGTATTTTCCATGTTGTTTGCTGTTTAATTACAGAAGTCTCGTCCAGATTTGTAACACTAATCTGATCCGCAGTGACAAAGTTGCAGAAAGAACRTATCTCCAACCTAGACAGCAACCAGTAAACTTTGGTTCTGCTACCCAAAGCAAGAGAGAAAACTACTCTCAGAACTGGTGCTGGCAGCTTTTGAGGTCTGGGTATTTCTCAAACATCAGTGAAATGCAGTAAAAATCTTCAGGGATAAAAAAAAATGATAGTTTTCAATTTGGCAGAGATCAGTTCTGAAATGAGCTGGCTTTGCAAATTGGTTGAGCTACCTTTAGCACCTAATGTGAAATATGAGATTCTAGGCAAAACATTTCAAAATCAAAGTGTAATTCTCATTTGAAATGGGGGTACAAGATCCAGTTTCCCCATGTCTCACACAATCACTATAAATATACAGAAAATTAACCCATTTTTTTAGGAGAAGATGGATTGTTCTGCTGGTGAAGTTTTGATAAACCGTCAAGAATCAGTTCTCAGTTGACAGAAATTTTATGGGGTCCTGTCTATTTGTCTGCCCTACTTACAAACACATCCACGCACAGTCTGTAATGAAATCTGGCACATGAAGATGTCGAGTGTACTGGCMTAACCCAGCAGAATCACTTGCATTCTGAAGTTTTAATGTCAATAAAGAACAAGTAACTTCTCCCTTCATCCCAGAAGTGACCCTCTGAAGGTTTCCAGATGAAGTGCTAACAACTCTGACAGTTCCACAAGAGCTTTAGCATTCCAGCGATAGTTTTCAAAGGTTACTAAGGAGAYGAACTGGTCAACCATTTGCATTTGTAGGTCAAGCCCGTGTGAAATTGAGACAATCAGCCTGTGAAGACGARCCTAATAAATGGGATGACATTTTGGAGGCTCACCTAAGTTGCAGGCAGAGTTTGCAGTGATACCAACATCTGCCCAATTTAGCCTAGGGATTTGTTTAAGCAGCATTTTATGCAACTTTTTTTGGAAAAAAATTATGTAAACATGTTGCAATTTCCTTTTTCCTCCATTTTTTTTGCAAAATTAACTTTGGTTGTCCTTTTTCACTACCAAGGTAATTGCAGGCATAAATTCTTTAACTAGCCTTTTCACTTTTAATATACCACATCTGCACCCTGGAATACAATGWTCTAAGCATAGTCTCCATCTGCAGAAGAGAAGAAAGCAATTCCAAGCTAACAAAATAGCTACAAACTTAATGCAGCCTCACACTTGTTTAGACTACTAATGAGGGAGAGCAGAGAAAGGAAAACAATTCYGTTCTATTCCAGTTATCTCGTGAGCTTGGATCTTTAAATGAAAATTATCCAATTAATTGTCACAGCATGAAGAAAACRGTTGGGTCTGATAAAAATGAGGCAGAACCCTAAAGAAAAAATGTATGTTTAAGGTCTTAATTTAAGCCAACTAAAGGTCTTCAGGTTGCCATGGCCTCATTCCAAAGCCTTCTGTGCATTGTCTCTGAATGGGTACAATGTCACAGAGAGGTAGAACAGTCAGCTCGGGCACATTAYGCAGGACCAGTTGGACCAGTTGTGTAATGCTGGGTCTTACTGACTGTCCTGTGGGATGGAATTCTTCCAGAGCCCTCAGGAGCACAGAACCCTCTACACCAATGGAAGCAGAGTGACTAATTAGAYCTTCAGTGCTCAAGCCTGCTATGGAGAAAGGCCACAGGGTGCCCAGGGAAGAAAAGCTTTTTAAAACTGCATCAAACATCAAATACCTGTAATTCTGTTCTTACCCTCCCAGTTAGCAGTCAAGGATCTGCCACATTTTTCAAAAATTACTGCGATTCGCAAGCATGGGCAATAAGCTGCCAGCAGGGTGTCAGTGAAGCTGGAGCTGCCAAAGCCATTTCTCAGTCTCTCCAAAAGGAACAGAATGTTAATCAATGTACTCATTTTTCTCCTTCCACTATAATTAGCCATGCATGGCCACAGCTTGACCACCTGAGTTAACACAAAACTGTGGAAAAAAAYCAGTGTTCTCAGAAGTATTGCTGACAAAAGAGAGTAGCTATGGAAGGACGAGAAGCAGTCAAATATCTGGCCTGCTTTTATGAGGGTCAGAGCAAACAATCTGATGGTAGGGAGTGCATACAAAAAGATGTAAACACGGACAAAAACTCTCTTAGGTTTCTTATGGTTTAACTAGTCTCCTGTCTCCCTGGGAYAGCAGCATTCCTTAGTAAAAAACATAGCTCCAAGGCTATTTCCAAAGAGATTGCATATATTAGAGTTGTTCCACTAGCTGGAAATTTTTCATCAGCTGAACTAACTAGGAGTCTCTACTCTTTAATGAGACTCCTGTCCTCCTTCCAGAGAAGCTGTGGCTGCAACATCCTGGAAGTGTCCAAGGCCAGGCTGAATGAAACTCTGAGCATCCTGGTCTAGTGCAAGGTGTCCCTGCCCATGGCAGAATGAGATGATCTTTAAGGTCCCTTCCAACTCAAACCATTCTGTGATTCTTTTCCATGTAGAGGTGGAGGACTGACCCATGGAACAATTGTAAAATCACAACTGAAGCCTTTGTTTCTGCAGCCTAAGTATTGTGTACGAAGAAAACATCATTGCAGTGAATATGGAGAGGAAAAATTTGTCAAAAGCAAACAGCAACCAAATTCTTCAGAGAAGCTGGAGAAGTGTCTTATCAGAAGAAATTATTTCAGAAGTGAACAACTGTTCAAATAGTTGAAGGGAGAAAAGAATATCATAGCTCACTTTTCATAAATGTTTATTGCCATAAATAAGATCTCTAGGTGTACACCAACAAGATAAAAACAAGAAAAATGGCAGAAGTACCACCACATCACATGTTTGCCTCCTAAACTACCTTCAAGATCGATCTGTGCCTGTGAACCTGGAGCACAGCAACACTGGCTGGCAGGGACTCTGCAAATTGTTATGTCCTACCACCCCCTTGAGCTGGGGCTACTACCAGCTCTACAAGAGTTTGTCTTATCCAGCAAGGTCCTGAAAACCCCCAAGGACATCTTCTCAAGTGTTTTTCTATCCTTCCACCAAAAACATATCTTGATGTACATTCTGGACCACACAGAACAGTTTGTGGCCTCCAATTTGGCTCTCCTTTGGCTTGGCATTTTTGTAGCTCCTCTCTAAGTAGTTTTGTTTTCTCTTTAATTAATAATTTTAAAATAATTATGCTACTTTATAGAATGCCAAAACCACTATGTGATCCCTTTTGAAACTGGCAGTGGGCAATGGGTCTCTACACAAACAGTATTTGCTTATCATGTGGCTGTTTGCAGGAGTGGCACACCCAGTGAGGTCAAGGGACATCAGTCAGAGAGAGGAGAATAGAATAAGGAGATCCAGTGACATTTATTTTTCTTTAGGTGCAAATGCCTTCTTTTCATTTTGAAGCATTTGTCTTCTATATTACAAATGTGTTAATCCACTGGTAAACATTTAAATCTCATAGCTGGAACTGTGAGTTGTCTCTGCAGTTGATAATCCCCAWTCAGCACTGGCCATCAAGAGGTGTTGCTTCTTTACTATTCCTGGAAAGTGACATTAACTGTTACCTCCAATAGCCCTGAGCATATGTGAAAACTCCTTTTATTTTTCCTACATATTCCTGTGGATCCTGTAAGAATCACACTGGTACCAGCTTCTGTGATCACCTGGAAGCTTTTTGGAGATTTCTAGGGCTGGTGCAATGTATTCCTGTTAAACCATCTGGCTGAGAGATCTTTTTTTCCCATAAAAGCTGTACTGAAGCCTGAGTTTAGAGCTCTTGATGGCACACAGAGTGGTGCATAGTTTTAGTCAGGCCTTTTATTGCCTTTTATTGACGATTAGAGGTTTTCTGGCAATGGCATGCTGGCACTGAACTGCTGTCAATGTGTTTCTTAGGCTGCCCGTGAGGGTGCTTTTGCTCTCATCAAGTTTCATCTGATTTTGCTTTTTTAGATATTTTTTTTTTTTTAGACCATATCATCTGCTGCCAAAACAGGCACAAAATATACTTTGCAGTAAGCAGGTGTATAGGTGAACCATTTTTGTGGAAGTGGACTTCACTGAACACTTCTGTTCCCTGAGGTTTCGGGTTCTCTGGGCAAAATCCAAAGCTGTGACTCTCCACACAAATTTCAGGTGTAGTAATACAAGTTCGTCATAAGAGATGCTAATCAGAGTGTTCTGCTTGTTCCTCCCCTCTCTGGAAGACCTATTTTATTAAAACAATGTTAAAATAATTCCTTACAGTCCTCTACAAAATATTGGTGAAACTGAACACTGGAACCACCTCTACTTTCCCCTCACTCAAGAAAAGATCTGTTTCAAGCAGATTTTTTATGCTTCTGCAGTTCTGGCTTGTCAGAATAAGCTACAACATTAATATTATCCAAGTGATCCCTATATTTGTGCTTTTTGGAGCTTGCTCTTTTATATCCAATCTTAATTTGATTTCAAGTTCAYATGCTGTATTTTAAGCATCAAATTCTTGGTCTACCAGCTATGTGAAGAGAGCTAATCCTGTCCAAGAATAAACTATCACTACGTTATAAATGATTGTCTGCAGCCAGATTTTCTTTATTATTTTTGATTAGATAAAAAGATGAAAAGCTACTTCTGTTGCTAGTAAAAATCATATTTTGCTAGCGGACTTTTAAAAAATACTATGATGTAGCACAACTAAACTCAAGAAGGCAGAGCTTATGCCATTGTGTTGTTACCTTGTCCAGTTGTGCCATCCATCTTTCCAACAACTATTTTGAATTGAGTAGAATTGCAAAAAACCCCACTTAAGAAGTCTTGAAAAATAGAACATTTACCAAGGAATAATTCATAAGTAACCTACTGATAAAGCTACTTCATGCTTCCAGTGTTACCAAAATGGTCCAGTGATTTTGACTTATCTAATGGTGAAACTTCCTGGTTTTGTTTTAAATTGCTGCAATTTCTTCCTCTTACATCTAAAGCACCAAGCAATGCCTTCTGTCAGCCAGAGCAAGTGGCCAAATGCGCCAGTTCCTTATGGAGCTCTGGCAAGCAGCTTTTAGTACAGTAACTCCGGAGTTGCCACATCCTCTCCAGGCATGGACTTACCTCACGGAGCAGATAGATACAAACACTGATAAAACAGGGGAAGTAACTGGAGATCTGCAAAATTAATGTGTTATTTCTAAAATTACATCAGCTGTAACCAGGAGAGGTTCCCAGAGACTGAGTGCATGCAGCAGGTGACATATTTCTGCTGCTCTTACCTGTAATGATGCTTTGAGGTGTGTAGCAACATCAGTGAGGCAATCAGGAATAAAAACAACAAATGCATCTCAATTAAAAATTTGAACCAAGACTACACCCCTTTGCTTGTGAAAATTTCATCACACCCTTCTTAAAGTGACACCTCTGAACTAGTTTGGAGATCTGCCAGGAAAGGGAGTTATTAGACAGCTGCCAAATGTGAGTGATTGACAGAAGTTCAAGCTAAGCTAATATTTAAAACAGGCTCTAAAACTCAATCCAGTTTCTTAAGTTTTCTTAAAAATTCTCTCTTCAGCAAGACWCCTGATTAATACCAAAACAAGATCTCTTCAGGCAAAATATTAAGAGAAGCAGGCATCATGCACACCACTGTCAATGCCAGGACATGGCAGCACTTACCCAGTTCCAGTTTACAGCTGAAGCTCAGTCTTAAACTGTTAAACTCAAGCTCTTCTAACCCATTGTCACCTCTGCCTTCCAATTYCTGCAGCAAGGTTGTTCCCTTCTGACATCACCGTGGGATGAAGSTTCCCTGATTTCTGTGCACATGCGAGTTTATGGCTTTAGTGACAGAGCTGACGGCAGCAACTGCATCACTTACACATTGCCTTTTTTCTCTCATTAATGGCTTTTATCTCCACAATATCTCTTCTTCCAGTTGTTATTAAGAGTGGAAAGGACTCTTTCACCTGTCTTCTCCTGTGCGCATTCTAATGATGATATTTTAATTAAAAATATGAAGGACAATGTTGTAAGGAAAATTGACTAGTAGAATGACTAAAGGAAGAAAGAGCAAGCCAAATTGCGGATCTTAGTGAGCTAGGGTGCTTGAAATAATGGGAATTAGAAATGCAATAARCTGTTGGTGATTTTTACATAATATCTATCTTTCCAACAGCAGATGATCTATGTTATACTCAATGCTAGTCCCATAAACACACAACAAAAGGAACTTTTTGACTTTACCTGACCGTGGGAAGAAACATGACCAGCATTAAGGAAATTAGCAGCTGTTTTCAGAAGCTGTGCTAAAGGACAATCTCATTTTTTAGAATGCCCTCGTGTGCATCTCTATGCATCTGTGTGTATTCATGTGTATTTGAAGGGACCAGCCTTTTCCAAAAAAAAGTCAATCAAAATCCTAGTGCTGGTGGAATGCAGTTTGACTCACACTCCTTAAGAAGGGTGGAGTGTTTGGATTCAGACCTGGCCCTTTGGTTTATGTATTTCTCCATTTGGTTTTATTGTATGAGTCACAAAGTACCTAAAAATTCACAGATGGAAAAGGCTGAGAAATAGCACATCTTTTCTTATGATCAACTGGACCAATTTACCATCCCAGACAGGAAAGACAATAAAATAAAATAAAATTTAACCTTTTACTGAAACTACTTCATGTATTTCCTCATTCAGTTAAGAAATACGAACTGTTCTAGGAACCACCAAGAAACATTAAGTCATTTGTAAAGAAACATTAAGTAATTTGTAGAAAGCTGAGATTATTACATCATCTGTCTGAACAGAGATTTATTGCTGCTAAAATTCTGTGCTGCAGAAACTCAACATCAATAAATCATTTACCTTGTCAATAGCTTTAATAAGAGAAGGAACAGGCTAGAAATTTTTCTGGATGCAGTAATACTCCAAAAGATGATCTGAGACTGGAGAGTTGTTGCCATTAGAAGTAACAATATTTACTTGTCTCTCAAAGGGAAGGTCAGGAGCATATCTGCATTATCAAAATAGAAAAAAAAGACTTGAAAATCCTTTGTGTCATCCCTTGTGGATGTTGTCACCCATCTGCCTGCCAAAATTGCTCACACAAGTGGAAGTGACTGGGATCACCACCCGGATTCTGCAGTGGATACGGAGCATGGGCAGAGCTCATTGTGTGGCAAATAACCTCCAGCTTGTGCCAAAAGGCACCAGATGGGGAAGGTTATTTATGCCCAAATATTTGTGAAGCGTTTGCAAGTGGAAGTACCTTATAAATTGTAAATATTGTTGGTTAAGTGGGCTGAGCTCTTCACACAACTGAGGAGCTGCAGTTTATAATGTGGTCTGTCTTTACTGGGAGAGATTTTAAATGATTTGCTGTTCTTCAACCTGTTACTGTGTTTAAGGTAGTTACTGTGTAATTCTGCAAAACGACAGGACTGTAATTTTAAGGTTGGGAGATGGGAGCTGGTGCAACTGAGGCAGTACTAACTCATCTTTGTTCTCATATTTACTTTCCATTTCTTGCTTTTACTCTACCTCTTGACATTTTGTGCTCCTTTTGAGTATTCTTCTACTGATTGGGAATTTTGCTCCAGAGCCTGATTTCTTTAATTAATTTTAAAGAAGACTGGATAGCCAATAGTACTGGTGGTTTTTCTCTATGTGATACTTCTGCTTTGCATTATCATTACTAAAAAGTAAACCCTACATTTAACTTTAAATTGTTTTCCTAGAACTCTTAATTCTGCAGTCCCTTCAACATAGTTTACATTTCTGATCTGCTTTGTTGTCTGAATGTTTAGCAGTCAGATATCTTTCAGTTTAATCCCAAGAMGACTTAAAATCCCCTCCAGAAAGAAATAAAATGTTTCCAAAAGAAATCTCCCGTAAGGAACTGAAAACAAGCCTCGCTATTTCTAATGTCAAGCTATTTCACATCTGCTTTTACATCAGAGGAGAAACTAAAATGAAAACACTCAGCATCTTTCCTGTTTGCAGGTTGTCTTCAGAAAGGATCTCAAGGCTGGAACGAGTAGAGTGGCCCTGTGTTTATTGATCTTGCCTGATCAGTTGTCACCTGTCAGGTATAAAAGCTCTTAATGTATCAGAGGGAAATAGTTCAAAGGCAGCATGGGAATTTTATAGCAAGAAAATGGCTTTAACTGAACCTCAGAAATTGCACCATTAAGCATCAGTCTCATTGCAGAGGTCACAGTAATAAACTAATAAATTCTTATATTTTTAATAGATCAGAGCTGAGAGGTAGAAGCTGCATGACTAAGGATTTATAAAACTAACAGAAATCTTGTGGTAGCTGCAGTATTTAAGCTAAAGAAGGAATCTGCTGCCTGTTCATAATCACAGACCCTCACTTTCTATTACTGTTTCAGGTGTTAGAAAAAGTGAAGCTGTGAATATGGGATTTGTAAATTTTTTTCTGTCTGCTTTACAAACTCTGTGTGACAGCAACCAGTGGACAACCCATGCAACCCATCAATGGGTTTATGCAGTGCAGTATATGGACATTGGAAAATGAGATTTTGAGAAAGCAGCCAGTTAAGCAAGAAACTCCCCAAACCAGCCAAGGAAATGCAAAGAAGGATGCCTAAGGTGAGTGCTCTGCTCAAAGTCAGTGGAGAGATTAAGTAGGCGATTCTGTGTGTGCTTCTCCCTCTGCATAAACCCACTCTTTGAGTCTGGTGCTTAATCCAGGTGAGCTCCTGCCATATTGAGGAAAAAGCCCAAAACCAAAGGTAAATTGCATCTTATTTCAGCTGCATGTCAAGGCTGTTGTTAAGGCAGATGCACACTTTAAAAACACAAATTTACTGTTTTGCCATATGGCTGTAAAAACAAGTCTTCTAATGCCAGCCTTGTGTGTGTTTTAGCCTCAGCCTGTCTTGGTTTCTATTGCTGGGGTCGCTTCCATTTGTATCCCTCCTGAAAAAGTACTGGAGGAAGAAACTGTCAAGCAAAGGGAGAGCAGCAGAACAAAAGGCAAGGGCATGGAGGGCTGCAACTTAGAATCTGTGTTCCCACCTGTGACAGACTTTTTGTGACCAAATATTTATCAAAGGCAGGTAAAACACATCTGTCGTCATCCTGTGTGTGGTTCAGGGCTTGATTTAATTGCTTTCCTGGAATCGGAGCTGAACAAGCCAGAGCCAGTTTTGTTTTGCAGATGCCTCAGGGCTAAAGTGCAGATTGAACACTCCTATATTTCTTTACTGTAACAGGTAAATACAGGTGTCCCAGGAATTTATTGGTGCAGAAGGAAGCACCCATGGCCCCTGCAAGCAAGTGGGGAAAGCTGCCTTAGGAAGCTTTGCTCTTGTCTGGTTCTATTCAAGCATTTCGTAGAAGGTGTTTCATGGATGAGCTCTGGCTCCAGTTCTGATTCCAGATCATCAAATCCCACATCACATGGAGTAATGCAGACCTGTTGCATATGACCTTATCCMGAATAAAACCAGGTGTGTTTAAAACCTGCACTTTTCAGACTTGGAGGAGACTGAAGGGCATTTCCATCAAACACAAAATTCAAGTAGACAGAGGAGATGCTTCAGGAAGCATGAAGGCCTCAGGAATAACAGAATTTGACTGCGCTGATCCGCCCTCCAAAACATGGTGCTCCCACTGTTTGAAAGCTGATTCTTGAMAAAAAAAATCTGTATCAGGGAAAAACTAAAAGACTAGATGGATCTTATGGACCCTGATGAGTCTTATAAAACATTTATAGCTTCTTGTGGATTGCTGGCTCAAGTTGTGGGATGAAATCTTTAATGGAAAGATGCATGTTCACTAAGATACAGTGGCACTGGGATACCTTTTCTGCAAGGGTGTGATCACTCAACAGAGCTTACTTTTTGCTTTATTCTGGTTTTTGGAGTGCTGTAGTTTACCAGCATAGGTCTTCCATGCACTTTATTCTTCTTGACAGGATTTTTGGGGTTACTGAGTACTCCACACGGGGTCAGGCATTCCTATGATCTCAAAAAAATCAGTACCTTAGTACATGAAAATATGGCCTTGAACATTACAAGAAGCACTGATGTGTGATGGACGTCTGAGAGCTGGATCCATGTGTGAGAGCCTGATCTCTTGGCAGACTGTGTAGTCAGGGACCAGAATAAAACACCCAGTGTAAGATGGGAGCTCAGTGTGTGCAAAGCATGATTAAATGTGTCAGTATCTCAGCACAGGTCCTCTATGTTTAGATTTGATTCACACTCTTCTTCTATGTCCTCTGTGAAAAAGGGAGCAGTTTTTTTAATAGTGGGATGATAGCAAGAGGGGCACCTTGTGGGCTGTTTGAACCTCACCACTGGAGAGAAAATCCAAGAAAAGCAGACAAGAAGAGGTGAAGGCTTCCCTGCGGTGGCAAGGTTCAGCTTTGTGCATGCTGATGTAGACCTATTTTGTTTACACACTTGATAATTAATGGTGTTTGCCTAGTTGTCTCTGTAGACTAATGGTTAGTTTTACTCTRTTAATAAGACAATCTGTGGTTATAGTAGAACAGAATCTCTTGCTGTGAGTTTGTCAAATAAATGCAGATTGTGAAATACAAATATCTACTCTGTTCTGTGAGCAAAAGCCCACATTGTTATTCTGCAAAGAGTTGTCTGGTTGAGTAATAAACCTYCTGTGAAACACACAGGGTCAAGAAAATACAGGTGGCAAATTTGAAATCCATGAGTAATTTCAAACTTGGTTACATCCAGCTAGTTTGTGTTGCTGAAAACATCATTGCTGTCCCAGTGTAGGAAGGGAGGACAGAGTTATGGAGTAGATCACCCAACATTTGTCTGGTGAGGTGTCAGATGTGATGCYCCCAGTGGATGCTGCAGACCAAGAGGTTTCATGGTGTAGGGAGAACAGGAAGCAAATACAACTTTGCAGTGAGAATAAGGATGGTAATCCTGGAGTAAGAGTGCTACCATAAAATTATTATGGTTTATATGTTATGATGATGCTAATTGATATTTTATGATGATATCCTGCCACTGCYGACTGCTTAATCCTTAGCAGAACTTAGTACCTGCAAGCTCCTGTGTTTTTGCAAGTGCTTGTGAGTAGATATGAGCTGAGGATCTCTCCCCCATCGGCCTGAAGGGCAGAACTAGCCCAGRCACCTGGTGTTTAGGTGAGATAAATTTCATCTTGGTGTGACAGCAGCCAAGGTTGCAGTGCAGAGGTGTGTAAAAGGGCTGATCACTTCCAGTGACTGCTGCTTCAGAAGGCACRTCAGAAAGCTCATGAGCAGGTTTGTGTGCACTCCAGGCTTTTCCTGCTCTGCTCCTCTTTGCTGGCTGTCTGGCACAGAGCAGAGCACAGTTCATATCTCATTGCTACCTGCTGCYCTGGCCTATCATGCACAACATCCTTAATTAGCAAAAGCATGAGAATGAGACAACACATTAAATTGCTGATGTGGATGAGTATTTCACAGACATTTCTCTTCTAGTCAGTGAGAAAACGAAGCTGAAGATGTGTCAGCGTACTCACAACAGCATCACTCAGCATGACCATGCACGTGATGAAGCCAATTGCTTTCAGGGAAGTGATTCATTGCTTTGGGTTTGCTTTTTTATTTTTTCTTGCATTATACATAATAAGCGCATAAATGTGTTTTTGTTTATAGATGGCGGTGGTACAAAAATACACACCATGTGCATCATCAGTTAAGTAATCCATGTCTGCCTTTATTCACGGGTGCAGACATCAGGAAAGCACATGTGGAAGATGACCATCATGTAATAATTATGTTTCAGTGTCTCCTCATATTGAGTCAGAGGATTTTGATGGAGGTCAGATCCTCATTTTGATGGAGGATAGCTTCTGGGAGACTGTTCTCCCTGAGCAGCTCTTAGAAGCTGTAAGACTCAGCACGTCTTGCCTTGCTGAGTTTATTCTGAAATACTCAGACCTCTCTTGTCCTGTCGTTCTGGTTAATTTGTTAAAGGATAATTGATTTCAAGGGAGGGGAAAGTTTCCTGTTCATAGTCAGCTTTACAGTCCTGCCTGCCTGGATATGTAGTATGGCAAGATACCGCTCCCAGATCCTATTTCTGATCTTCCACTTCCTCCCAGTACGTATCTGATGTCCTGGTTTACCATGTGTCCCAGCCAACAATTACACCTAAGCAAGTCAATACCGAACAGGTGTCCCAGGGTGCAATTTATCAGATAGAGATTATCATCTCAGTTCTACTGGGTTCAGGGACTTTGTGTGCTCTTCAGAAACACACAGCCAGTCACTGTAGGAGAAGAAAGTTGCTTTAGTGGCTTTTTGTTTATTTTGAGAGTGTGAATTTAGGACACACTCTCACTGTTGTTCAGTGTTTTATGCAAGACTTCTTACGTGGTCTGSAATAAATCATTAGTTGAATTTCTTCTGTTGTCTGTAAAGAAATCATGTTTCACTGCCATRTGTGCCCTTGAAGGTCAGTCTTCAGTTCACTTCATAATAATTTGCAAGTTGTTTCAATTTAGGAGCATGGGACAAGTGTTAGAAATCCTCYCTGCTTAAGAATTCTCTGCTTCAGAAGATTAAGAAGCATTTCAGTACCCATAAAAGTGAATAGTGAACAAAGGTAATTTGAAAATTATTGCTGTGATTACCAAACTGCAGTACCAGTAAATAATGTGGTATCACMAATGTAGTAAATAATTTGCATCCAATTTCCACATTTTATTGCAGTGTCTGTCTGGAATTTGAAGTGCTGCATCCCAGCCAGTTWCTGTAGCTCAGCCCTGAGGGAAGATTGGGGTTTGCTGGTTTTGTTAACTCTTGAAAACAAAAATCAAGGATGGCAATCACATCAGCTTCCTGCAACCAGGGGTGGAGGGTTCTTCCCTTTCAAAAGCTTCAGTGCCAAATTCAAATCCTCCTTTAACCCCAGAACTAAATCCCTTGAAGTTTAGCCCTGTTTTTATCGCTGATAACCYTCCTAAGACTTCAGAGAAAATACTTTGTGCAGAAGGCAAGAGCCCTGGGCTGTATCCAGCTCTGGCAAGGCAGCTCAGACAAGCCAAGCTGGCAGGACCTTGCCATGCCAAGTGCATCCTGCTGGGTGAGTCACCCGTGTGATTGGGTCAATGGCACCGTGAACTATTTCCTTACCTGAACTCGGGTGCACGTGGGATGTCTGTGCAGGTTTTGCTTTTGCTATAGAGAAGTGTGGCAAAGCCTTATGAGTGCTGACATGGCCCCATGCTTGCATTATCCAGAGAGGTTTGTTGTGGGAATGCAGATTAATGGCTCTCCACMTCATTTGCCATATGGCTGACAGCTTGGCAAAGTCTGGGGTCTCCAGCTGTCACAYGCGGTGGCACAGCTGACAGCAGCATGTGGCTCACTCTCCTCTTGCCCCCACTAGAGATGTTTTGAAGCTGAACTGGGTTTGTGTCACTACAAGCCATCAATTTAACCACTTGGCTGCCTAAAACGCTGTCATGGCTGTTCTGGCTGACATCTTTCTGTTACCAATGTGGCAATCTCTGAGGGCCCACCACTGAGCTCCATGTCTGCCTGCAAGCGGTTTCATGGGAATGAACAGACAAGATTGCTTTTTTCTCCTATTATAGCTGTTGTGGTTATTCCTCAAAAKGCTGGGGCTGCTTTTCCAAGTTTATAACAATGTGAATGTAAGAGATGACTCTGCAGACYACAAGTGTGTGCTCCCTTGGTATCCATCCCAAGGGACAAGTGGTTACCCTGGAGCAGTGGCATTGCACCTATGTTGTTCAGCATTTCCCCTAATGGTGACAAGTCAACCCCTGCTTCAACATCTGATGCTGTTTCTGTCCCAGGTGGAAGACAATTTGCTCCTCCTCATCAGTGTCAGCATCTCCAGTGCACTGTCACATGGTTTCTCTCTGAATTTCCTGCAGCTAATGAGGAAACGTTGTAGAACAACTGCAGCAGAAAAGCCAAATTCATTCCACAACTTCCTTCTCCTGGCTTCTGCTTGCACGGTGCTTTTTCAGAGTGATCTGTTCCAAATGAATGTGTGACCAGCTGTTGCCAGGATGGACCCACATTATGGACCCACATTATGGACCCACACTGGTTCCATATATAGCCAAACCAAGTTCACAAGCAGCAGCTGATCCACTGCACACACCTTCCAAACCATCATTACAGCTCAAACCTTCAGCATCCTTTGGCCTGGACATGGTATGAAGAATCTCTTTGGAGGACACACTAATAGATGCTCCTGCTGATCAGAACTTTTTATAGATAAGTAATYTACTTCATAGAATCATAGGATCTCAGAATGAYGTGGGTTGGAAGGGACCTTAAAGATTATCTCATTCCAACTCCCTTCCCAGAGCAGGGAGACTTTCCACTATCCCAGGTTGCTCAGAGCCCCATCCAGCCTGGCCTTGGGCACTGCCAGGGATGGAGCAGCCACAACTTCTCGGGGAAACTTGTGCCAGGGCCTCACCATCCCCACAGGGAACAATTTCTTCCTCATATCCAATCCAAACCTCCTCTCTGTTAGTGTGAAGCCATTCCCCCTTGTCCTGTCACTCCAGGACCTTGTCAAGAGTCTCTCTCCATCTTTCCTGTGGGCTCCCTTCAGACACTCCAAGGCCACAGTGAGATCACCCCAAAGCGAACAATCCCAATTCTCTCAGTCTTTCCTCACTTCTCAGAGTACAGAGCATTGTGTCTTTAGGTGGTTCCTGTAAAGGACCAAGTGATGTTTTTGGTGAGTTGATGGTATATCAGGAGAACACAAGAACCTTTCAGGTCCATGTAGTGATGGTTTGTTCAGGGGAGTTGTAGTAGACATTAACTGGCTGCCGTAATCCACAGGCATCAGTCATTTAGCCTGGATTTAGCCTCATGCAAGTTCAAAGCCTGGAGATCACATCCACACCATGGCTACTCTAATAATATGCTCTAGAGCTAATTTTAGGACCAGAATATAGTTAGAGATAAAATTTTAGCAGATAAGGGTCTGCACTGTGAATTGGTAAGAGCAACATCACTGGGTGAGATGACCCAGAGCAGGGTCCATAGAACGGTGGCCTGTTCCCACCAGGAATGGGGCAATGGGAATGCCAGGGTGTGGGTGAGGAGCTTGCCTTCTCTTTGCCAGGCTGTGTCTGCAGCTCCGTGCTGAGCTGCACAGCCTCTCCAGTGACCCAGCAGATGCTACTGCAGATGTACAACAACAGCGACATTCTCCTTCGCCTGTATCACTCACACTGAGCACAGGGAGCCACTATGGCTTCCTTGGCTGATTTGGCTTTCCACGGTCAGTTTGGACACAAACTTAGGCTGGGTCAAATTAGGATTTTCAAAGGGATTAGATGAGCCTGAATACCTCTTTTTTTCAGTCCTGTACTCAAAAAGACTTTTTAAAATCCCAAACTGAGGTTCAGCTTTTCTAACACATTGTTTATGCTCCTCCTCATGTTTTTCCCCCTCTAACCTGAAAATTCACATTTTGCTCTTTGTATCTGCTATTTTTACCTTTCTTTACTTGAGCCTTGAGCATGCTATGCTGGTGGGCTCTTACTGCTGGCCTGGCTTCACCCATCAGCACCATTTGAGCAATCCTACCACGCTGGGCAGCAAGATCTGTTTCCAGGTCCCTTCTGGCATCTGGCCCCACCTTTTGTAATACTTTTTGCCAACAGAAAGGTTTCATGCAGCCTGGGCAAGGATTTTATGCCTGAGAGCTGAAGTCTGTCAGCTCTTTGTTCCCACTGTGGAGATGATTTCTTTTCAGCATCAGATGTAGGTGTGTCTCGTGCTCTGGTTTCCAGCTTCTAATGACAAAAGGACAAAACAAAAGGCTTTCTGTTCTCAGATGGTTTCAGAATAAGGTGAAGTACTGTATTTCTTTCAGTCATATCACTTCAAGTGATTTTCCCTTGAGGACAGCATTACCTCACACACAACAAGAGAACGTCTGTGTGCTGAAATGTCAGGCCTCATGAGACAAGAATTTCTCTGTTGTAAGTGCTGGTGTAGCTTTCCACAGTTTCCCCTCTCATCTGATATGTTATTGGCTCTTGTACAGAGCTTTGCACAGGTTTCCTTAACACAGTGGACAGTTTTTATTTAACACAAGGGAGGGATCAGTCACAGCAAATGGAGCAGCCAGGTAAAACTGCTTGAACACCAGTGCTTTCCTGCACAGCAGCGTGTTTGCAGAGCCCTCCTTCCCCCTTGGCACATTCTTGTTTAACAAATATCTCAATCTCTGTGGTTCTGCTTGAGCTGTGCCTTGTTTGTCTTGTCTTTCCCTGGTGCARGTTCAGAAGGGCAGCACCTGCCTTCCTGTTTGTACATCAGTGCCTTCACTTCAGCCACGGACTCCTGAAGCTGTGAACTGCAGAAGCAGCATCTCCTCAGGCCACTGCTGGAGAATGGGAACACAGCTGACATCTGATTCCCCWGTTAATCCATAGGCCCTGTGCTAATTGCCTTTACACACTAGGCTGCACAGCCTAAGTRCAGGAAAACAGCTTGTGTCAATCCACAGAACAGCTAATTAGAATAACCAGCCATTAACACATCAAATCAGATAATAAATGCTGGAGGGCACATCTGATGGCTCAGAGCCTCTTGTAATTTGTGTGGGTTGTTGTTTTTTTACTTCCCAGTAAAAGAGCAGCCACTCCTGCACAACTTAGTTTTATAGAAGTGGCTTTTATTAGGATTATAGATCAAATAAAAATGTATGGTGAGTTACAGCAGCAGGGGTTAAAATCCTGGACATAGCCATTAAAACTGTAGTCTGCGAAGGCCATGTTTCACTCAGCAGGTCAAGGACCTCAGAGCCAGCTGGGGGAAATCTGGAGCTCTGTCAGTCCAAGCCCTTCTACCAACAGGCTCARGTGTAGGGATGGGATGAGAAGGGACAGAAAACACACCAGTGAAGTGCACCAGAATGCCAGAATGTGCTGCTTTGCCCTGGCCTAACTCATGCAGTGTTTCTGTATGTAAAGATTGTTTGGCGTTAGTCCTTACTACAGCCACAGAGAAACCAAGGAAATACATCTGGCAATAAGCTACCTGGAGCTAAAACTTGAGGCACAGCAATTGGAGAAGTTTTCTAAACTCTGGTTAGATATTTTGCTTGCCAGTCTCAAAGCACTCCCCCATTAATTAATGTATCTGTGTGACACCTCTCAACAGTAGGAGTTGGCAGCTGCTGGGAAGCCCTTCTCTTTAGTGTGGGAAACAGCAGAAAATCAATAGTCTGGAGAGTATAAATGCAGAAAATGAAGACTGCTGAGTGYTTTTAAAGCTGAACAGTGGTGACAAGGGAAGGTGTAAGCAATGCCATCACTAGCTGCGATTTGATGTTCCTCTTCCAGGTGAAGCTGCTGTGGGATCTTTCATGACCAGTTCCCATCACTAGTRGTGTTACCAGAGTGGGTGAGAACCTTTCAGCTTCTCGCTTAATCCAGTGAAGGAATACTGCAGTGGAACAGAGCTAATGGAYACCTTTCTTGGATATTTTCTCCAGCAGACGGAAACTTGGGAGGAACAGGAGCTGGCTGCTGCCTCATCCAGCTGCTTTGCAGAGCCCAGAGCTTTTGTGTCTAGCAAGTGTCTCCTAAACTCAGCTGAGTCTCTCTGGCACCGTGTTTTCCTCTGGTAAACCACTGAGACCTTGGTCTTTCTCCAGCCACAGAGGTTTTTTAGGATGGAGTTTCTTCMCTCCTGTTACAGCATTGTGGAGTARGACACAGCTCATTTTGTTGTCTCTTTTGTGTGCATTCACTGTGGGATAGAAGACCACAGTTCCCACCAAGAGCAGAGCAGCATAACAGCTGGACCATTTTCCACACAAAGCCATCTTCTAAAGCATTACTGTTCTTTTCAATGTACTCACATTGCTGTAGAGCTGGAATACTCCCCTCAGACAGCAGGGTGCTGCTGATGGCATTGCTGATGCAGTGTCCAGCAAGTCTGGGGCAGACCAGCTCAGGAAGCAGAGGTTTGGTATTGAGGCAGTTTAATCATATTCCAGCCATGCACTGTGCCAGGGTGCTCTTTCCTGTCASTGTTTAATGGCACCCAGAAGGAGCACATGCCCACAGCTCGATTTCCTCCTGTYCCATGGTGTTTTTAGTTTGGCATGTTGTTTTAGTCAGGTAGTTGACAGCAGCTGCCTGGTTGAGTTTCACTGGATGGACTGGCAGAAATATTTCTTCTTCCACCAGAAGACATATTTGAAATACTGTTGGATTTATAAATCCTGCTTCATTGCGTGGAAAGGGAGTGAGGATCCTTTCTTGGGGAACTATTGAGAGCTCCACAGATGTAAATCCTTCTGAAAAGTTTCAGCTATTACTAAAGTGAAAATATACTGTGGTTTTTATAAAAGTTATTTCTCTGTTTGCCAAGATCTGATCCCAAAATGAAAAATACCAGAGCAAGAAAAACTAATTTTGAAAATTACAGGAAAATTGTCCYGTGAAATCTGAGACCTTCAATTAGTCCACATCAGGTCTTCAAGGGGTGGAGAATATCAATGAACAAGGAGAACATTTCTTTTCCTGTGGCTCTGTCTTCTAACTTATTTTCAAATTGCTTTGGGCCGTTTCCAGCCAGACTAAACTCCACCTAAATGTCTGTGCCTGCAGTGGGTTTAGTGCCTCTGRAGAGCAATTCAGAAAGCCCAAGGGAAGTGCAGAGTGAGTGTCTTGAGTCAGACAGCAGGAAACAGGAGACAAAGATGATGTTTGGTGGCATTTAAGTCAGCTGAATATGCTCATTTTCTTCTGTTTGTTTTTTTCAATGGTGATATCAGCTGGTGTGTTTAAACATTTATTTCTGTCCTCTCTTTTTTTAGGAAATGGGTTGTGTAGGAGATTTTTTTTTTATTCAAAGTGGCATAAGGTACAAATTCAACCTCTGTCCAGTGGATTCTGTAGGATCATTCCAGAAGGAGGATCTTATCCATGGTTTACACTGTCTCTCACAAATGGGACTTCTTGTAAGTGGCTACAAGAACAGCAATTCAGAAACAATCATCCCTCTGAGCTGCATGGGTTAAAAGATAATCTCTATTTGTACAGTAATTAGAATATCAAATATAAACATACAAAGTTCTAGTCGGGGGAAGTAAGTGGGGGTATGTCAGGTCAGCCCTTTTTGGGCTGGATCTTTGCATCCTCCTCTGTGCAGTGCCAGGCTCTCTTGGGAATACTCTGGGCTTTCCTGGCTTTTCATGCTGCTGTTGACCAGGGGGACATTCTGCCTATTATCCTTCCTACTTCCCTTCTCTGGAGGAAAATTATGAAAAGAATGGATGTAAACCACGTTGGTTGTAGGACCAGTGCAAATCCTTCATGAAATCCATCAAAAGTATTTCATTATAGTCTGTAAAAATTTCTGTCAGAGTTGCTGAGCAGTCCTGGAGATCTGAGCCTTACAATTTTAGGTAGGCCCCTTTTCAGTCAACAGACACCCACAGACACTTTCAGTTCTTCAGGGAATTAAAACCAAAACACCCAGTGATGTCAAGCTATGACATCTCTCCTCCCTGGGGACTGCAGCCCTCCAGGACACTGCTGAGAACAGGGAAAGAAAGACAGAGAAAAGTAAAGCAATTTGTCCAGTGGAAACCAAACTGCCTTTTTCTAACCCCTTGTTCTAACTCCTGCTCACAGGGTACAGCACCAAAAGAATTACTGTGACCCCGGGGTGCTCTGCTCCAGGCAGAGGTGTGGGATAAACCCAGAAAACCCTCTTCTTTCACGGGGTAAAGCGTTTGGTTTATGCTTTTTGGAGGACTTTTTCTTGGTCCCAGAATAGACATRGTCATCTTTTACTTTGTAAAAGGCACTGTCATCTTTTCCAAGCTTTGCTGTCATCTTTCAAACTAAGCACCCCTATTCCCCTACAGCAAAGTGTGCCATGAGGATGGGCAGGTCTGTTACATCCCATTTCCTTCTTCCTTGATTCCAGCCCCTGCACTCTCTCCATGCGCAGGACTCCTGGAAGGCATTAAAAACTGTGGCTCACTTCTTTCTATCTTTGTTGCTTGCAGGGCACTTTACACCGCAATATTTAAATACTTCTAATGCGTTTATCTTCCCAGTAACACACTAAAATAGGGAAGGRCCATTATCCAGAATTTAYGGATAAGCAAYTGACACATAGRAGAYTTAATKCCTACATTCTGRRGTGCATCAAAAGCRGCGTGGACAGCAYAGGGAAGAGATTCTGCCYCTCTACACCTGGGGTGCTGCATCCAGCTCTGGGGTCCTCAGAMCAGGAAAGACATGGACCTGCTGGAGTGRGTCCAGAGGAGGGACACAAATCAGAGTCATGGAGCAGCTSTCCTGTGAGGRGAGGCTGAGRCAGTTGGGGCTTTTCAGCCTGGAGAAGAGAAGGCTTCWGGCAGACACCACTGCAGCCCTCCAGCACCTAAAAGGGGTTTATGAGAAAGATGGGGACAAACATTTTATCAGTGCYTGATGTGATAGGACAAGGAGTAATTGGTTTTAAATTGTAAGAGGGTTGATTTAGATTAGATATAAGAAGTTGCTTTACAACGAGGGTGATGAAACACTGGAAGAGGTTGCCCAGAAAGGTRGATGCTCTGTTCCTGGAAACATTCAAGGTCAGGCTGGCTGGGGCTCTGAGCAGCCTGATCTGGGCAACGATGTCCCTGTTCATGGGGGTTCAAAGAGCAGGGTTTTTCCTGRTTTTATGATTATATGATTATGATTATGATAATGATTATGATTATAAACACACCATGACCTTTACACAGAAAGACTATTAYGACATATAATTACATGGAAGTGAAAAAAAAGGAAAAGCTCTGCCACTTCCCAGATAATTTGCTATTGCTTTTATCCTCCCCAGCCTTGTGAAGAGCCTTTGTGAGTTTTCTTGCCTGATGCTCCAGCAGTAGCTCTCMTTTGAGCTTCTTATCTATCAGCTAAAGCATTTTAGATAAAGCTTATTCCATACACCTGACTTTTCAAGCACCTKGTGTATGCAAACCTGTGAATGAAAGTTGCAACTACAATGTGTCTTACATGCAGTCAAGAAAGCACCTTCTTTTATTCTGTTTTCTATATGAATACAGRATCATTTCTACTTTGTGCACCCTCAGTAGCTTAGGGTTGGTAGAATGGTACTTTCAGTTTATTTTTACCAATGAATATTTATCAATAGTCTTTGGCAGGATTAGAGATTCCAACAATTGGGATGTACCTACACTGATCCTTGCAATAAAAATAAGCCTCCCCTCTTTTGAATGAGGTAAGAAATCTGTATAACTTCAGAGTGGTTAGAGTGGGAAGAGACCTTAAAGATCATCTCATTCCAACCCCCTGMCATGGGCAGGGACACYTTCYACTATCCCAGGTTGCTCAGAGCCCCRTCCARCCTGGCCTKGRACACTGCCAGGGATGGGGCAGCCACAKCTTCTCTGGGCAACCTGTGCCAGGRCCTCAMCACCCTCACAKGGAAGAACTTTTTCCTRATATCCTCCTTCAGCTTCAGACCATATGCATTTAATATCTGCCAAACATACGCATTCACTGATCAGACCAGGAYTGGTTTGCAGGCAGAGAAATGCAGTCATTTGTTTGCTTTTCAGGCACATTTCAGAGCATGTCTGTGAACTCTCCTTCAGTCCCCACAGCCCAGTGAATCACAGGCTTTTTGYCTGTTTTCTTCTGGACCATGCAGCTGTAGAGCTTTGAGGTGAGCACCCCAGTCAGTGCAAGAGCCTGATGTCTGTTTGGAGCAATGAGTACTTGGCTGAAAGAGATCTGAGTCCCTCCTCAGATTCCAGAGTRGAATCTGGGGGTTTTGTTAAATAACATCATCATCAGCCCAGCATAGACAGTTCTGATTTTTACCCTTTCCATTATAGTTCAAATTTAAAAATTAAWGCAGGGAATATCRGGGCTCTTTGCCTYGTAAATRGGTCTGTAAGWGATACATCTATTTTAAAAGGTTATTTTTTTAGAGAAACTACCTGCTGGGTGAAAGCTAATTTCAGTAACTGTCCCCTAACATTTATGTAGGGGATTGTAAATCGATGGACAATAAACCARGGTGGTTGTCCAGTGAGAAGTTTGGTTTCCTTTTGTCCTTCACCACTGTTTCAACKACAGACCTGTGAGAAGCGTTTCTGSTTTGGTGRTAAGATTACTCAGGTGAACACTATCAGAAAGGGAGCAAAAMCCAAGGGCAACTAGTCTGAGTTATCACACCATGAGAGTAGTTTAGTTTCATCCTCTGGTCTCTGCTGACTCRCTTTTTGCCTCTTTATGTTTTCTGACTATAGCAAAAGGGTAATAATATTTTCTGCTTCCTGGAAAAGGATGTGAATATAACTCAACATTTCTAATGTGCTCATATGGAAGGCACAGGGGGAATACAAAGTTCTTTTTCCATAAGAAGGAARACTTATAACCACAACACCTATTGCATTGCAAGCTTTCACTCAGGTTGTGTTGTCCTACCCAGGACATTATCTWTTTTACCCCTCTATAATTGCCTTTTTTATTTTTTTTCTTGAAAGGTTCAATCAAAACAACTCTTCAATTCCAAGGTCTGAGCTTGGAAAGAAAAAACAAATTTTTGTCCTCTTACAAATATCTTAGTGATTTTGCTGAAAGAGATTCTGGCATCACTGTCTGATTAGGGGCGGTGTCTACTAATTTGGGGTAAAATCCATTTTAGCATATATTAGCTTCAGCCACTTGAAAAAAAAAAAAAAGCTGGCAAAGAAACACTCAGCACTGGAAAACCCTGGAAATGTCACTCCTGTCATGCCTGATCCTCTGATGAGGTTATAGCTTGATGGTGCAAAAAGTTCTGAGCAAAGAATAGCAGTTTGTCAGGTAGGAAAGGAGACCTGTATTCTGATATGAGGATTTAGGAAACTCTGTGGACCTGTCCACTGTCTGAATTTTTATATAAGAGAAGATACTAATCCTTTGGACCTGTCAGTGTGACTTTGATTCCTGAGAAGGTTCTGCAACAGCTGTTAAAAAATAACTTTGTAGGTACATCTTATATATCAGTGATTATAAACTGATAAAGGAAATAACCCACAAGGATTGTTGAGAATGGATCATATCAAACCTGTGGAGCTTCTGCCCTTGGCCTAGTGGGGGAAGATTATATCCTAATGGTATRTAATCTCAATCCTGATGACATTTCTGCCACTTCTTCATAACATTCCCAAGAGCAAACTATTGAAACACAGTRTTGATGAGGTTGTGAGAAGAAAGGCACACAGTGGTTGGAAAGTTGCTCCCAAAGAGTGCTCACAGCTCTTTTAGGGTGCTCTGTTCTGGYCCTGGCTCTGTTCAGCATTGCTCAGTTCAGAGGACAATGAGAGAATATGGTCACAGTGCTAGGGYTTGGGAAAGGCATAAATCAACGTTACAAGTACTGTTTGAAAATTTAGAGAGAATCTGAGATGAAAACAGCTAAAATTCAGCAAAGACAAATACAAAGTCTTCCTCCKCTCAGAGGAGAAATTCAGCAGACAAAGCACAAAAAATGGAAGTTATTGGCTAGGCAGCATCACAGCAGAATTTTCTGACGGGACCCTACAGATTTAAGATAGTATTTTGTCTCCTAACACCTAAATGTGAAGCACTACAATGTATTGCCTATGATGACAATGAAATCTCCTGTTGGACATTTTTAAAGAAYAAGGGAGACAAACATCTTTTGAAGATTTCTAAGTATCATTCACTAGAGTCTCTTTTTATGCTCCAGCATTCCTGGTGTTCTGTGATTCACACTACAGAGTTCCAGTCAGGGACACGTCAATAATCAGATACTGCTGAGGAAGAGAAGAGCTTTGTTCTGACAATAAAACTCTCTTTCCATAGGCAGCAGTAGCAATTGTTCCACTTCCTGAAGTAGCAGTGAACTGCTAGCTGGAGTCCTTTGTCTCGGCTGGAAGCAGTAAGTACAAACAGACAAGGGAAAAGCACAGAAAAGTAACCAGCATGATAAGAGGGGCAGAAAATGTTACTCGTGAAAAGGAAGGAGAAGGCACAAGATTGAAAAGAGAAGGCTGAGAAATGGTACAACAGCTTGAAAGGGGTTGATGCAGGTGGGGCARCAACTCTGCATGTCCATTTAGGGATGAGCAAAAAGGAATCTGTTTCCCTTTCACCTAAAAGATTTCAGCAGGATATCAGGATATCTGTCTGAAAGTGTGGCAAAGTGTTACTACCCAGGGATATYGATTTCTTAAGGTGAAGATAAAAATGCCAGGATAGTGTCCAGATACTTTTAGGCTGCTTCAGTGCAGGATGTTGGAYGAGATGATCTCCTGAAACTCCTCCCAGCCTGCCAGATCTGTGAATTTATCTTTGGCAAGCATTTCTTTTGGCATGGTGGTAAAGTATAGGGAAATGGAGCCAAATGAATATATCCGGGAAAGTCACTGACTCTGCTAATGAATGTGAGCCCYTTCTGAAGGAAAGAAAACAACTCTGTTGCAACATGCCATTGCCAGGATGCTTTATAAACATCACTGGTTTTTTATGCTGTTTTTGCAACCCAGACCCCTCCAGACTCCTATTAAGAATTTSTTACAGGGTCCAGGCCATGCTGTAACTTGTAGTGTTTGTGTCCTGCTCTCATTTACGCTCTGATAAGTCTCCTGAATTTTGGAGGACATCTCTTGTGGAGCTCTCATGGGTCAAAATGTACTTTCARGARCAGAACATGATGCACACRAGAGTTGCTTTTGGYCTGCCAATATGGTAAAAATTCAATYGGAAGCTCATTCCATTGAGAGTGAAATACATTTCTGGAAATTCTCATCCTGCAGATTTATTTCCAATTTGCTCAAATCAACTRGTGAGGACTAGGCCTGCTGCCAGAACATGCCTTAACATCAAAAGTCTTCTCATCCTCCATCAGCATCTGCTTAATTGAGGCTGTAGAAAAAAAGCATCTGCTGCTTTCCGTCTGTTCAGTGGTGAAAAGGAACTGCCTTTGCATTTGACAAGCTGGAAAAAGTTGAAATATTTGACTGTTAGATGGAAAATCATTCAGTGAATGTGAACCCAAAAAATGACACTGTTTCATGTGTTTCTACATAGAATTTCAAGTGCAGGCGCTACATGCTGTGCTTTTTCAAAAGCCTGAGAAATTCTCTGCTTCCCCATTTAGCTGGATTACTGTTCATTTGTGAGAGGCAAACCTTTCAGTGACTTTTCCTTCTACCCTTCTACCATAATAATTTTTCTGGAGGAAAACTGATTTCATGCTATATTACTGGGCCTGTCAACAGGCAGAAATAATGAGCCTCACTTTGCCATTCTTTAGCAGAGAATTTGTTGAGAAAACAGCTCTCACCACTCTGCAGTTGCATTGATGTGAAAACAGCCATAAGAACTCTGGGATGTGGATTATTGGTGCTGTTAACTGGGGACTTAAATGGCAAAAAGATTAAAAATATTGTTAACAAACACTTTAGCCAGAATATCTGCTTTCTGTTAGGTAAAGAAGAGGTTTTAGAGGCAGAAATTCTTTCCGTAATTAACATTACAACTGTAAGTCTCCAAGCGGGCATCCAGCAGCTGCCAGACCAGTGTTCCCTCCTGCAGACACTGAAATGGTCCCTGTGCCACACATCAACCCCTGCCATGCTCCTCCATCACCCTGGGCAAGGCTGTCCTGAGTTCTGATCCAGCAAGGTGCAATAGCTGCCTCAGCCACACAAACCTCCACAAACCCTGAGCCGTATCCTGCTTTCTCCTGCCCACTTGGGGCTCACACACTGAATTTCCCACCTTAGTGGAGGAGTAGAAGCTGGTGGAGAAGAGCACCATGGTTGGATGGGACAGAAATAGCATGGATCTTCCATTCTTTGGGAATATAAATGTGTGCTCCCAGCCCCAGTGCGGGCTTGCCCTGTGTAAAGAGCTGGGCCATGGAAGGATTTGCAGTGTTAGTCGGTGCATGGTTTTATCTGAGAGCCTGGGATCACTACACTGGATTTGCCTATCACTCAGACTTAAATGTATAGGGGATTAAGGCTTTGATTCAAGAAAACATTTCAACAAGAAGTCGTGTCTTTAGCAGAAGAACACTTCAAGGGCTATGTTGAATCTGTAATAACCTCTTTTCTTTGATACTGTAAAATCTCTGTCAAGAAAGGCAGATTTCTAAATGTCTTTAACTGCACTAGCTGACTTGTGCAGTTAAAACAATGGAATAAGAAAAAAAACCCTATTAGAAGGGAAATTAAAAGTATTTGGCAATTATCAGAAACATTTTAAATACATTTAAAAGTGGACAGCTATGTCATAAACCTTAATCAGTCACTACAAATTTGAAATTTCCATGCTGATGAACATTTCGCCTTAGTGAAGTCTGCAGAACTCCTCCCTCCTTTTATACTCAAATATTATAAGACACAACTATATTTAACTGAGGGATGAGATCATCCTTCCCTGTGACAGAGGATGGCAAAAACCAGGCTGGTACATGAGGTCAGGAAAAATAAAATATGTGTCTTTTGAGTGCCATTAGGAATTGGAACAGACTAATATGGAACACAGYAAATTCTCTTCTGGAAGTTTTTCAATCAAGACTAGATCCTTTTCTCAAACTAGGCTTTAACCAAAAAATGCATTACTGAAGGAAATTGGATGAAGTTTAGTGGCTTCTGTTATGGAAAGGGCCAGATAAGWTGATACTAATGGTCTTTTCCAGCTTTAGAATTGCTGAGTACTTCACAGAAGGAGCAAGGGAGTGAATTTTAAGTACTTGATTATTTTAAATTAAAACTCCCTTGCATAATGTGGCACTGTATTTTCTCCTGCATTACCTGATGAAATTTTTCCTTCCCAAAAATAAATAAGGAAGCATGTCAGCTTTCCACAGTCTCCCTACAATGAGTAATGCACCACTCAAAGGGATCTTTTTTTTTCTGTTTATTTCTGGCCCAAAAATGATTAGGACYTCTTAAGGTATTTTTAGAGATATCCCATTTTTGCAAAGTAGGCATGATTTTCTGATGGCAGAATTGGAGGGCAGATAGTAATTTCTCTGGATGTGTATCACTGACATTTTGAAAGCTTGCCCGTTGCTATGGGAGGTAAGTAGCATAATATTAATCTCATATTTCAGTGAAGAAGTAAACATTTAAAAGCCTGGGAAGGATGGATGACACAGGCACATATAGAGCTGTAACACTATTCAGAGGGTCATTTCCTATTTCTAACTGCACCTTTGAAGCAACATGAGGAGATATTTAATATTAGACCTGCTGGTTTGGAGGTGAAAAAAGTCTGAAAGGGGCATTGAAGAGTTACAGCACTCAACATTGCTGCTCGAGGAGGGGATGAACATGACTGACACATCTTCACACTCTTCACTTTCCCTGACCAGGATTATAAAAGGTTCAGGTAGACAGGAAGAAGAATTTTTTCACTGAAAGGGTGGTCAGGCATTGGAAGGGGCTGCCCAGGGAGATGGTGGAGTCCCCATCCCTGGAGATATTCAATAAATGACTGGATGTGACACTCAGCACTCTGGTTTAGTTGGCAAGGTGGGAATTGGTCACAGGTTGGACTGAGTGATCTTGGAGGTATTTTCCAACCTAAATGATTCCGTGATTC